>NC_092125.1:230403731-230703856 GCF_043159975.1 Macaca nemestrina
AGGGAGGGAGCGAGGAGGCGTCGCTGCTCCTCTCCTGGGCACCAGGCAGAGCCTTCCCCTCCCCCGGGTGCGGCTGACCAGCCCGTCCCGCAGGGCAAGGCCGCCCCGTCCTGCAGAACAAGGCAATTGAGACAAAACCATGAAGTCCCTTGAACCTGATGCCACACCTGGCAGGAGGTGGGGGTGGCAGACACCCCAGGTGGGGGACGTCAGCCAGCAGAGGGGTTTGCTCCTGTCCTTCCAGGAAGATCAGCGCAGACCACATGCAGTGCGCCCCAAGCATAGTGGAGACCCCGCCAGCATCCCCAGACCATGGGAGGAAGGGAGGCAGAGCTCCCACAAGCTGCCTGCCAGGACTGCAAGGGGACACTCTCTGGAAACCACCAGCATCGTAAACCCCAGGGCAGGAGGTCAGTGTCCCCAGAGGGGAGAGAGTGGACTTGGGCAACAAGCCTGAGCGTGGGAGAGAAGCAGTGGAAGGGCTCCCGCTGCTGGAGTGTGCAGGTGAGGATGCCTTGGGGCCTTCTGACCTGGCTTCAGGTGGCCTCACCGGACCTTCAAGCAGGGTGGAGGGATAGTCCTGGTCTCCCTTGCCCCACAGGCAGGTGCAGCTGCCACAGAACCACTCATTTGGGAGGCCCAGGCCAGCATGCCCACCACCACCACAATGAAGACAACACATGGGCCTCCTGCTGTGAGCTAAGCGCTGTGCTGACCACGGCCCCAGCACGGTCTTCCCATCCTTATCTCCACCGTGCAGTAAGGAGCGTGGAGGAGTAATTTCCAAATGGAGAAAACGGGGCGTTAGGGCTGGGGTCGGCATTCCCTGCCAGATGGGGGTGGGAGGCCCTGGAGGAGGTGCCAGGTCCTCTGCCCCTTGGCCCAACAGCCCACAGAGCCCCTTCCCATCAAGCCCAGGGAGTCTGGGCTGAGCCTTCTCTTAGCCTGGAGCCAGCAGTTGGGGGAGCCCATGGCTGGAGTGAGAATCAGAAACAACCGCAGGTGGGGGCGGGCGGGGCCTGGAACCCAGACCCCAGACCAGCCCGGCAGGACTGTCCAGCTACCTGCAGAGCCTGACAGGCTACCTTAGGCTCCGCCCTGCCCCTCGGCCCTCCAGGAGCGTGGGAAAACCGCAGCTATGGCCGGCAGCACAGTGGGACCCGATTCTTAAAGCGGAAAAACCCGAGGGGCCTTTTCTCAGCACTCCCCACAGTGGGTGGGAATGCAGCTGCCCTGCACGGACTTCAGGGGGCCAGCACTGAGCTGCGCCCAGGGGAGGCGGGACCTCATGGGGGAGGGGACGCTGCCCAGTGGGCCGGACCGACCATGTGTCCCATAGAGCCCCTCCTGCAGCCGTGGCCCAGGTGTCTGGGCAGGGCTCCCTTGCCCCCTCCTCGGTGCAGGAGGGGAAACCCGGAGAGCTCTTGGGGCTGCTCTTCCCGCCCAACCCCCGCGTGCCCTCCACTCCTGGCTGGGGTCATGCAGCCTTGACCTTGCCCCTCCTGACAGACCCCCACCCCGGAAGCCGTCTGGGCAGGGCAGCTCAGTGGGTAGGAATACAGATGCAGAGTTGGTGGCCCCCACTTACTATGAGCAGAACTCTGGGCGAACCACTTCCCTCCCCGCGCCTCAGCCTCCTTGGATGTGCAAGGGAGCAGTGATGGAGTCAGCCCCGTGCGTTGTTGGTGGGTGCAGGAGTTAGCTCAACTCAAAGCCCTGAGCACGGTGCCTGGCTCGAGGAGAGTGGCCATGTGCACAGGTGATGTTATCAGAGTTAGCAAGATCCCCACCGTGGGCCAGGCTGTCCCCAGGGGCACCGCAGTGAGGACCTGAGTCCTCGGCACGGTGGTTCCACCCCATCTCCTCGGCGCATGTCAATTCCTGGAAATGACACCCCAGAGACAGTGCTGGCAAAGCCCAAACCCGCCCACCCGCAGATGCGTCTCGCTGCCTGGAGGAGGCAGGCTCTGCAGACCCTAGGCTGTGGGCCTGTCTTGGACAGACAACTCTTGGCAGCAGAGCCCCTGCCTCTGCCCAGGAGAGGATTTCAAACCAAAGCCCCTACCTGAGCATGGGGAAGCCGCTGGCCAGTCTTGGCGGAGACCTCAGCAGCCGGGCCAAGCCCGTCCCCTCTGGGGCCCTTTGGAGGCTGACTTTCTCTGGCCACTCACGTCCAGAGGGGTGGGCACACCGAGACTGCCCGGCCCTGAGACCCGCCTCCTGCCTGAAGCTCCTCCCGGCCCGGGCCAGGTGGGAGCCCCGAGCAGACAGTGGGGCGAGCTCGGACCTCTTGAGGTGCGGGGAACGCGGCCACCTCCTTTCCAGCCCGCAGCTCACGGCCCGCAGGGAGCAGGGGACTTACCGTCCAGGTGGCTGACTTGGCCGTGCTGGACTGCTGGAAAGTGACCTCGAAGTGGTGGGGTCCGGGATAGTCGGTGTTGGAGGGGATGACAGGCGCGGGCGACATGGTGTCGAAGGTGGAGCTGGGCTGCGCGTAGGGTGAGTGGGTGGGCACGCTGGCGGCGTGCTCCGGGGTGTACGGGCTGGCCGAGGCCGCGCGGCTGCTCATCTGGTCCATGGTGCTGCTCAGCAAATTGAACTGGGCCTGGCGCGGGAAAGGGGAGGAGGGAGGGGAAACACACACAGTCAGTCGTCCTGTCCCGTCTAGGAGGTGTCCTGTTACAGGAGCCTTAAAGGGCCAGCGGCTCCAGTCATCCCAAATATTTCCCCGGGTCTCTCCCCCATCCCAACAGGCCACTACTTGCGTTGGGATAAACTGACATATTCACCTCGCCCTCCCCTCCATCAGCCTCCCGGTGCCAGGGTTTCTGGGGATCCACCCAGCCGTTGATGAGGCGGAATAGACTCTCTGCACACCTGGAGGGGAGGCGTTGGGTGGGGGAGGCTCCCAGGCCCTGATGCCCACACGGGCTTCTCTGCACCCTCTGGGCAGCATCGGGGTCTGGACCTCACAGCTCAAAGTGGGGAGATCCAGCCCCAGGGAGCCAGGCAGCGGGTGAGGTGGGCCAGGCACAAGTGGGCCCTGAGTGCAGGGTGCGCACACCTGGGCTTGGGTGCGTGGGTGACCCTGAGGTGCTGGAGACCAGATTCGGGCCCCCACTAGGCCTGGCCCTCTAGGTGGTGGGATAGGGTGGGGGCTGCTGTTCAATGGCTGAGCCCTGTTTTCCCAGGTGGGCGGCCTCGTCTCCCGGTGAACGGCCTCACCCACACTGGAAAGGCCGCTCCGAGCTCAGGGGCCAGCGAAGCCCCACCCCTGCTGCCCCCTGGCCCGGGGTTCTCTCGCTGGGCCCCTACCCGCAGCTCCCCCACCAGGACCACACACCAAGGAATGGGAACCCCTGTGAGTGCGTCCCCTGCGCCACCCTCTGTGGGCCGCCGGGACCCCAGCACGGATCAGCCTCTGCCAGGAGCTTAAGGGAGGCCCCAGCTGAGGGAGGGGGTGCTGGCCCGGCCTCGGTGTCTCAGATCCAGGGCAGGGCAGACCTCACTTGGTGGGCCACCGAGGAAGACCCCCCTTCCAAACCCGGAGGCGGGTACTGGAGGAACACTGCAGACGCATAAACAGCTTTCCCGTGACCCCTGAGCCTCAACGCAAACAAACTCCTTTACCCCTCTCCCCCGGCCTACGATGGGCACCGTGACTGTCCCCATTTTACAGATGAGGAACCTGAGCTATGGGGCTGGAGACACGATTGGCCCCAGGCATCCAGCGGCCCCAGCGAATGGCACAAAGGTCACCAGCAACCAGCAAGGTGCAGGCTGAGACCCCCAGACCGTGAACTGGGACTGCAGAGCAGGAAAGGGCACAGCCAGGCGTAGGCGGGCGGCGGGGGGTCCTTCTGCCCTGTGCCCCTCTTTAGAGAAGCTGTGGCGTGCTGTGAGCGCACTCCCCCCTCCCACCAGCCTGCCCCCTCCAAGCCAAAAAATAAAAGGTGCATCCCCCGCACACGAGGGTTTAGGGGCCTGGCCGGGACTCCCAAGCTCAGCCCCTTCCTGTACCTCAGCCTTCTCCATCAGAGGCGTTAGGTTTAGTGACCCAGAGGCCCTCGGCTCTGCAGGTCCTAGGACACACATCCACTGAGGTCCCTGATGAGGGCCACAGCCCCCGGCCCCTCCAGCATCCGATGGAGAAGGATACCGGGCAAGTCCAGAGTTTGTGTCCTCTCTGAGTCCTCTACTGAGTCCTCCACTGAGTGCGGTCCAACGTGGAGGCAGCTCAGCCTGGGATGCTGGAGGGGCAGGAGACAGGGGACTGGTGCTCACCAGAGCCATCACCACTGTTCCCAGGGCCACCGAAGGCCAGGCAGGCACTTTCCCTGGGTGCTCCAGCCCAGGACAGCTAACAGCCCCCAGTAGGCCTGAGCCGCCAGGTCCGACCCGTGTCCTAGCTCCAATGCAAGGGTCTTGGCACCAGGCCTCGGCTGAAGCTGCCATCATCTGGCACCATTAAGCTGGCTGTGAGCTGTCAACCTGGGGAGCCCACCCAGCAATGGAACGGGGACCCCTGCAGCACGGGCCCTGCCCACCTCTCCGGCACCAGCGCAGCCTCCTTCCTGGTCTGTCGCACCCCCCACAGCCTTCCTAACTTCCTGCGCCACAGGCCCTTCCCGGGAGCCCAGGGTGCACCGAATGGCCAATGGATAAAGAAAACTGTGTGTCTGGACAGTGGCCTCTTCCTCGGCCATAAGGACAGAAGGAAGCTCCCACACGCTGCCACATGGACGAGCCTTGGAAACATGGTGTCAGGTTAAAACCATCACGGGGGGACGCCTGTAATCCCAGCACTCTGGGGACCGAGGTGGGAGGATCTCCTGAGCCTAGGAGTCTGAGGCTGCAGAGAGCCAAGCCCAGGAGTCTGAGACTGCAGAGAGCCAAGATCACGCCACTGCCCTCCAGCCTGGGAGACAGGGCAAGACTTTGTCTCAAAAAACAAAACAAAACATAATATCCCAGGGAAGGGTGACCCTCACCTCTCCCGGCTCCTGGGCTATTGTGAGGGGGTCTGGGGAAGCAGCCACCGCCCTGCTCAGAGAACGGTGTAGAAAGGCCACTCCTGCTCCTCCTGGTGTCTGGCTTGGGGAACCTGCCACCCTGGGCACCAGCGAGCTGCCAGTAGGCTCCCGGCAGAGAGGATGGACCCCTGCCTCAGCCCCACACATGGGAGGTTGGGTGACGGTGGGGGTGACACAGGGCAGTGCCAAGCTCCGGCTGCACAGCACAGGCCCCGCCCCAGAGTCCCCGGTTCCCAGACTCCTCACCAAGGCCCAAGAGGTCTCCGAGGTGAGGAGAGCTGCTCCTGACCACAGGCCCAGGCCCTGCCTGGAAGCTGCACACGAATTCGTGGTCTGCACACGAATCCGCACCAGCCCTGTCTGGGCTCAGAGGTCACTGTTCTGAGGGGTCAGCCCTGGCCACACTGGCAGGAGCAGCCCCCAGGCCTCGGGTGTTCTCTCGTCACCCAGTCTGAGCATCTTAACAGCCACTCTCTGGAAGGCCAGGCTCACATGTCCCCCAAGGCTTCTGTCTCCCCTACTTGAGCGTGAACCCACGAGGACCCTGGATACGGTGGCCACTGGCCACACAGGGTTGGGGTGTGTGAAATGTGGATGGAGCCGAGCGCAGTGTGTGAGCGCACCCCGATTCCAAGGGCTCAGGGCCACGGAAAGAACGGAAAACTCCTCACTCACCATTTCCTATTGATTACAACTGAAACCATCACAGTTAGGGGTGAATACAGGAAATAATTAAATGACTTCTGTCAGTTCCTTTCCATCTTTTTGAATGCGGCTACTAGAAAACGCAGAATTACACACGTGGCTCAGAGCCAACACCGTCAATCAGTGCTCCATTAGAGCGGCTGCTTGAGAGGCTCGCTGAACAAGTGAGCTGGTAGAACAAACGGACGAACGCAGGACGGCTCCCCCAGTCCAGCTGCCCAGAAGTGAGTACGGGACATGAGCCAGCCCCTCCCACCACTGGGTACCGGGTGCCAGCCTGCCCACCGCCCCCATGGTACCCTCTCTCTTCCACGCAACCAGCGGCGGCCTTCCTGGAAGGGTCTTTCCTGTTTTGGGCCCTGGGATGGCCTCAGGGATGCAGGACTTCCCCACTCCTGACTCATGTGAGTCCCCTGGGCAAGAACATCCCGGGACTCGAGGGCTGCCCAGCTGAGGCTTCTCAGGTGAGGAAGGCAGGCAAGGGCAGGCCCCAGGGTCCCCCCAACTGCCGACTCCCATTCCTGCTCCATCCCCGAGAACAGGACAGCCAGTGGGGCAAAGAGCCCGCGCCTCCCTTGTTTGGGAGAAGCAGGACGCAGACCCACGGCAACGTGGTTCATATTTTAACTTGTCCACATTCTTGAATGATCTGAGGAAGGTGCCAAGGAATTAGTCATTGAGGCAAGAGGAGAAGAGCTGATAGGATCTCTGCACCCAGCACAGCCCAGCGGGAGTGAGCCGGGCCCTTGCAGCAGGCAGCCCCACGCGGGAATTCTAATTAGCGGATAAGTGTCGGGACAGCAGGCCTGAAGCCCTCCCAGCGCGGTTCTCTGGCCGGGAGCCCCAGGCAGGCTCCCTTAGCAGGGCTTCTCCGGGCAGGGCCCCGATATCGGTCTCTCCCTCTGTCCTCTCCGATCCTCAGGCTCAGTGACACCGGCGGGGGCCTCTGAAGCCCCCTCCTCCCCAGGGTTACTGGGCCTGTCCTCGTGCCCAGGGGACACTGTCCTCTCCTCCTGCTTCCAGGGGACCTCTCTCCCTGCACGCTGGCCCTGCCTGTGGTCACCGCCCCTGTCGCGTCCCCAGTGGGTGGCAGAGGCTTTGCGGCTGCAGCTTTGAGTGCAGCTGGGAACGCAGCGTCTGGGGAGTGTGGGTGGCTTTCTGGGTCACTGACCTCCCCCTTAGGCCTCCCCAGGCGTCCTCCACAGGCCCCTCCACCTGGCTCGGAGGATTCTGGTTTTCCCTTTTGCTTCCTGCCTGGCAGCAAGGAGCTTTGCCTGGGGCCTGGCTCCTGCCCGGGGTCAAGCTGCTGAAACTGGCAACCCTGACCCTAACACAGGCCTGCACGGGAGCCCAGGGTCTCCCAAAACCAGAGGGCCCCCGGAAACCGCAGGGAGGAACCCGGGCAAAACCAGGACTTTTTTGGTTTGTTTTGCTTTCAACAAGAGCTCCCAAGATAGTGGGCTAATTAGGACACGCCCGGCCCGCGGCGGCCACAAGTGCCTACATGTGTGTGCAGGGCTCCTGGGCCTGACCCAAGGAGTGCGCGGGAGCCAGGGAGCCAGCGGGTGGCCTTCCCGCCTGCCTCCAGGCCTCGGACGCACCAGGCCCTGCTGGGGCCCCAGGGCCTTGTTGCAGGGCAGGAGTGCTCTGCCAGGGCAGATCCGGCAGCCCCCACTCACCCACCCAGGGGACCTCGTCTCTCCTCCCTGCAGATGGGCTGGGGACCTCCCTGGGTGCACCTGCACTCGAGATGAGCTCTGGGCTGGGGGCTGGGGGCCGGGGCCGGGGCGTGGGCAGCAGGCAGTGGTAAATGGAGCTGCTATCTAGCCTTGCCAGTCACAGGCATCAACACAGTTCCCAGACCTCACTGGTTTGACCTACCCATGCCCCTGGGGTGGCAGCAGGCTGGTGACCTTGCTCCAAAATGAGGCATCAGAGAATGAGGCCACCTAGTAGCTGGGCCCCCTCCAGGAGGAATGTGGAGGGTCTCGCCTGCCCCCTGGCCTGCCTGTCTGAGAGCAGAGAGGAGCAGTGTGGGGGAGGCCAGAGGTCAGGTCAGCCCTGAAGCCCCATCCCGCTGGCTGGAAACCCCAATCCAAGCCCCGGCACCTACCGTCGGCCACGCTGGGGATGGTGATGGCTGAGGTCTGGAGGTTCTCACAAGGTGGGCAGGAAGTGGTGGCCAGGGCTCCCCATCCCAGAACAGCGGGTTCTTCTGGGTCTACTGGTGCCCCCGTGCCACCACCCTGGGAACCAGGCTTCTCTGTCCATCCAGGGGAGGGGCAGGAGAGACCTCCCAGGGACCCAAGGGGGCCAAGCAGGGCTCTGAGGTCAGGAGTCCCGGGGCCAAGTCTCAGCTCCACCTGTGTGACCTGGCCCATCACTCCACCTCCCTAGGACTTTGTTTTCTCATCTGCAAAGTGGGGATGAAATCAATGTGTACTGGCCAGGCGCAGTAGCTCATGCCTATCATCCCAGCACTTTGGGAGGCCAAAGTGGGTGGATCACCTGAGGTCAGGAGTTTGAGACTGGCCTGGCCAACATGGTGAAACCCTGTTTCTACTAAAAGCACAAAAAGAAATTTAGCTGGGCATGGTGGTGTGTGCCTGTAATTCCAGCTACTTGGGAAGATGAGCAAGGAGAATTGCTTGAACCTGGAAGGCAGAGGTTGCAGTGAGCCGAGATCATGCCACTGCACTCCAGCCTGGGTGACACAGCAAGACTCTGTCTTGAAAAAAAACCAAGAAGTCAACATGGACTTCGTAGGATGGTTGTGGGAATCAAGAGGGTCCAGAAATACAGTAACCTGAGATTTTTCATCAGAAGTGACTCTCACGCAGGAGGCCTCCTGGAACCAGCGTCCAGGAAGCTCCCATGCATGAGGCATGACCTTCACGCCTTGGCACAAAAATCCAGCTAGAAGGAACTGCGGTTGGGCAGGCTCCACTGAGGAACAGGGACGGGAATCCAGATTCACTACTCAGAGGACAGTCGCTAAGCCCCGGGCACAGGGATGGATGGGGAAGAGCAGGTGCTCTCAGGGGTCAGGGTCTCTCCTGTTCCCTGAGGTGTCCAGGCAGCCAGCACCGAGAGGATGCCCAGAAACTCTTGGTTGGATGAAACAAACCCTGAAATCCACGTGGGCCGTGCAACTGGGGAAGTGGCCACGGTGTGCTACTGCCTGCCATGTCAGCCAGAGCCCCAAGCCCAGACAGTGCCCAGGGTCCAGGCTGCCTTCCCCAGAATGTGGAGGGTGGGGACAGCCCCTTGAAAGACTCATTGTCCTCACCGGCCAGGAGCTGGAGGGGAGCTGGGCCCCATCGTCACCCTCCCGCCCCATGGGTTCCATCCTATTTCAGATTAAGTTGGATTTTGTGGTTTTGTTAAAAGATTCCCATTGCACCTGTTGACTGTTTAAAATGTGTAAACCGTCTCAAGTGATTTTTTTTTTTTTTTGAGACAGAGTCTCGCTGTGTCACCCAGGCTGGAGTGCAGTGGTGCGATCTCGGCTCACTGCAACTTCCACCTCCTGGATTCAAGAGATTATCTTGCCTCAGCCTCCCCAGTAGCTGGGATTACAGGTGTTAATTTTTGTATTTTTAGTAGAGACGGGGTTTCACCATGTTGGCCAGGCTGGTTTCGACCTCCTGATCTCAAGTGATCTGCCCACCTCAGCCTTCCAAAGTGCTGGGATTACAGGCGTGGGGCCCTTGAGTGATTTTATTTACATGTAGATGGGAAATACATTTTTTTCAAGTTTGTGTCCCTGTTCCCCCCCTAGTCCACTCCTCTCGCTTCCCAGTGTCTACAGCGCCTTTTATCAGGGCCCAGGATATTAAGACAGAATGCAAAGCAAGGACATGGGCGGTCACGGCTGTGCTGTGGGATGACAAAGGACAGATGTGGTACTGTCCAGAATGGAACGTAGTTTTTAGTGGAAACGATAACAGAGAAACCTGCCAGCAAAATTCACAATGACTCTGGCCACGTCTCCAAAGGCCATGGTTTCGGCTGACTCCTCTGGCGGAGATGTGGGGCGAAGGCACCTCCAACCTCGTCCCTGCACTGGGTCCAGCAGGGGTGGTGGGGAGGGCGGGGCACAAATGCTCATTCGGAAACCGTTGTCTCTGCCACAAGTGCAGAGGCACGAAAGATAGAGCTCCTGCTCCTCAGACAGTAACAGCTTCCCGAGGGATCCCATCCTGGGGGGAGCCGAGGCCAGGTCAGCTGCCAAGGATGGGGCCCTGGGCTTGGCAGGAATCAGGAGACTGGGACCTGAGCCCACGGTCTGGCCATGCAGTCTCGCTTCCCTGTGGAAATGGAGATTCCTCTGATCCTAATCAGTTAGGATCGCAGTCAGAGAGGGAGGCACGTGGAAAAGCATAGTAGGGACGTCAGCTGAAATCCTGATGCCCCGCTGGCCCCTGCCCACCTCCACCTCTGCCTCCCTCGCTCCTGTCACCTCTCTAGCTCCTGCACCAGCGCGAGCATCCCTGCTCCCCGCCCGGCATTTATCCCGCACACTCTTGGTCCGTTCTGTTCAACCGGGACGGGAGCTCCAGACAGGGCAGAGACATGCTCTGCTTCATCCACCACTGGCAGCCACAGCGTGGTGCATGGTGGGCCCGCAACAGACATTTCCAGAAGGCAGCATGTTTGAGGGCTGGAGTCTGGTGTCGGGGTCTGCCTGGAGTCTCCTGAGGGGTCAGCTGGCCTCCCTCTGGCCTCCTGGCCTTCTCCCTCCAGCCTGGACGGGGCTCTGAGCTGTGACCCCAGCCCCTGTAGAACAAGGAGGTCCGTGTCCCTGCTCCCTGGAGAATATTGAGACCAGACTGTTGTGGTTTTTAGAGAGTATGCAGCTCCTCAAACTCCCTGATCTCTCGCGGGCATGTCTGAACTTGGGCCCCAACCTCGCCCAGGGGTGAGTGACTGACAAGCAGCCCGGGCTTCGGAGGGAGAGAGCCCATCCCACCGAGGCAAGACCTCCATCCTGCCGGTACTTCCCACAGCATCTCCCGGAGCCCGTGATTAAACGGATGGAAATGCCAACAAGATTCGACATGCGCCTGGGGGGAAGCCTCCCTCTCCCGACAGTGCACACAGCACCCTCTGCTCTCACCCAGGGCTGAGGGAAGGCCTTGCCCAATCCCGTGCCAGGGCCATGTGGAACTTTCCACACCTCACACTGGAGAAACGCGCCCCCAGAAGCCCCGCACGGCTGCCCAGACGTGTGTCTGCAGGACTGCGAGGCCCAGGGCTACCGCTGCTATCCTGCCTGCACCTGCCTGCAGCGGCAGAGCCCGTCTGCAGCACCCACTCTGTGTTTAGTGCCACACGGGGGCCTTGCAGACGCGTCTCCCTCCACACCCCCAGGTGATTTCAGATGACTCCAGGGTAGCCTGCTGCCCCCTGGGCCTCCAGGGACTCACATTTGAGCCGCCCACTGTGGCCTGGTGCAAGGGCCTCGCCCCACCCTCTCCTCAACCCTCACTGTCTTCCACCTGCTAACCGCCCTGGAGTCCCCTCACAGTGCCTCTACCTCCCTCCCCAGACCCTTCTCCACACCCCTCAGCTTCTGCCCCCTGCCTCCCAGATCCCACTCAAAGCCCACCTCCCCTGAGAAGCCTCCTCCAGAGGCCTAGCCCAGCAGCCCCTCCCTTCCAGGTCGCAGCAAGGGGCAGCCTGGACCCTGAGTGTCTGTGGGAGGCCCCAGTGGGGTATGCAGGCCACACCCCCTCAAGGCCCTGTGCTGCTGCCTACGCGAGGCAGGCGGCCCACAGGATGCCCAGACTTTAACCACCTGAACGGGCTGGTCCAGGGCCTCCCACCCAGAGTGCCGAGTGCCTGGGAAGACAAGGGGGAAGGTACAGCTCACACAGGCTTCTCTCCCCTCTCCAAACCCTGCTGCCAGCATCCTGGAGCCCAACCCAGGTGTCAGCCCTGACATCCTATGTCCTTGAACACACGCCCCTGCCCATCCACCTGTCCATCCATCCAACCGTCCTGCAGATGTGAATCAGGCCCCACCTGTAACAGGCTCCTGCCGTGCTGGAGACGCTGACAGGTGCTTAGCAGGGCTTCCTGGACCCCTCCCAGCACACATTAGTGGCTGAGCCGAGAATTTGAATTGTGACAAGTACAGTGCAGGGCGCAGGGAGGGGAGGCAGTTACAGGGCGCAGTGCAGGGCACGGGGAAGGGGGGGCAGTTACGGGGCGCACTGCAGGGTGCAGGGAGGGGAGGTAGTTACAGGGCGCAGTGCAGGGCGTGGGGGAGGGGAGCTAGTTACGGGGCGCAGGCGGGGCGCAGGGAGGGGAGGTAGTTACGGGGCGCAGTGCAGGGCGCGGGGAGAGGGGGCAGTTATGGGGCACAGTGCAGGGCGCGGGGGGGCAGTTATGGGGCGCAGTGCAGGGCGCAGGGAGGGGGGGCAGTTACGGGGCGCAGTGCAGGGCGCGGGGAGGGGAGGCAGTTACGGGGCACAGTGCAGGGTGCAGGGAGGGGAGGTAGTTACAGGGCGCAGTGCAGGGCGCAGGGAGGGGAGGCAGTTACGGGGCGCAGTGCAGGGCGCAGGGAAGGAGAGGCAGTTACGGGGCGTGCCACCTCCGATGGCTCTAGGTGACAAGGGGACATTGGAGCAGGAGCCCAAAGGTGGAGAAGACAGTCCAGGACAGCTGTGGGGGCCATCGAGGCAGAGGGCAGAGGCCCCGGAGCCAGAGAGACAGCAGCATGCTTGCTCAGGAGTCTCCCAGCCCTGCTCTGCCTGTCCCCTCCCCAGTTAGTGGGCTCAGGAGTGACAGATGGTCCCACCCAGTGTGCTGGCCTCGGTCAGTTCCCACAAAGGCAAGTCAGCTCTTCACATTCATTTCCTAGGCTTGACATCCTGGCACCCTCGCAGGTGCAGGGAGACGGCAGCTGACACGAGACGCGGCCCCGGCCCTCCATGCTGACGACAATAAATAAACCAGGCGGCGAACGTGCAGGGGCTCAGGATCAAAAGTGGTCTTGGAAACAGAGCTGGCCACAGGGGCCAGGGCTGGCATCCAGGCAAGGACGGGCTCAGGAAAAGGTGAAGGCGGCCCTGCAGGAAGGGAAAGATCTGCCCCAGGTACTGAGCGGGCCTGGGAGTGTTTTCAGGCTGGGGACCAGCAGGGCAGAGAGCCTGCAGCCAGAGGAAGGGCCGAGGGCCCATGCAGGGAGAGACGGAGCCCTGGGGGACAGCGGGAGAGGCGGTTGGAACTGAGCAGAGACGTGCGGGTCTGCAAAGGGCTCCCTCTGGCTCTGATGTTGAGAACACAGGGCGGGCATCAGCAAAGGCAGCAACTGTGAGATGTGTCTGAGCAGTGGGTGTGAGGTGGGCTTCGGGTGCGCGGTGGGCCGCGGGTGCGAGGTGGGGTGCGCGGTGGGCCGCGCAGGGGCCCCGGCTACGTTTGCAGGCAGGATTCATAGGACCTCAGGTGTGTAGAGAGTGCCTCCAGGGCTCTGGCCTGAGCAAAGGGGAGAGTGGATTTCCAGCTAGCTGAGGTGCGGCACCGTCCCCCATCAGGGGAAGATAAGGAGTTCAGTTTGGGTCTAGCAAGTTGAGGTCCAACTAGGCTGGTGATTGTGGGGAGGCCCAATGGGGGACAGAATGAGGGAGACAGAAATAGCAGCTGGAGGAGGGTGGCAGGGGGGCCGGAGGCAGGCGGCACTAGGCACAGCTGGCAGGTGAGCGGGGTGGCTCCTCTGATCCCTGGATATCCAGCTAGGACAACTGGTCCCTCCCCTGGCCCCAGGTGGCCCGAGCCCCACCACTGCTTGGGGTCTTCCAGGACACAAGTCCTGGAGAGGATGCTGGGGGCTCCCTGGGCCATGCTCAGCTCTCTCTTGGGAGGACGCTGGGGGCCACTGAGGCTGCACTCAGCGATCCCATGAGCCATTCCCAGCTGGGCCCTGCCCTCTCCAAACCATGGGAACTCAGCAGCCTCTGGGTTGCCAAGCCCCAGTCCCTTTTCTGTTCTCCCAGCCGGCCCCTCATGCCTGGTCTCTCCTGGCCTTCCAGGCTGCCCCTCCGAATCTCCCCCTCCACTCGGTGTCTCGGATGTCGGAGTGCCCAGTGCTCGGCTCCAGCCGCTGTCTCTCCCTGCCTCCGTGCAGATCCCCCAGAGCCCTGACTGTAAGCACCCATGCCCAGGACTCCCTGGAGGTCGTCTCCACAGCCTGCCTGCCCACAACAGCAACTGAGTGTACACGTGGCCGCTCCTGCAAGTGTGGCCCCAACTCCTTACCCACCTCCCATCTGGACCCTGCCAGCCTTTCCTGCCTTGGGGAGCAGCAGAGCCCCCTGCAAGGCTGCAAACAGAACCTCAGCATCTTTCTGGAATCCTCCCCTGTTCTTCCTCTAAGGTCACCTTCAAACACAACCCTACACCTGACCACCACCCACCACCTCCTCTGACGCACACAGGTCTGAGCCACCAGGTGGTCACACTTCTCAGGCCCCAGGACCACTGGATACCCCTCCCTCATGGGCTTTGGGAACTGCTCGCTCGTCTTCCTCCTCCCTGCATGCAGCTCTTTCTCAGCTGTGCAATGGCTGCTGGGCGTCTCCAGTACAGCCAAGGCCACGGCCACGGCCATGGCCACAGTCAACGGCCGACTACGGCGTTTTCACCCCTGCTCTGCTGCAGTTCTGCCCATCTCAGGGCAGAAAACTTGGGGTCCCCCTCCCCTCCCCTCATATCCAGCCCACCAGCAAATCTTGCCCAGAATCCCACAGCGTTGCACCCCCTGGCCAGTGGGCTGCCCCCTCCTCTGGATGGCCCCAGCTTGTGAGCAGCTCCTGGCCTCGGCCCTGCCCCCCTGTGGTCTATCCCCGGTGCTGCAGCCGGGGGCCCTCCCAGAACGTCTGCCAGCTGCATCCCTCGACTCCATAGCCCCACGTACACAGTAGGCGCCTAGTAACTGCAGCTAGCCGCACTGATTGGCTTCCCCCGGCCCCAGGGCCCTGTCCTGGAGGCCTGTCCTGCCCAGAGGCTTCACTTTCTGCAGGAACAGAGCGGGCACCGGCTCCATGGGGCACACAGGGGGTCCAAAGCTCTGGACCCGTCCATGCTGCTCCTTGGCACAGGGGTGGCCACGTTCCCGCAACGGATGGATGCCCGCCATGCGGAGGGGTAGGGTGAGAACAGACCAAGCCCAAGGGTGGACAGCCCAGGCGCTGCAGCGAGGCAGGCTGGAGCCCCTCCATACAGAGGGTGCTGGAGAGCGGGGGTGTCTCCCATCACCCTGGCTAACCTCCTGAGACCCTAGAGCAGAAGAATAGAGGCCCCAGGTGGAAGTGGGGGGCAAGGGGCCATGAGCTGGAAATCTGGGAAGTCAGGGAGACTCCCAGGTGTGGGTAGACAGCGCCCAGCTCCGACGTCTCCAGCGCTCAGCCTCCTCTAGAGGGGCCCCACGCGTCCAGCTCCTTCCTTGCTAAAGGCAGGAGAAGTGGGCAACGTCTCTGTGTCCACCTCAGGGTTGGGCTTTGATCAACCCCAGTGTGTGGGAGCCGCAGACTCAGAACGTGGCCTTGTTTGACCAGAGCCACCATGGGGTTATCCAGTCCCCCATGCGGAAGGACGGTGTAAAAAGCAAGTGAAGAGCATGGCTGGGATTGCGGGAGGAGGGGCTGAGGCTGCATGACTGCGATTGCAGGAGGAGGGGCTGAGGCTGCATGGCTGGGATTGCGGGAGGAGGGGCTGAGGCTGCAGCTCTCCAGGCCAGGCCTCCCTGCGCCCCCATCTGCAGCAAGTAACCAGTGGCTCTCATTGGTCCCCACAGCTGAGCGGCTACGGTCAAGTCTGTCCCAGTCACAGAGGAGACTGAGGCTCAGAGAGAGGTGTCACTGTCCAAAGACTCAGCTTGCAGGTGCCAGAGAAACAGACTCCGAGCCCACACCTGGAATCCTGTGCCAGGTTGGGGGCAATTGGTGGGCCCAGTTGAGGGCTCAGACAGTGTCCTGCAACCCAGACGCCTCTTCCCAGGGCCAGGCTGGCCCAGCGGGCTCCAGAGCAGCTGCTGTACTTCGATAGGAATGACCAGGGCCGCACAAAACCACCAACTCCAATACAACTCTATCCGCTCACTTTGGGTTTAAAACCCTTTGGGCTGAATACCATTTTCTCTCTCAAAACATGTTCCTGCAGTACGATGAGGTCATGAATACTCTCTCTGCCACAGAAACAGGGAAACTGAGTCACCACCCAGCCCATTAGGATGGCCCCGCCTAGCCCACCTCCCCCGAGAAGGAAGAGGTGTTGGAGACACGGCTGGCTCTGGGTACTGCCTCCACCTGCTCCTGGCACTCAGCCTCACACACAAAGGTGCCCAGTGGACACTTGCTGATGGGACAGATCAACAAATGAACAAACGAACCACAGTAATCCTCGGTCTAAAAAGAAACACAGTGATGGCACAGCTGGCCATTGCTGACGCCCAGGGCACCGGGCAGCAGCAGCCGAGTGGACACCAGCAGCTCCTGCAGGCAGAGAAGATCTGCAGGCCAGGGCAGCAGGGCTCCACCTCCCCACCCCTCCTGGGAATGGAGTCTGCGTGGCCGCACACTCAACCTTGGTGGAGTCCCCCAGAGAGTGAGTCACATGGCGACATCTGCTCCATTCAAGGGAAAAGATTGTACCAGAGTCCCCCCAGGTCTCCAGGCTTCTCGGCTGGCCAGGCAGTGACACTGGCCTCTCCACCTGAGGCTTCTGGTTCCACCTTGGGTTCCAGGCGGTCCAGCAGCCAGGAGACAGCCCCTCCCAGCTCACACACCTCCTGAATCAAGAGTCTGGGGGTACAAGTGTGCCCCCCCAGGAGCCCCAGGCCTCTGTGTGTTTCTAATAGCAATGTGTTGGTGGATACACGTATCAGTGAACAAGTGGGTGACAGCCGGACAAGGGAGAGAGAGACACCCCATGCCCGATGTAGCCGCTGCCTGCTCTGGGCTGCAGTCCCAGCACTGGGTTTCAGATAAAAAGATCACACAGGCAGGTGGAGAGGCCATGGTACCACCAGACTCGCGTGCATGGAGCCAGCATCCGGGCATGCTGTGGAGCTGGGTCACCCACACCCTCACCCACCCTCTGGGCCACACACACACTGCCTCTCTTCTCAAAGCCTTGCCTGGGAACACACAGCCACAGGCACGAACATACATGTACCCATCACAACACACACACAGAAACACATGAGCACCTACCCACCTAAATCACACAATCACCCCTGCAATACCAATCCGCACACACGAACACACACCACAACACATATGCAAACTAAATCACACAATCACCCCTGCAATACCAATCCGCACACACGAACACACACCACAACACATATGCAAACGTGTACGCACACACACACCCCAGCCTGTACACACACCCATAACACACACACATATGCACATATCCTCACCTGCGTATTGCATGCACATCCACACTGAGACGCACACATGCACACACACCAATACCCACCTGCCACGTGCACACTGATGTGCACAGTGGCATGCACACTCACACACATCGCTGTCACACACACCCTGGTCACACTGCCTGGAGCCCACGGCTCCAAAGGCCTCCGTCCCTAGATCTTTGTGCCTCTGCATCCCGGTGCCAGCAGAGCTTGGGGGCACTTGGACTCTGCCTGCCTGCTCGCTGTCCCCCGCCCATGGCTGAGTTTCCCATGTGGCAGAGGTCCCCACGGCCCCAGCTGTCTGCTTCCCTGGGAGGAGGAGCGGTCCTGCATGGAGCAGCTGTACCCAGCCTTCCACCTTCTCAATTAGCAGCTGGTGCCTGCCTGGCACCAGGGACCTGGCAAGTCTGGAAGTGAGGCCAGGTCCCCAGGGCTCAGGCTGCAGGGGCCAACCACAAGCTGCAGGCCCTTCCCTCCCCTCTGCCAGGCCAGCTGCCCACTGCACGGGGGACGGCGCGTGAGAGGCCTCGAGCCCATTTTGCCGCAGGTCCTGGCCCTGGAGCTCAGACCCACGTGGAGAAGAGCCCGTGAGGCTGACGAGAAGCCCCGTCTGCCACTGCTGTCAAATGAGCACATTCCCAGGTGAGGGCGGGGCAGCCTCACACCCAAGCCCAGGAGAAAGGTGACTTCCAGGGCACACTGAGCTCCTGGCGGCTGCGGCAGAGCAGCGCAGCTCGGAAGTTCTGAGCCTGGACCAAAGCCAAGGAGCATCAGAGACCCCCAAGCACAAGGCAGAAGCACTAGCAGCCCCATCGGCACAGACCTGGCCTCCTCTCCCTGGCTGCGGGTCCCTGCCCAGCAGGTGGGCACAGGCTGTTGGAGCCCGAATCTGCCCTGCCTCCATGCCCGGGACCTGCCTCTAGCCCCTCAACGCCTCCCTTCCTACCTCTGCTCACCCAACTGGCAGCAGACGCCGGGCCAGGAAGTCAGGCAGAAGGATGCCCCTCTGAACCCTCCACCACAGTAAAATCCCCTGCAAAGTCCCCGAAGAGGTCCTGTGAAGGGCGCGTCACACCTACCGTGGCGAGGTGCCGTGCGGGGTCACCGACGTACAGCATGGTAGGCGCCGGGGGGTCTGCACACGCCGGGGAACTGGTGTCCCGTGGGACGAGGCATGGGTCTGGGCGGCCCGAGGGGAAGGGTCAGGGTCGTGGCCGCCCGGCAGTGTGGACCGAGGGGGAGAGACTGGGCAGCTAGGGAGGCGGGAGCCGAGGATGCTCGGGAACATGCGGGCTGTTTGTTGGCATTTTCGCTTTTCCCATCTCCTCAGTTCTGTCAACTGGCTGAATCCAACAACAAAACCCGCAGCCCACCCCTTTATTCCTCGTGAGTATTCATCCAAGTCCGGGGCAGGCCTCAGCTTGCCCAGTGATGTGTTGGACCGCACCAAGGAGGCTGCGCGGGGAGGGCGAGGACGCCGGTCAGCGCCGGCTCCATAATTAAACCCACCAGGGCTCCTTCCGAGATGCTGCCTGCCTGGGGCAGGCTTGGGGGGCCCCAGGCCCTCACCCAGCAAAGCAGCCTCTGTTCCCAGGCATGAGGGCTGAGCCCTGGCCCTGGAGATCATGGTAGGCAAGGCTGGGCCACCCCAAGGGGGAGAGATGGTGGCGCCTCCCTTGGCGACCCAGGAGGGGCGCATCTTCCCCCTGCGCGGGGAACTTGGTGGTCCGCCGGGACCAGTCCAAGGCCTGCATGGAGAGGAGGGGCTCTCAGGAGGCTGCAACCCTAGACCCCCGAGGGAGACAGGTGACGGGAGTGAGCAGCCCTTGTGGGGCCTGCCTTCCACCGCCTGCCCAAAGCAGGGGTGAGTCTAAGAGCCCAGAGCCGTGTGTTTGGAGCCCACCCTGGCACTGGTCAAGCCCCTAGGAAACAGGGACAAGCCACTGCTGCCAAAGAAAAGCCCGGTTGTGGGGCCCACTGCAGGCGTGGACGGCCTTGGCACAGCCAGTGAGGTGCGGTGGCTCTGCAGTGGTGCCCCACACCCGACTAGTGGGGCCTTTAAGGTGACTGCCACTCCCTGTCAGGCCCTCTGAATTTCCATTGTATTTCAGCTGTCTTTGGTACAAAGTTACCCCTGGCAGAGAGACCCGAGTCCCCCTGGAAGCAGGCAGGGCATCCATGCCCAGACAAACCCGGGGAATGGGGCCTGCGGACCCGCACTTCCAGTCCCCAGGGCGCCGTGGCTCCCACGAGGGCTGAGAAATCCATGTGGAGACCCCTTCCTTCCAACCTTTCCTGCCAAATTCCCAAACCACCTGCCTCCTTTCTCTTTTCTCCATCTCCCCAGCTTCCTTCCTCCCTGTCGTCCCCACCGATAGCCGCAGGGGCCTCCATCGCTCCCCACCCCCACCTCTAGGAGACCGGAGAGAGCTGGAGGAGGGCAGGGGAGGCTTGGACTGCAGCTGCCTGAGGAGCCCCGAGGACCCGCCCTGCCCCACCAGCAGGCCGGGCTGAGGACGAAAGGACGATTCCGGGTACTGTGCCCCAAGGGGCTGGGGCCTGGAGAGCCCAGCAGCGGGCGAGTCTTGGACGCCCACCTCTTCCTGTGGCTGAGGATCTCAGCCCCCAACAGGCAAGGCGGCGGCACTCAGGAGGAGAGAACAGAGAAAAAGACAGTTTTGTTTGGTAGACCAGGTTCAGGAAGGGCGTCTCTAGGAAGGCCCCTGCAGGGGATCGGCTGGGGCCCAGACTGGAGGTTCTGGGGAAAGCAGCAGCCTCCTTGCAGGGGAGCCCAGGGCGAGCCCCCGGAGACTCCTGCTGGGATGGGAGATGCCCTGGGGGTGGGGGTATCTTCTGCTTCTGAGCCTGGGACCCTTCTTGGGTTCGGGGTGGGCTCCCCAGGGATGGAGAGACACTCAGAGCCGGGCGGAGGCGGGGCCTGGGTTCCACTCCCCACCCCCACGGGGCACATTCCCAGCCTCTGCAGGCAGTGCCCTCACCTGCCAAAGGGAACGATGGATTGAAAAGGAGACTCAGGCCAGTCCCGTGTGCAGGACCAGACGGATGGCTTTATAAATAGGCAAACGGAGAGCGCCAAGGGGAAGGACGTGAGGAGGGAAGACGGCCTGGCTGCCTTCAGCAGGAGCCCCACCCATGCCCAGGGCACCGTGCCTGAGACCCCGCATCTCTCCACCCTCACTGTCTGGGCTGCAGGGGTCACAGCGCGGCTGAGCTACGTGTTTCCAACTCGAAAGCACCCAAAACCACTGGCCTCTGCCCCCGAGGAGCACCCAGCTTTCTGCAAATGTTCCCAAGGCCCAGCCTTGCAGAGGACAGGGACAGGGGACCTGGGGCCACCCTCCCTTGGCTTGGCCTTTAGTGCCTCCTCTAGGTTCCCTCCCAGCTGGGTCCTCCATTCCGCTTTCATTCTGCTTCTGACTCACTAGGGTTTCCGTGGGACCCTGGGCGGCAGGACAGGTGGGGAACCACGCTGCCGCAGCCCACGGTACTCTCCAGGCACCGCATCTTTGTTTCTGGTGCCTGCGATGTGTCAGTTCAAGGCCAGACTCGTAGAACAGGGTCCCCTGGGCAGCTGGCTTCATCCCACCCAAGGAAGAGGCCGCGGAAGCTGCCAGGCTCTGAGACCCCGGTGTGGGTGGGGCCCACTTCTGCGCAGCCCCAAAGTGCTTTGTCACGAAAGCTCACCGAAGGAAAGGCCGCGTGGGGGCTCTCTGTGAGGGGGTAATGGGTGGGCTGGGGTCTCAGAGCTGACCATGGCGAGCTGAGCCCCCTCCCTACTCCCACGCCTGACCCCACCCTTCCTCTGGCTACAGATCCCCCTTGGAAGGGAGGGGTGTCCTTCTCCCTCTGTCCGCCTGCCCCTTCCTCGGGGTCACACGCGCACAGGGCCCACGCCCTTCCTTCTCCTGGGCATGGGGGGAATGCCTCTCCCTAAAGTCACCAAGGCTTATCTGGGGTGACCTCTGGGGTCTCAGGCCCCCAAGTGTCCGAAGGGTCTGACCCCAGGCGTCTGTCCTACTGCTGGTTCCCGGGGCCCCCGGGGTAGATCGGCCGCCTTCTGCCCCACCAGCTGTAGACCCTGCTCTGTGGCCCACCTGCCCACAACAGCTGTCACCAGGGAAAGGCGCCAGGAGAGGCGGGAAGGGGCGGGGGAGGGGCCAGGCCTGGAGGAGGCTCTAGGGAGGAGAGGGGAGGGGAGGGGAGCAGAGTGAAGGGGAGGGGAGGGAGGAGACACCTGCCTCCCTCCTCTTTTCTCCTCTCCTGTGTCCTCCCTCCTTGCGAAGCATCCTGAGAGCCAGCAGGGCCACAGGTCTCTCATTGCCCTGCGCTGGTTTTGTCCGAGGGGACGCTGGCGCTCAGAGGGGCAGGGATTCGCCCCCAAGCCCAGGCCCAGCACTGCAGAGACTCCTCGGGTGGGTCCGGGTGAGGATTAGGACCCCCGCCCCCACAGTTACGCCCACACTGCCTCCTCCCACCCTGTGAGCACACGAGAGAGCTTTATCGTCTGCAGCTCTTCCCAGACGGTGTGGGGGTGGCCAGGGGAGGCCCCACCCACGTGGCATCCAGAACCCCATCAAGCCTTCCTCACTCAGGGAACCAGCCGGGGCACTGAGAGGGCAGGGGCTGGGCCAGTTTTAGCTGTGGCTCCTCGGCCCACCCTCCCAGCCCACGGGGAGGCCAGGGCCACCGGCTTCCCCCTGCTCTCCTCTTGCAGAAGGGGGACTTGTTTTAGAGTGAGGTCCCTGTGAGCCACGTAGGGTCTTCAGGGACAGCCAGAGCCTAAGGCACGGGGCAGCTCAGGCAGGAACTGTGCCGGGCAAGGGCAGCAGGCCCTGGTCCCAGATCCTATCCTAGGCCCTTCTGGCTCTGCTGTTCTGGTCTCCGAGGGAGTAGCTTTCTTAAACACAGGGCCTCCCCTACCCTCACCCTCACACCTAGCGTTTGTCACATGCTCCCCATGGGCCCGGCACCACTGGACATCCTCAAACCTCAGTGGGTGACTTGGAGCCTCTCAGTAGCGCCATTTGTAGACAGGAAACTGAGGCCCAGAGGACTACATAATTCTTTAAGGGTTGCCCAGCTCAGAAGGGAAGGGGTGGGTCCTGAGCTCAGCGAATCTGGCCTCGGAGCCCCCAGTCACACCCACCTCAGTCTGCTGGACTTTCTGGGCCGTCCCAGTCAGATGGCCACAGTGACCACGGGGTCTGCTTCCTGCTGTGGCCACACACAGCTCACAGTCTCCCCAGTAAGTCTGTGGCCTGGGACTCCTCTAAGGCCCACTGAGGGTTCGACTGCTCTTGTCCACACCCCACTCTCCTGAACTGCCTAAACTCAGCCTCCTCTGCAGGGACCAGTGTGGCAGGAGGGTTGTCCGAGGCCCACAGGGTTGGGCAGAGCCAGCATCCAGCACCTGGCATCCCAGAGGCTATGCCACCTCCCAAAGGGCTCTCTGCTCTGGGCTCCTACTGAGAGAAGAGAGATAGACCCTCTCATATTGTTTTACACTCAGTAAAGAAAAAGAAAAGCGAAACTAAAGTCAGGTAGCCTGGCGCCTAGGACAGACCCGAAACCAAAGAACCAGACCGGAAAATTCGACCCCTGACCTAGCAACTGATATTATCTACAGATTATAGAAAGACATTGTAAAACTTCCCAGTCTGTTCTGTTTCACTCTGACCACCGGTGCATGCAGCCCCTGTCATGTACTCACTGCTTGCTCCATCGATCACAACCCTCTCACGCAGACCCCCTCAGAGTTGTGAGCTCTTAAAAGGGACAGAAATTGCTCCCTCGAGGAGCTCGGCTCTTGAGACAGGAGTCCTGCTGATGCTCCCAGTTGAATAAACCTCTTCCTTCTTTAACTCGGTGTCTGAGGAGTTTTGTCTGTGGCTTGTCCTGCTACATTTCTTGGTTCCCTGACTGGGAAGTGAGGTGATTGGCGGATGGTCAAGGCAGCTCCTTCAGCAGCTTAAGTCTGCCCTGTGGAACATCCCTGCAGGGGACTCCGACCAGCCCGAGTGAGCGGATCCTAAGCGAGCTCCCGGGTAGGCATTTGCCCTGGTGGGACGCCTCCCCAGAGCAGTGTGTGGCAGGCCCCCGTGGAGGATCAACGCAGTGGCTGAACACCGGGAAGGAACGGGTACTTGAAATCTGGACATCTGAAATATGGTAAGGCTAGTCTTGAGAAGTTGCCCACTCCATTTGAGTGGAAGCGTGGCCTGATCACCCATGGCGTGCCTTTATCGGCACTTTGGTTTTGGTTTTGGTTTTGACTTGGTTTGAATTGCTTGACAGGACTGGTCTTAGGAACTTGCCTACTCCATTTGAGTGGAAGCGTGGCCTGATCGCCCATGGTGTGCTGTACCAGCACTTTGGTTTTTGTTTTGGACTTGACTTGGATTGTTTGATGCTTTGGTTTTGGTTTTGACTTGGCTTGGATTTCTGGATATTCTGATTTTGGTTTTGATTTTGGTTTAGTATAAACTGCAAAAGTGTGCATGTGCCCTTTTTACCTGTTCCTTGTTTTGCAGGGTGTGTGTGGTGTGAGCGTGGTGTGAGCGTGGTGTTTTGTCTTGAAGAAGCATGGGTCAGGCACAAATAAGCCCACCCTACTAGGAACTATGTTGAAAAATTTCAAAAACTGATTTAAGAGACTATGGAGTACTATGACACCAAGAAAACTTAAAACTTTGTGTAAGATAGACTGGCCAGCATTAGAGGTAGGTTGGTCATTAGAAGGAAACCTGGACAGGTCCCTTGTTTCAAAGGTATGGCACAAGGTAACCTGCAAGCCAGGGCATCCAGACCAGCTCCTGTATATAGACACTTGGTTACAGCTGGTTTTCGACCCACCGCCCCCAACACACAGTGGTTGAGAGAACAGCAGCATAAGCAGCTGGCAAAGGCAAGGAAAGACCAGCAGAGAGAGAGAAAAGAAAGAGACAGAGAGAAAAAGAGGCAAAGAGAAAAAGAAAGAGACAGAGAGGAAGAGACAGACAAAGAAGGAGTCAAGGAGAGAGAGAGAGAGAAAGAGAGAGGCAGAGAGAGAGAGAGAGAGGAAGAGACAGAGGCAAAAGGGAAGTCAAAGAGAGAGAGACAAAGTCAAAGAGAGAGAGACAAAGTCAAAGAGAGAGAGACAAAGTCAAAGAGGAAAAAGACAGAAAGAGATATACAAGTAGTGAAGAAAAAAAAAGTCATCTATACCAATTCTAAGTTAATTTGGACAAAACAAGGTCTTACTAATAGCAAAGGATAATTAAAATCCCAAACTTACAAGGTTTTCAACAAAAGTAAAGTTTGCTAAAAGTTAACAGTGTAACATGTATTATAGTAACTTCTATTTTTGTGGCCTTAGACAGTCTAGTCCACAGACATAAAAAAATGTTCGCTTTGGAAAAGAATGGTTATCGTCTTCGGAAAAAAAGGGGGGGTGGAACTTATATAAAAAGAGTGTTATATGGTAAATTCTTGTCTTGAAATAAATTAACTGGTTGTTTAAAGAAAGAAATGTTTGTAATAAGTCAGAAAGTTAAGGCATGTCGAAAAATTGCCTGTAAAAGTTGTGAAACAAAAACAGAACTTATAAAAAAAGTGTGTTGGCCGGGCGCGGTGGCTCAAGCCTGTAATCCCAGCACTTTGGGCGGCCGAGACGGGCGGATCACGAGGTCAGGAGATCGAGACCATCCTGGGTAACACAGTGAAACCCCGTCTCTACTAAAAATACAAAAACTTAGCCGGGCGAGGTGGCAGGCGCCTGTAGTCCCAGGTACTCGGGAGGCTGAGGCAGGAGAATGGCGTGAACCCGGGAGGCAGAGCTTGCAGTGAGCTGAGATCCGGCCACTGCACTCCAGCCTGGGTGACAGAGCGAGACTCCGTCTCAAAAAAAAAAAAAAAAAAAAAAAAAGTGTGTTAAAAAAGAATTTATGCAAGAAATGTTGTAAAATTTAAAAGTAACTAGGCCTCCTGAATGTAAAACTTAAAAAAAAAAAAAACAGTTTATGTGCAAGATATATAAGAAAAGTAAAATATACCTTTGGTAAAAGAATTATAAGGAGGCATAAGAATATAAATTTTTACCTACATTGAAAGGTTAAAAATATGTATATTTTGTTTTAAAGGTTTAATCAAGTTTTAAAATGTTAATTGGAAAGAAAATTATGTGTGTAAACATTGGCTAAAATTAAAGAGATATCATCCAGTTTTTCTGTAAACTGGACATTAAAATAAAAGCATAGCAGGTTTTTCTTAAAGCACTAACCTGCTCTTTAGCAAAAACTATAAAAGGTTAAAAAGAGTCTATAAAATCTTACCTTATGGTCAGACATTAAAAATTAGATAAATATGTGTACAAGGTTTTATTAAAATTAAGTTTAACATTAATAACACACTAATATAAAGATAAAATTTAACTTATCTGGTATAAAAATCAAACAAAAAGCATTATTAAATATAAAATAGTGTTTAGCTTTCTTTGGTCTAAAAATTAATAAAAATAGGTGCTAAAGGAGATTTCTCAGTAAAAAGGCACTAAGGACTATAAAGTCCACTGCCAAGGTCCCCACATTTAAAACAAAAAGTCAATTTCTTAGAAATTATATACTTGGTTTATCTTCCACTTTCCTTTCCCTCAAAACTAAAAGTCTTTTAGCACATATACCACTCCTAGAATTTCCGGTAAACCAGCATGAGCCTGAAGATCATATTCTCATTGAAAGGTAGAAGAAAAACTCCAGCCAGCCTGGGAAAGACCCTACCTTGTGCTGCTAACCACCAAGACTGCTGTTCGTACGGCAAAAAAGAATGGACTCATCACACCCGAGTCGAGAAAGCGCCACCCCCTCCAGAGTCGTGGGCCATAGTCCCAGGGAAAACCTTACCAAACTAAAGCTAAGAAAAATCTAACTCTTTTCATCTATTATATTACTCTTTCTTCTTTCCTCGTTCTATTGCTGACCATCTAGTTATTAATATAACCATGTCAACTTCACCTCAAACTACTGCATTTAATGCTGGCCTTGTTATACCCTGTGAGGACTTGACACGTCAAAGACAGTTTTCCACTTCAGAAAAGTACTTCTGTCCCTCCTGACTCTCTTCAGACTGGGCATTAGTAAACTGGGACCATTTAATCCAGGGAGATTTCGATAAAGACCCCAGTGCCAACCAGGAGTCTTGCCCCCCGATGTAGAGCTTTCATGCCATAGTTGGTACAACATGCCATAGTTGCCCCAACTGTTTTTTGTAATTTCCTAAAACCATACATTCATTTTACTAGAGGATCATAGAAGTTAAAGACTTAAAACAAACTTTAGCAATGAAGACAGGATACCAAGATGCAAATGCCTGGTTAAAATGGATCAAATATTCCATCTGCACGTTAAACAAAAGCAATTGTTATGCTTGTGCATATGGCAGGCCAGAGGCCCAGACTGTCCCCTTTTCACTAAGGTGGTCCTTCAGTTGACCAGGTGTAGGCTGCACGGTAGCTCTTTTCCAGGATTCTACAGCCTGGAGTAATAAGTCATGCCAGGCTCTCTCTGCTATATCCCGAAGTCCAGTACCCTGCAGGTCAGCCCCCGAAGGCCATCCAGCCTCCGTCTCCCAACGCTAAATTCACTTCATGTCTCTCACAACAGGGAGGAGACTTAGCACTCCTTGGAGACCTGAAAGGATGCAGTGAGCTTAAGAATTTTCAAGAGCTTATCAATCAGTCAGCAAGGGTTCATCCCCGAGCAGATGTGTGGTGGTATTGTGGTGGACCTTTACTGGGCACTCTGCCGAATAACTAGAGTGGCACTTGTGCTTTAGTCCATTTGGCTATCCCTTTCACCCTGGCATTTCATCAACCAGAGGGAGAAAAAATAAGACATTGTAAAGCGAGAGAAGCCCCTTATGGGTCTTTCAACTCTCACATCTATTTAGATGCAATTGGAGCCCCGCAAGGAATACCAGATCATTTTAAAGCTTGAAATCAAATAGCTACAGATTTAAGTCAATATTTTAGTGGGTGACAGTTAATAAAAATGTAGATTTGATAAACTACATCTATTACAATCAACAGCAACAAGATTTTCATGAGTTAAAGAAAAACTCATGTTGGCCCCAGCCCTGGGGTTATCTGACCTGACAAAACCCTTTACACCCTATGTGTCAGGGAAAAAAAAAAAAAAAAAAAAAATGGCAGTTGGAGTTTTAACCCAGACTGTAGGGCCCTGGCCAAGGCCAGTGGCCTATCTCTCAAAACAACTAGATGGGGTTTCCAAAGGCTGGCCCCCATGTCTAAAGACCCTGGCAGTAACGGCCCTGTTAGCACAAGAAGCAGATAAGCTAACTCTTGGGCAAAACCTAAACATAAAGTGCCCCCATGCTGTGGTGACTTTAATAAATACCAAAGGACATCATTAACTAACGAATGCTAGACTTACTAGATACCAAAGCTTGCTCTGTGAAAATCCCTGCATAACCATTGAAGTTTACAACATTCTAAACCACGCCACCTTGCTCCCGATATCAGAGAGCCCAGTTACATAACTGTGTAGAGGTGTTGGACTCAGTTTAAACTAATGGGCCCGACCTCCGAGGCCATCCTGAAACATCAGTAGACTGGGAGCTGTACGTGGATGGGATCAGCTTTACCAACCCCTGCAAAGTGACTCTGAAGAAGACGACAAGCCCTGCCCCAGTCACACCCGGAAGCTGACTGTTCCACGCACGGCTGAAGCATGAGGAAACTCATCGCGGGACTCGTTTTCCTTAAAATTTGGACTTGTACAGTAAGGACTTCAACTGACCTTCCTCAGACAGAGGGCTGCTCACAGTGTATACATCAAGTCACTGAAGTAGGACAAAAAGTTGCGATGGTCCTATTATTTTATGGTCATTATAAGTGTACTGGAACTCTAAAAAGAACTTGTTTGTATAATGTTATTCTATACAAGGTATGTAGCCCAGGAAATGACCAACCCGATGTGTGTTATGCCCCATCTGAGACTCCCATGATCACAGTTTTTAAAATAAGATTAAGAACTGAAGACTGGTGGGGCCTCATGGATGATATGATTAAAGCGTTAGCCAAAACAAAACAAAAAAAGTAGGTGCCCAAACAAGTCACCTTAAAATTTGATGCCTGTGCTGTCATTAATAATAATAAATTAAAAATAGGATGTGGTTCTCTTAATTAAAAAAGAGACTATATGGCAAAAATAAGTACATTTATCATGAATTAAGACTATGTGAAAATAAATGTAGATACTGGTCTTGTGTCATTTAGGCTACTTGAATGAAAAAAAAAGAAAAAATCCTGTCCACCTTCAGCAAGGGAAAAGTGGCCCTTCTTATACCAGTGGTCCAGGTAACACCTCAGAACTAGTAATAACCAACCCCCTTAATCCTTGCTAGAAAAAAGAGAATGTATAACCCTAAAAACTGATGGAGCTGGACTAGGTCTTCAGGTAAACATCGTGGTTTGAGAAAACGTTTACAAACACTCTCCTGAGCCAGTATATCAAAACTTCTATGATGAATTGAATGTGCCAGTACCAGAAATTCCAGGAAAAACAAGAAATTTGTTTCTGCAATTAGCCGAGCACATAACCCAGTACTCAATGTCACTGCATGTTACGTATCAGCACAAGTGTACTATATGAATCAGTATCGATCTGCACATTATCAGTATTGCACAGGAAGACAAAAGTAGCGAAAATAAGAGTGAGAACTCCCACTGATAAAAAGTGAGAGTCTCAAAGGGGGGAAATGAAGGAAGAGAGACAGACCCTCTCATATTGTTTTATACTCAGAAAAAAAAAAAAAAAGAAAGAAAAGCGAAACTAAAGGCAGGTAGCCCAGCGCTTAGGAACCAGACCCAAAACCAGGCCTGGAGTCCTGCCAATGCTCCCGGCCAAATAAACCTCTTCCTTCTTTAACTTGGTGTCTGAGGAGTTTTGTCTGCAGCTCGTCCTGCTACACTACCCCCTGTCACCCCAACTTCACCAGCAAGGACATGGAGGCTCAGAGAATTGTGGGAGCTTGAAACCACCCATTCTGCCTGTCTCCCACAGCTGTTAAGCAGGTGGCTAAGGCACCCCTCAGACACCCTGCGTACAGTGGGAACCAATCTGCCCACTCGTGATACAGGGAGACCCACGTCCCCCAGATGCGGAAGGCACACCCCACTGCAGAGGACAGGTGTTCCGCACTCAAGCACTGTGCCTGCCCGAGCTGAGGCCCCTTTGCTGGATGAGTCCCAGACCCGCCCCCGAGTATGGGAGCGGCCAGAGGCCACCAATACCCAGGGACAAGTGGCCAGAGGGAGCCGCCAGGGGCAGGTGGGGGCGGGTGCACATGCAGCCACTTCCACAAGCAGGCCCCCCACCTGAGCCATGAACTCAGGACTGTCGGAAGCCCCAGAAACATCCAGCACCAGAACCATCTGTCTGACCCCAGGCTGGGCCTGTGTGGTGTTTCTTGTTCAAGGTCACCAGCCTCGTGGTGGGGCTAGAACTGGGCCCCTGAGCTGCAGATGGCAGTTTTCTGGGGGGCACTCAGAGTCCCACATGCCTGCATCCACACTGAGCCAGGTCCAGGTCCCTGGACCTGGCAGCACAGCAGCTTCCCTGAGCTCCTGGGCTGAACTCTAAAACAATGCCTCCCAGTTCAGCTCCAGCCCCACTCTGGGATCCCTGGACTCGGCAGGCCAGGGGCCATTCTTAGGGCAGCTAAGCCCTGAGCTCTATGCCAGGCTGCCCGAGCTGGCCAGTTGGCACCCCTTGGAGTCACCCTGTTCTTTGCACCTGGTGCTCCCATGGGGGTCAGGGGTAGGGGACAGCATGCTCTTGGCTCAGCAGCCGCTGTCGTGAGGGGGCTGGGCCCTGGGGTCAGAATGAGGCTTGGCTCTCCCCACACAGGCCTGGGCCAGCCTTTGTTCCAGGGAATCCCCCATCTCTGTGAGCCGAGCTGTGCACCTAGGAATATCATACGTGGCTTTGGGAGGAGGCGTGTCACTGCCTGACAGATCCGGCCACCTTGCTGTTCGTGGAGATTCAAGGCCCACCGTCACCCCGTGGCTGGGGAGTAGCACGTTCCAGCAGGCGGAGGCTCGGACCAGATCCTGATGTGGAGCTCAGGGAACCCTCGGGGGCTGCGGGGGGACAAGCATTTCCCACCCACAGGAATGCAGAACTGCTCCTTCTGCCTCCCTGAGCCCAGGTCCTCCTCCTGACGCAGGGCGGGTCTGTGCCATCTTAGGGGCCTTCTGCCCTCTGCAGGGGGAGTGGGGGCTGAGCAACCTGGGGTCGGGAGGCTTCTGGATCTCAGGGGACAATCTTATGGGTCTTCCTCCCTCCCTCCCTGGGATCCAGCGGCCAGTTCCTGCCCCTCCCCAGATTGGAGGACACGGATGTCCAGAAGGGGACGTGGAGGGGGTGGGGTCAGGACCCTTGTCCCCAGAGAGCAGCTGACAGAATTGTTCCAAAGGGAGAGAGGGGAGAGGTCACAGTCTCACTTTCTTGCACTACCCAGCCCCATCCCCAGCCCACCCTTTCCCAGCATCTGCCTCAGTTTCCTCGCCTATAACATGGGACTAGACACGTGCGGAACACTGTCGAGCGTTTCCACTGGGACGGTCTCCTGAGCAGGGGTGGGAGGGCAGGGGCGGGTGGTCGAACCCGCAGATCCAGGCTGAGCAGGGGTGGGAGGGCAGGGGCGGGTGGTCGAACCCTCAGATCCAGGCTGAGGGGCTCCTCGGAGGAATAGACCCCCCTGGCGCTGTCGCCTTCCAGAAGCCCCCCACCCTGGGGCTGCCGCTGCCCAAGGAGGTGACTTCTCTGGCCCCACATGGCTCTGTGCCAGCCCAGCATTCGCGATGGAGACGGAACGGGCAACATGGCACCTCCGCCTCCCCCACCCCACTACACTCTGCTCCTTCCGACTGGAGCCCCACGGCCCCCACTCCCTCCAGTGCTCAGGGTGGCCTGTGCCTCAGACAGTCATGCGCAGGGGCAAGGGAGGGGCTCCAGCTCCTGGAATGGGGACTTGAGGGAGGAGGAGGGTCAGGCTGGGTGCCCTCAGGCCCCCAGAGGCCTCCCTCCCTTGCGGGCTGAGCGTAAGTGAGGGAGGACCGACCCTGCCCCAGAGGCGCTGTTCCGGGTGCGTGTGTCTCCCTGTAGTTCAAGTAGTTCGGGCTGTTTTTCCCGTAGCCGCGCACAAGTGCTTCCCCACCTAGGAATCCCTGGGCGGGGCCGAGCAGCCAACGAGTCCAGCGGGGCAGGCCCGGGGTCGGAATCTTTGCCCTTTCCTTGTGTGTGGTACCCACCTGCCATCCACCTCCTGGCAGAGTCGATGCCTTGCTACGGGCGGCCGGAGAGATAGGCAGGAGCGTGGCTCCCACCAGCTCCCACAGCCCGGCCTTTTCCCCCAGAGAAGCAGCCAATGGGGCAGGGCTTGAGACTCCCAGGAATGGGGGAGCCTGCCAAGATGGGGTGCCGGAGGCCTCACTGACCCTGTCTGCCCCCTATCCAGTACTCTTCGACTGGAAACAGTACCTCCATCTTCCTTTGGGGGTTCCTGTGTGGGGAGGCCCGCCCCACTCCATTCCATCCTCACCCTGTTCCAGGGATGGTGCAGCCCAGGCCAATCAGAGGCACAGAGCTGGTTCAGAGATGGGCCCCTGACCACATTCAGATCAACGAGAGGCAGGACTGCTAGACTATGGGAAAAGAGGGATCTCCTCTCCACAGGGATAGGGCATGCTGGAGCAGCCTGGTCCTCTTCACCATGAGTGGAGAGGCTGCCTAAAAACAAAGCCACTGCAGGGGAAAGCAGGCCAAGAGACTGAGCGAGGCAGCTGTGAAGCACCTGGACCCAATTGTGCCCGAAGTCCTTTTTATACCTGGATCCAGCTGTAGAAGCCCTTCTTACACCTGGACCCACCCATGTCCAAAGCCCTTCCTACACCTGGATCTAGCCATGCCTGAAGCCCTTCCTATACCTGGATCCAGCCATGCCTGAATCCATTCCTATCTCTGGATTGACAGTTACATGAGCGGATACATTTTCTCCTTTGCAATTTGAAGTGTACTGAGTAACGCACAGGGGAAGCTGTACAATCAAGAGGCTATCTCCTGGTTCTGCCAGGCTCCCAAGACAGGACAGGCCACATTTTCTGCCCCCACTCCAGTCCTCTACAGAGGGCAGTCCCCCACTCACCATGACAGATGTGGTCATGCCCTCTAGGTGGAAGACGTCCATGCTGGAATCCGTGCCGCCCACCACCTCATTATTCCCCCGGCTTGACTGGGGAAGGTCGAAGTAGGTGCTGTCTGGTTCCCTGGGGCAGGGAGAGGAAAATAGAAGCTGTCAGTCCCCAGTCTGGGCGTCACCCCCATACCTCCCAGGCCCAGAGCTCAAGGATAGCCCGAGACTCCTGGTGAGGCCTATGTCTCCTGCCCTTCCCACTCCCTCTCAGGCCATCTCTGTCCTCCACCTGCTCCTCCAGGGCTGCTGTGAGTGCCAGAGAGGCAGAGCCAGTCATGGCCTCTGTTATTCTGGGCCTCTGCTGGCCATGGGTCCTTTCCAAACCTGGGAAAAGAGTCTGAATTTTGGTCCTGCGTCCCCAAGGTAGGCCTAGGGCAGTGGTCTCCCTTCCCTGCCCCTCTGACCCAGCCCTGTCCCCAAGTCGATGAGGGTGGCCAAGGTTAGCTGAAGACCAGTGTGGAGCCACCTCTTCTGCTCTGGTCCAGTCAGCCCAGCGAGGGTGTTCAAGGCTAGTCCAGAATCCCAGAGAAGGTTGCCAAGGTTAGCCCAGAGTCCCAGTGAGGGTGGCTGGGGCTAGCCCAGAGTCCTCCCGGGGCCACCCCTCCTGCTCTGGCCCAGTTAGCCCAGCGAGGGTGGCTGAGGCTAGCCCAGAGTGCCTCCTAGGGGAGCCCCCAGGTCTGGCCAGCCGAGCGCACTCACAGAGAGCTCCAGAGGTGCTCAAACGTGGTTCCCCCATCGGGGGAGGTGGTGGTGGACTGGGCCATCTTCCTCACACCGGCCTCCGAGGGCAGCTCGCTCTGCAGGAAGGAAAGAGTGACACCTGAGCGTCCTGGGAACTTCTGCTCTGTCCTCCTGTGACAGCCTCGGCGGGGGCGAGGGTGGGGTGGGCAGCAGGCAGTTGGGCCTGCCTGGGACATCCCTCGAGCACTGGCAGGTGCCCCCGCCTCACCCTCCCTGTGCCCTCTCCACTGTCATTTTGTCCACCCCACTCCCTGTGGCTGGAAACTGAGGGCCAGGTGGGCAGCTCTGCCTTGGAGGTGGCAGGTCTGGATCAGACCTATCCGCGGGGGTGCCCTGGGCAGGCAGGTGCTTCTCAGAGCCGCCGCCTCGGAAGAGGGGGTGACAGCAGCACCTGCTCCTGGGGCTGCCTTGAGGGCCTTCGGGAGAGCAGACTCTGAGATGCTTGGGCTGGGACAAGCGTGTGAGGCCTGTGGTCTGTTATGATCCACTGTGTCTAGGTTTGGCCTGGAGGATGCAGCCAGGTTTGGGGTCTCCCTGATGCCTGGGACCTGGAGGTGGTTCAGGTTCCAATCGCCCCATCTGGGGAACAGCGTGTGCGAGGGATGCCCTGGAGGCTGCAGCCGAGCCCCAGGCCAGAGCTTTGCTGTGCCAACTGCTGGGGGACACAGACGTCCCCTGACCTTCTGAGCCAGGGCTCCTCCCTGCACCCCAGCCCCACAGGGAAGGCTGGCCAGGCTGGGAACGAGAAGCTGCCCTGTCCTGGAGCCAGCCATTGCCTGGGTGGTCACGCCTTGAGAAGGAGACACCCAGGGAATGGGGAGCCCTGACCCGGCGCCCATCCGCTGGTCTTCATCGCCACCATTGCTCCCTGAGAGCCCCTGTGTCCAGCTCCCAGTGGCCCTGGACACCCATGAGGAGGTAGCAGTGTCCAGGTGGGGCACAGCTGGGGTCCCTTTTCTATGCTGAGGGGGAGGGGACAGGGAAACCCTAGCCCACCCTGCCCATAGCCCCCAGCCCTGACTGAGGTGACCTCTCCCCTGGGCCAGCCTCCTAGGTTCTCGGTGAGGTGCCATGGGACAGGCTTGGCCACTGCCCTGCAGTGCTCAGGCAGGCAGGCCTGGACCTGCCCACAGCCAGCGGGGGTGCAGGCCATGGCCTGGAACCTGTCGCTTTTGCCCTTCCCCAGGCAGGCGGGAGCTGATAGAAGCCCGTGGCACGCTCCTGGGCCACCACATGCCAGGCCCTGGAGAAATGGCATGGGCCAGGCTGGGGTGTGGCCAGTGAGCCATGATGGCCTGGGACAAGCAGCTTAGAGGGTGCTGGCCCACGCCACCTCCCCCCAGGTGGATGTGACCACTCCACCCACTTTTCAGGAGCCCCAAGGCTCAGAGGGGTTAAATGACTTGCCTGAGGTCACACAGTTGGTGGTGAATGTCCCAGGGGCTCTTTCTCAGAATTGGAAGTTAATTTGGTTGCCCTGCCCCACCTCCCTTCACCATCATGTGGCCAGGCAGGTGTGCCCTTGCAGGCCTCCGATCCTGGGCTGGGCTGGGCTGTCTAACACCCCAGTGGAGCTGAGGGTGTGCATGGGGACTGCACCATCCTGTTCATTTAAAATGGGAGGACGTGACAGGAAGCAGAACCGCAGGCCCAGCTGAGGCTGGCACAGGGCCCCGGGGGAGGGCAGAACCTGCCCGTGCCCCATGGTGGGTCCGTTTGGGCTGAGCAGTATGAGTGGGGTAGCCTCTTGGTGCAGGTGTGTGGACCAAGGCTGGGTGGGAAGGAGTGAGGGCCCCAGGCACGTGTCCCGAAGGACAGGAGCACTGGAGGGGCTGGACTGGGAGGAAAGAAATTCCCTCAGATCCAAGAGGACAAGCCTGGGAAGGTTTTGCCGCCAGAGGCCACTGGGTCACATCCCCTTCATTTTGCAGATGGGCCACCTGAGCCCAGAGACGGAAATGGACTTGCCATGCACAGTAGGTGGGTGACAAAATCCCAGCTCCCTTCACAGCAGCACCATTCCCGGTAGCTGAACGGTGCACGTAGCCCAGATGCCCATCAGCAGAGGGCCGGCCATGTGAGACATGGTGCCAGCAAACAATGGAACATTGAAAAGGAACAAAGCTCTGACGTGCTACAGCGTGGGTGAGACCTGAAAACCTCATGCTCAGGACACATGACCTCATCTGTCGGCCTGTGAGCTGTCCCCTCCCAAAGGCTAAAGTGGGACAAAGACAGAGAGAGACAGAGACAGAGAGACAGAGAGACAGAGAGAAGCAAGGACAAAGAGAGACAGAAACTGGTCAGTGAAACGTTATTCATGATCTTATGCCTGGGACATGGGCATTGCTGCATTTTCAAGTCAGCATCATTTGAATTCCCACTGAAGCCACACCCTCTCTTCCCACTGAACCCTGAATGAGGAACAGTGACCCTTCTTGTTGGCGCGTCCCTGCCTGCTGGAGACCCAGCTTCCACACCCCCGACCAGCATCCACTGTGCACTGCAGGACACCAGCTTGGCCTCTTGTCCCTGCCTGGGCACGGGACAGAGGCCAGCGAGCGTGGTCATGGGTCCCCGGTCCCACCCACCCAGCCCTCCGGGCCCACAGGACAGGCCACCACCAGGAGCGTGTGGGGTGGGAAAGGGGCTTTCTCTGCACCATGAGTTGGGTCCCCAAACATCCCCCAGGCCTATCCGCCTGAGATGTGGGCAGTGGGCCTCCAGGTGCAGGCGTGTGGACCGGCCAGCAGCCCTGGGCAGATGCATCTTCCAGGACACCCCTCCCCACGGTGGGGCTGGGGCAGGGCCCAGGAATCTGCACTTTTAAGAAGCCCCCAGGGGAGTCATGAAGAGCCTGGGACAGGACCCCCGAGGAGGACACTGTCATGAAGGCCGGCCTTGCCACTGCCCGGGGTCCTGCTGCAGCCACTGGCCTCCCCCATGGGAGTCAGGTTCCTCATCAGTCAAAACCAGGACCCGGAAACCTGCCCAGACTTAAAGCACATGGAGGAACTGGAACCAGAAGCCACCAGATGCCTGATTCCCAACTTCCTGGGAAAACGCTAACGCTGGTAGCATTGGCCCCAGGGCCCCACAGGAACACTGGTCACAGGCACAGGAGCCAGGCAGGGGCTCCCCCAGTCGGCCTCACACACGTGAGCTGGTGACCGGCTCTGTGGGCATCTGGGAGTACCGGGCACGAGGAACAGGAAGCACTGTTGCGGGTGCAGGGAGGCTGAGTCCCTCTCTGCGCTGGGGCAGGGGGAGTGTGTGCCCTCTGCCCACAGCCGCCTTTCAGGCAAGGATCCCAGTGGCGAGAAATATAAATCAATTCTAAAACAGTGGCCTTTAAATTAAATCCGGTTTTCCTGACCATGTGCCTTTTAATTTGAAAGTTCATTCACAAGGGGAACACAGTTCTGGGGCAAAATGGAAATTGCTTTTGAAACATTGCCAATTATGTTAAAAATCATGTGTATCAATGGGGAAAAGACACCAATTTCATAAGATATCTTTAGGAAGTTTTATTGACATCGTAAAATGCAAATACATTATTGGAAGTGTAAGTTTTTCTTTTCTTTTTTTTTTTTTTTTTGAGACGGAGTCTCGCTCTGTCACCCAGGCTGGAGTGCAGTGGCCGGATCTCGGCTCACTGCAAGCTCCGCCTCCCGGGTTCACGCCATTCTCCTGCCTCAGTCTCCCAAGTAACTGGAACTACAGGTGCCCGTCACCACGCCCGGCTAGTTTTTTGTATTTTTTAGTAAAGACGGGGTTTCACTGTGTTAGCCAGGATGGTCTCGATCTCCTGACCTCGTGATCCGCCCGTCTCGGCCTCCCAAAATGCTGGGATTACAGGCGTGAGCCACCGCGCCCGGCCGGAAGTGTAAGTTTTTCTATGAAGATTTAGTCTAGGAGGAATGGGCTCGGTGGAGTGGTTCATAACTGTAATCCCAACACTTTAGGAGGCCAAGGAGGGAGGATCACTTGAGCCCAGGGGTTTGAGACCAGCCTAGGCAACATAGGGAGACCTCAGCTCTCCAAAAATTTAAAAAAAAAAAAAAAAAAAAGGCCAGGCGCAGTGGCTCATGCCTGTAATCCTAGCACTTTGGGAGGCCGAGTCGGGCGGATCACAAGGTCAGGAGATTGAGACCACCCTTGGCTAACACAGTGAAACCCTGTCTCTACTAAAAATACAAAAAATTAGCCAGGCGTGGTGGCGGGCACAGGTAGTCCCAGCTACTCGGGAGGCTGAGACAGGAGAATGGCGTGAACCCGGGAGGAGGAGCTTGCAGTGAGCTGAGATCATGCCACTGCACTCCAGCCTGGGCGACAGAGCGAGACTCCGTCTCAAAAAAAAAAAAAAAAAAGGCCGGGCGCGGTGGCTCAAGCCTGTAATCCCAGCACTTTGGGAGGCCGAGACGGGCGGATCACGAGGTCAGGAGATCGAGACCATCCTGGCTAACACAGTGAAACCCTGTCTCTACTAAAAAATACAAAAAACTAGCTGGGCGAGGTGGCGGGCGCCTGTAGTCCCAGCTATTCGGGAGGCTGAGGCAGGAGAATCGCGTAGACCCGGGAGGCGGAGCTTGCAGTGAGCTGAGATCCGGCCACTGCACTCCAGCCTGGGCGACAGAGCGAGACTCCGTCTCCAAAAAAAAATAAAATAAAAAAAATAAAATAATAAAAAAATTAGCTGGGCATGATGGCATGTGCCGGTGGTCCAAGCTACTCAGGGTGCTGAGGATGGAGAATCACTTGAGCCCAGGGGCTCAAGGCTGCAGTGAGCCATGATTGCACCACTGCACTCCAGTCTGGGCAACAGAGCTAGAGCCCAGCTCTTAAAAAAAAAAAAAAAAAAAAAAAGGGAAAGGAAGGAAGGAAATGAAATAAGTGAGTTCTCAGTTGTAACGGGGGCATCCAGTGTGTATTCGCACAGGTCTTGTAGTGGAAGGCTTTTCCAGTTTAGAAATGTGTGGCCACAGCATTTGGGGGTGGCCACTGGGGAACTGCTGGCCGGCAACCCCCAGCCCCGGCACCATCAAGTCAGGGCACAGAACTGCAAAGGACAGTTGTGCTGGGCGTTCCTGGTCACGCTGTAGCCAGGCCATAGGCTGCGGGCACAGCCAGGAAGCAGGGCACCTTGTCCCTGCCCCAGCCCTACCCCAGTTTCCGTGAGGCCTCAGACAAGTCCCCTCCCCTTGCCAGGCTGGAAAGGTGACCAGCGTTCCAGGTCCTACAGTGACCACAGCAGTGGGAGCAGGACAAAGACCAGTCACCGAGGGCCCTCCAGCAAACCCAGACCTCAGCCTGCTTGGATCCTCAACTCTAGGGGCCGCTGCACCAGCTGCACCCCAGGGAGAGCCCCCTGCACCGGCTGCACCCCAGGGAGAGCCCCCTGCACCGGCTGCACCCCAGGGAGAGCCCTCACACACGTGTGACTCTGAACAGGAAGAGGCTCACACCAGCAGTTACGCCCCCAGAGAGCACAGGTGGGCTGGTGAGCGGACTGTGTGGCCCAGAACACTAGCCTGCCCAAGCTCCCTGGGGCTGAAAAACAGGCTCTCTGCCGACTCCTTGGTTTGACTCAACCTAGGGGTTCTCACCAGGGACAACTCCAACCCAGGGGATGTTCCCATCTGGGAGCATTTTCAACAGGGTCAGAGGGTGCTGCGGAACCTAGTGTGTGAGACAGGGATGCTGCTCAGCAGCCTACGTTGCTTAGGGCAGCTGCCCACAGCAGAACGCACACCCAGGTGTTGGGGCCACGGTGGAGAGGGGGTGCTGTGCCATCGCTCCAAGCTGAGGCTGGCCGGGCACTTTGCAGGGCCCCAGGCTCACACAGCAACCCTGCCCCAGTCAGGGATGAGGAGGTAGAGGCTGGGAGGCCCAGTGGCTCGCCCAAAGCTACCGAGGGCTGAGGAGCTGGGACTCCAGCCAAGCCCGGGTCCTCTGATGGCCTGGCCACACCCGAATGGTCCCCTCTGCCCTGTGGGGAGGAGTCCTCAGCCCATGAGGGGCTCTCAGGCTCTCTCATCTCACCCTGCCCACCACCTCTGACCTTGTCTTCCATAGCTTCCCATGAAAACCACAGCCCCCTGTCCCCATGCCCTGTCCCAAGCATTCCCTCCCTGTCCCCAAGCATCCCCTCCCTATCTCCCATTCCTCTGTCCTCTCCCTGCTCCCCTGTCCCCATAGGTTCTTTCCCTGTCCCCTTTCCCTTTGTCCCCTAGCTCCCCATCCTCTGTCCCCTCCCCATCTCCTGTCCCTCTGTCCCTCCCTGTCCCTTGTCCCCATAGGTCCCTGCCCTATCCCCATGGGTTCCCTCCCTGTCCCTGTCCCTTTGACCTCTCCTTCTCCCATCCTTCATCCCCTTCCTAGTTCCTGTTTCTGTGTCCCCTCCCTGTCCCCCATCCTCCTGTCCCCTCTGTCCCCCACCCTCTGTCCCTCCCCATCTCCTGTCCCTCTGTCCTCTCCCTATATCTTGTCCCCATGGGTCCCCTCCCCATCCCCTGTCCTCAGTCCCCACATGCCTGGCTATGTACTCTCTGTGTTCAGCCTTTGTCCACCACCTCCTCCCCACCCTGCCCATCTCACCCCTATCCCTCCAGGCCAGGCCAGGACCCGGCCTCCTCCAGGAACCCCGTCTCTGGTTGACAACCCATCCTCTCCCCTCACCACCTGACAGGAGGTGGGAGCACAGACACCTCCTGGGCCATGGGCCCACAGGTAAGGCCTAGTCAGTTCTCCCACCCCTTCCACCTCTGCCCAGGCCTAGGGCAGACAGGGCTCCACGACCACCTCAGATAAGTCAGGACACTCCACCCCGACTAAGCCCACTCTGGAAGAGGCACTCCCCATGGGGACACCCACTCCCGCCTGCAGGGGAACTGGCCGCAGGGCTGCTGTTACCCACCCACCCCTCAGTGGAGCTCTGAGACCGAGCCATCTGCACTCAGCCTGGGCAGGAGCCGTCTGCCCCGTCTGGCCCGGCAATCCCGGACGCTGGCTCTTAAGGGGTATCACAGGAGGGGTGCAGGGTGTCCTCCTCCATCCAGGGAAGAGGGAAAAGCCCCGAGGAGCTCCACCCGCTCGGGCCACCCCTAAAGCAAACAGCTCAATGCGCTTCTGATTCCGGTGCTTCCCCATCCGCCAATGATTTCACCTGTTATTTCAGCAAATCAATGGATTCCAATCTGAAGTGGCGAAGAAACCTGAGGCCACTGTGGGAGGAGACGGCTTCAATCCCCTTGTGCCCTTTACCCAGGGACTCAGACAGAAGGTCCCAGGACCCAGAACCCAGAGAGCCCCCGCCTGGGCAGAGGGGTCGGGCGGTCAGCGCTGGCCCTGTGTGTGACAGCGGCTCTCCCAGGCAGCGGCCCCGTCGAATTCCTGCAGGGCGTCATCAGAGTCCAGAGAGGGGCCTCACTCTCCCTTCCCACTACCCCGAGAAGAGGGGCCACTCTCACATGGTGGGCTGGGGCCAAGGACAGGGGTCCCCCAGAGTGAGGGCCAGGAGGGCCTCCCTCTCAGAGGCGAGGCCCTCTACCAGCATTGCCTGCCCCTCCCAACAGAGGCCAAGGACCATGTGGCTGGCCTCCCTCTGTCGGGAGTGGGTGGGATGGGGCCAGACCCTTCCGCCAGGGTTGCCAGGATGGCTTCGTCAGCAGGTCAGGGGCAGGGGTGAAGACCTGTCTGCAGGGCCTGGTGAGGAGGGTGCGGCTGAGAGCCCCCCTCACTGCTACAGATGGCATGCCTGCCGCCCCGCTCCCCTAGTCTGGGGGAGCCGAGCATGGGGATGAAAGACAAACACAGCCTCCCACGGTGGGGCAGCGTGCACCGTGTGAAACACGCAGACAACTAGAAGTGCCTGAGCAAGCTGCCCTCTCCCTCCTGGGCCGTGGCCCACAGGAAGCGGGAGGAGAGGGGAGGCAGATGCCCAGGACTGTCTGAGGGAATACCTGAGCCTCACCCCAGAAGCTTGAGGCCATGACCAAACCAAAATGCCGGAACCCCCATAGGTGGGGGTGCCCCCGACCAGCTTCCCAGGTCAGTTCACATGTAGCCAAGTGAAATGAAGAAACACCAAAGCATGGCCGATTCCCGGGGATTCCGGCCACCCCACAACAGCCCAGTGAGGCTGCACCACATGCCATGTTACCAGCCAGGAGACACGCACAGAGAGGGAAGGCCAGCCCTCCACGGGCACACAGCTGGTCAGGGTGGAGGTAGAACCCAGCAGCCTGGCTCTACCCCGGCCTGGCCTGGAGCTGAGCATGGGGGGCGCAGGCCCAGCTGCAATCCCCTCCCCAGTCCGTGTTCCCACCGCACAGCCCCACCCCGCACCCTGCCTGGGAAGCCCCTCTCTGGAAAGCCCCTGCCTGTCCATCTTTCATCACCGGTACATCGAGGCCCAAGCCACACCCAGACATCCAAGGGGCCTGCCCTGTCCTCTGCTGCCTGCCCAGGCCTTCTTGCCGTCATAAATGTGTTTGGGTCGTACCAGGACACACGATTCCTGCCCCATCGCTTCCTGCCCTGAAGCCCAGCACTGCCGGGCACACACCCCAGTTCCCTCTCCTGCTCTGCCCACGCAGCCCACCTCTGCCCCTCTCCAGCTGTGTGACCTCAGACAGATGTCTTGCCCATTCTGAGCCTCTGTTTCTTTGTCTGTACAACAGAGATAATTGTAGTGCCTCCCAGAAGCGCTGGGTGGAGTGAAGGAATTCTACGCATATAAAAAGCATAAAGCACTCCTCTGCCTGGGCACCCGGCGGCAGATGCCCCATGAACAGTATCGAGCTGCAGTTGACCGATGACTACTTAGTATCAGGTGGTGGCAGTGGAGAAAGCACCAATGAGGCCCGGGTCCCAAGGGCACCAGGCTGAGGAATAGAACTGCACACACGAGGGCCAAAAGGTGGGGTCTGGAGGCTGCTGGGTCCCTGGCTCCTGAGTGCCTCTCCATTGCACGGTCAGCTGGTGTGTCTCACCCCCTTTTTACAGTGGCCACCGCGCCCTTTTGCAGAGCACCAGCCTATCCTCGGTCTCTCAGGGAATGAGGCGCCTTCGAAACGGGTAGTGCCCAGTCGCAGTGGCAGCCCGGTGCCAGCTCCATGCCCGGGGACGTGCAACGTGGTAAACAGATACCCCTGGCCCACTGGAGGCAAATCATGTATGTCTGCGAGGCCCTCAGAGGCTGGGTATGAGGAGTGCGGGTGGTGGAAGAGGAGTCTCCACCCCAGCCCCAGCTTGCTTGCACCTCGGAGTGGGCAGTGCTCCTGGGGGTAAGCGGGTCAGGAGAGTTTGGAGGTGGGGGTCAGAGGCATGAGTGGCCTGATGGGCTGAGCGTCCTCTAAGAAAGGGGCAGAAGGGGTGGGCAGGGACATGGCCCTTGGGGGGACGAGGTTGGCAGCGGGAGGGAACTGAGCAGGGCCAAGTCAGGGCACTGGGGCTGTGAGCTTGGCGACGCTTCCTGCCAGGAGCCCACCTGTTAGAGGAAGGGCCACCCCGGCGGGGGCGGTGGGAGCAGAGCTGTCACAGGGAAGTTCAGACCAGCACGGTGAGCACAGGAAGAAGACCCAAGGGACCGACTGCCAAGGACGGGGGGTGGGAGGTCCAGGGCTGGGACAGAGCGGAGCTTATGGCCAGAGTGGGTGTCTGAGTCGATACCTGTGTTCACAGGTGGTGAGAACAGCGCTGCCCTCAGCAGGGCAGGTGACTGACGGGGCCGCAGCCGCCTTCACTGGAGCTGCCACAGCCTTGCTCTGCTCAGACACATCCCTGTCCCCTGCCCCCTCCAATCCTCCTCTCCCACCCCCTTTCTACCCCAAGGATCACACCGGGGGTCACAGCCCTTGTGTGGCCAGTGGCCATGTTGGAAGTGCCTGTGTTGTCCTCCAGAATCTTCTTTCTCTCCCCGGACAAGCATTTCCGCTCCTCCAACCAAGCAAGGATGACCCTTCCCAAGCTGCTGTCCCCACCTGGCCACTCTCCTCTGGACACCCCTCGGCGGGGATGCTCCACTCTGAGACGTCCCCACCCTGCACAGACCCCTCACCTCTGGCTCTGGGCTTTTCTCTAAGGGGTCTGGGATGCGCCCACCGCACCCGTGGCCGTGTCTCCCTGCTGACCACTCCCCACCCTGCGGTCCGAGTGGACGTGCCCTTCCGGACAGCTGTCAACCCCCTGAACTTGTCACGCATCCCGCTGAGTCCCACCCTGACTCAGTGCACAACACTCGCTCCTGGAGTGCTCCCTTCCCGTTCTGCAGTCAGCTGCTCAGCCCTGTGACCTCCCCCGCGCGGCAGTGACGGGGTCCACCCGCCCCTCACTCCTTCCAGAGGCAGCCTCTATTCTTCCTCAGAGTGGCTGTCCGCTGGCCCTCAGGATTGCCTTTCTGATACTGCCACCCATCATCCCCTGAGCCCTCACCCTGTGCCAAACCCTCCATATTTTCAAGCTCATTCAATCCTCAGAGGAACTCAGGAGGAGGTCTCCAGGTGTTCCCAGAGGCCCCGAGAGGGCGAGCAGTCTGCCCAGGGCTACACAGCTCGGAAGCGCCAAGGCTGGCTTGGCCTGGGCTCTGGTGAGCTCCACCTTCCTGCCAGGCAGCCCGTCCTCTGGAGGCTCTGGCTCCTGCAGGGCAGACAACGACCCAGCCTTTGACCCCAGCGTGAAGGGGGCTCCAGACAATGGCAGGGTTAGCCCAAGAGCCGTCAAGGCCCTGGGCAGGGCTGTGATCTTGTAAGACTCACAAGCGAACGGAGGGGCGCTGGCCATGGTGGAGCTCGGCCAAGGGGCAGCCTGGGCAGCCCGTAGGTCAGGGAGAGGCGGGAACAGCAACCTGGGGCTGGACAGGGTACAGGGCCACCTAGGGCACATGGCTCGTAGCCTCCATGCTACTCCAGGTCTAAGGGGGCTGCCTCCTGCCGCACTCCCGGCTCTCATACCCCACGCCTCTCCAGGGACAGGCCCACTCCTGGCCATCCCTGAGGCAGTTCCAGCTGGAGCCCTGGAACCCCGAAACCTGGATAAGTGCCAGCCGACCTGTGCTCTCAGCCCAGCCCTGAGGGAGGCTGTGCAGCCAGACCCCACTCTGACCAACACGGCACTCATGAGGGACGGCTGTCAGGAAGCCTCATTTCTCAGGGCCCCTGCACCCCCATTTAAGAGACGCTGGTCTCCCTCAGACCTGCCAGGCCTCCTCTCTCTCAGTACCCACCGCATGGGGAGACATTTGCTTGCTGACTCTTTGCGGCCAGACCACCAAGCCCTGCCTGCTGTGCTCTGCAGCCCCAGCACCCGCCTGGCACACGGTGCTCCGCACTGCAGCCCCAGCACCCGCCTGGCACACGGTGCTCCGCACTGCAGCCCCAGCACCCGCCTGGCACACGGTGCTCTGCACTGCAGCCCCAGCACCCGCATGGCACACAGTAGGTGCTCCGTGAAGAAGCGATGACAGAATCAATGAGTTGGTTTGAGCTACTGGAGACCAGCAGGTCAGGTCAGGACAGGACCAGGGTAACTGCTGAAGAAGCACCATGTGGGGTTAAACTGCTTGACTTCCTCCTCATTCCTCCTCACTTTTCTTTTTCTTTTTCTTTTTTTTTTTTTTTGAGATAGCGTCTCGCTCTGTCCCCCAGGCTGGAGTACAATGGTACAATCTCAGCTCACTGCAACCTCCGCCCTCCAGGTTCAAATGATTCTCCTGACTCGGCCTCCCCAGTAGCTGGGATTACAGCTGGACGCCATCATGCCCAGCTAATTTTTGTATTTTTAGTAGAAACAGGGTTTCACCGTGTTGGCCAGGTTGCTCTCGAACTCCTGACCTCAGGTGATCCGCCCACCTCGGCCTCCCAGAGTGCTAGGATTACCGATGTGAGCCACCACATCTGGCCTTCTTCCCTGCTTCTAAGGGGCTCCTGTATATCCCCCACCTGGACATGGGGCTCTTGAGTAAGTTCAGTCTGCGGGACCCCAGGGAGATGACACCGGCATTCCAGAAGCCTGTGCCGGTGTGGTCCCCCTGGCCCCATCATCCCTGCCTTCAGGATGGGCAGAGAGATCCCCAGAGCGGAGTGAAACAACCCAGAGCGACACAGCAAGCCAGGAAGAGCCCACAGTCTCGCCCCCGAGCCACATGTCCATCCAGGAGGCAGGCTGGAGTCTTTGCTAAGAGCCAAGGGAACAGGATCCAGAGGCCCTGGCCCGCCCCTCGGATATTCCCCCAAGACTTCAGGGAGGAGCCGGTCACTCAGTTTCCCTACCCACCGTCTCACCTCCAGCATCGCACTTGCACACACGGGCACGCGCACACACCTATTCACATATGCGCACATGTATGTGTCCATAGGCATTGCCACGTACACCCTCTGCCCTCCTCACAGCAGATGCCCACAAGCCCCTTCCCTGTCCTCCAGTTTGATGGGTCCCTGAGGATTCCCCAGCCTGGGAGTCCAGCCCTGGAAGCAGGACCCAGGCAGAAGGAACAGGACAAGCCCAGCCCCTTCCTGCCATCCAGGTCTGGGTCAGGCTTGGGAGCAGCTGCGTGAGTGCCAGGGTGGCCAGGGCATGGCTTGCTGTTGCTCGAGAGGCTCCGGGGCCACAAGAGAGTGAGGGGGCTGGGGAGAACTGGGAGGCTCTGGATCAGCTGTGTGAGGCTGAGGATGGCGGCCCCCAGCCGGGAAGCCCCTGGACGTGCCAGGCTGGGGCAGTCACTCTGCGCCTCCTTGGCAGGGAGTGGAAAGAGGTCCTGGCGGGTCCAAGGGGTGGAGGTGGCAGTACCAGAGCCACTTCTGCCCCCCAGCCCAGGGTCACACGAGGAGCCCTAATGTGCCACTTGGGGCAGATGGCTCCCCAGAGCTGTGGCTTGTCCCGTCAGGAGAACCATGGGCAAGGCCTCCCAACCCTGGCCTGAACAGTACTGTTTCCTGGCTGCCTCCTGGGAGGCAGTAGGAAGGGGCTCTGTGCACCCCAGGGTGGGCCCCTGGAGCCAGTGCACCCACGGTGGCGAGGAGACTCCCCCCGACTCAGGCTGAGAGGAGGGCGAGCCAAGCCCAAGCCTACCTTGGCTAAGCCTGGGCCCCGGAGGGTCGGTGGGGCCAGGTGGAAATGGCCCTCGGCTGGCTCCTGGCTCCCGAGGGCAGGCGGTGGCAGCAGCGTCCCCGTCGCCTAGGTGATGACATTGGAGCTGGGAAACTAGGCAGCAGCGGCAGCGTGGCTGGCCTGGAGCTGCAGGGCAGCTGGGGGCGGAGCATGGCCTGGAGCCCTGGGGCTGGAGATGGGCCTGCTGCTGCCCGCCACCCGGCATGCACGCGCCACCCTGCACCCCTGCTCCCCCCGACCCTCCTCAAGGCAACCGACAGGGCAGAGCTCAGGGCAGCCAGGACAGGGCTGTCTCCACCCAGCTTTGCACTGGTTTCTACTCCTCATTGTGGACACTTCCAAGCACACTCAGAACTAAAGGGAACGGCCCAGGAATTCATCCGCAGTTCTTGTCACTCTGACCTGCGGCTTTTTGTTTCCTGGGGCATTTCACAGCAAATTCCACCTGTGAGACCATCTCATCGGTAATACGCCAGTACATGCTTCCAGCAGGTAAGAACCTCTCTTAAAATATTAGGTAAAACCATGAAATGGCTGATAATCAACTGTTTTGGCCCTACCAACAACACACACACACACACACACACACACACGTGCAGCAAGTTCAGATAATTCAACATTATATGCAGCCATAATATCAAATTCTGAATCTTTAACGCTGGTCAGAGGATTTTGAGGAGCCCTGCCCCAATTCTGGAGAAAAGAATTTGTATCGCTGCCACTGTGCCACCTTCCTCCCCCGCCCACTGCAGCAGCACGGAGCGGACAGGACGAAAGGGACTTGGCCGACAGGATGAAGGTACGGATCTCAAGACGGAGAGATGACTCAGGATCTTCCAAATGGCCCCATGTAACCACTGTGTCCGTATAAGAGGGAGGAGCAAGGACAGGGAGGAGAGAAGGCGCCACGTTGCTGGCTTCAAAGATGGAGGAAGGGGCCAAAGGTGAGGGATGCAGGCGGCCTCTAAGCCTAGAGAAGGCAAGGAACAGGCTCTCCCCAGGGCCTCCAGAGGGAGTGCAGGCAGCTCCACCACACCTTGACCTCAGCCCAGTGAGCCTGACCTCAGGTATCTAAGCTCCAGAACCAAAAGAAGATAAACCTTGATCGCTATAAGCCACTAAGTGTGTGTAATTGGTCATAGCAGCCACAGGAGACTAATCAAATGCCACGAAACTCCAGCTTGGGAAACCTCTCTTGCAAGGATGTCTCCATTGCCTGGGGGCCCTGGAACAGGCCTAGAACCAAATTCCGTCTGAGCAGAAAGCCTGCAGGTGCAGGCGGCTTTGCTGGGTCATGTGCACAGCTCACACCGCCCCGCCCAGGGACCAAGGGGCTGGCGTCTCTTGTTGGCACAGTCCGGAGGGATGCCTGGTGCTTTTCTCCGCTTCCTGGGCAGGCAGGGGAGGGCCTGCATCTGTGCCCCACACACGGCAGGAACACAGCAGGCTGTGCGCTTGGGAAAGTGGCTCTCAGATCAGTGGCTGTTCCAGGTGAAGTGGCAGCGTGGCAGCTGAGGCTTCCCGACTCCCACTGCCCCGGGGACACGTGCTGAATGCGGGCACATTGCTGCGGAGCGGTGTGTCTGTGTGTAGTGTGTGCATCCGTGAGATACAGCGCAGCGGGGGATGTATTAGTCATGGAAAGTCAGTGCATTTCTGCCTACGTGCTGCACGGATGTGTGTGTGACCGCTACTCATGGGTGTTGGCTCCCGTTGGGGAGATGGCCCCTCATTGCAGCCAGGTGACTCACTGGGAAGTGTGTTCGTGGTTCATTCTCGAGCGCACCAATCTGGGTTCCTCAGCTGCGGTGACTTCCTAGCACGCACCCCTCCTCCCCCACCCCCAGTTCATAGGAAAGTGAGGGGAAAGACCCACATCCAGCGAGGTTGGTGCCTGGCTCCTCTCAACATCCTTGTTGGGGACAGAAGGTGGGTGGGTGACAGGAGTGATAGCAGCTGGACCCTGGCCACAGCCACGGCCAAGTCTGTTCCCTGGTCTGAAGAGCAACTAACACAGAGTGACAGTGGCCATGGGCTCTGGGGGGACACTCAAGGGGGAGTTAAAGGAGAATTTTTGCACACCTGTGCGCCGTAACACAAGGGTCGAAAAGCTATTCCCTAACTCTCCTACCCTATTTTAAGCTGGGTGGTCCAGATGTGAACTACAGGGCAAGCCCTTGTTTATTTCTCTCTCTGTCTCTTTTTTTTTTTTTTTTTTTTTGAGACAGTCTCACTCAGTCACCAGGCTGGAGTGCAGTGGCGCGATCTCGGCTCACTGCAACCTCTGCCTCCAAGCTTCAATGATTCTTCAGTGATTCTCCTGCCTCAGCCTCCCGAGTAGCTGGGAATACCAGCATGCACCACCACGCCTGGCTAATTCTTTGTATTTTTAGTAGAGATGGGGTTTCACCATTTGGGCCAGGATGGTCTCGATCTTCTGACCTCATGATCCGCCCAACTCGGCCTCCCAAAGTGCTGGGATTACAGGTGTGAGCCACCGTGCCCAGCCGCCCTTGTTTATTCCTATCCGGCAAGAGCTGGAGAGGGGACTGTGCAGATGTGAGCACTGTCTGTTTTCCACAGCTGCTGTAACCAGTGACCACACAGTGAGCAGCATAGAACGAGACAAATTTACACTCTTACAGTTCTGTAGGTCAGAGTCCGAGATGGGTCCCAGGGAGCTAAAACCAAGCTGTGGGCAGGGCTGGCTGCTTCTGGAGATCCTGGGAGAATACATTTTCCCCTCTTCCTGTCTTTGGGGGGCCCTAGGAGAATCCCTACTTCCCCGTCTTCTCCCGGTTCTGGAGGCCCTGGGACAATCCCTACCTCCCCGTCCCCTCCGGCTTCAGGAGGCTGCTGGCATTCCTTAGCACGTGACCCTTTCCTCCATCTCTGAAATGCATCCCTCCAACCTCTGCCTCCATCATCAGCTCCTTCTCTGACCCCTCTTGTGGGGCCCCCTGATGCCACTGGACCCACCTGGATCCTGCCAGATGGCCTCCCCATCTCAACATAGCTGAATCACGGTCCCCTTTGCCGTGGGAAATAACATAGACATGGTTCTGGGGATTGGGACACGAAGACCTTTGGGGAGCCACTTTTTTCGCCAGCCATAAATGTCCCTCATTGAAAAACATGTGGCCGGGCACGGTGGCTCAAGCCTGTAATCCCAGCACTTTGGGAGGCCGAGATGGGCGGATCACAAGGTCAGGAGATCGAGACCATCCTGGCTAACACGGTGAAACCCCGTCTCTACTAAAAATACAAAAAATTAGCCGGGCGAGGTGGCGGGCGCCTGTAGTCCCAGCTACTCGGGAGGCTGAGGCAGGAGAATGGTGTAAACCCGGGAGGCAGAGCTTGCAGTGAGCTGAGATCCGGCCACTGCACTCCAGCCTGGGTGACAGAGCAAGACTCCGTCTCAAAAAAAAAAAAAAGAAAAAAAGAAAAACATGTTTTCTGAGCCCTCTGTTTGGGGGTCAGTCTCAAAGCTGCCCCAGGAGAGACATCCACACAGCACCGAGTTGCGTCTGTTCAGATGGGCACCATCCCTACCACCAATGCTTACCCATTTCTGAGCTGAAGGGCTTCTGGGATGGTCTGTTCCTGCTCAGTGAGACACACAGGGCAGACCTCTCTGAGGTCAAAGGGCACCATAGCCTGCAGTCAAGGCCAGGGAGGTGGGCAGGTGGTGGCGGGGAGGGAGCCAGCAGAGGGGCCATTAAAAGTCCCCTGCCCACGTACCCACCTTCACCGTCAGACCCCTTCCTTTCTCCCCACAACTCTTCAGTATTTGCCAGCAGCCGCCTGTGTGCAACAGTGAGTTCTTGAGGGCATGCACAGAAGTGAAACTGTCACTGTGACCCGTAAGCTATGCCCCACCCAACACACAGCTTACTCTGCACCAGGCACCATTTAAGATTTTACATTCGTTAGTGTGGGAGACACAGCCAGACCCTGTCTCTAAAAGTAAGAAACAACAAAAAATAACTGGATGTGGTGGTGTGCACCTGTGGTCACAGCTACTCAGGACACAGGCAAGAGGATGGTGGCCTGAGCCCAGCAGTTGGAGGCTGTGGTGGTCAGCCGTGACTGCACCGCTGCACACCGGCCGAGGCTGCAGATGCAGATTCTGTGTCTTTTTTTTTTTGAGATGGAGTTTTGCTCTTGTTGCCCAGGCTGGAGTGCAATGGCACGATCTCGGCCCACTGCAACCTCTGCCTCCTGGGTTCAAAAGTGATTCTCCTGCTTCAGCCTCCCAAGCAGCTGGGATTATAGGCATCTGCCACCACACCCAGCTAATTTTTGTATTTTTAGTTGAGACGGAGTTTCACTATATGTTGGCCAGGTTGGTCTCGAACCCTTGACCTGGTGATCCACGTGCCTTGGCCTCCCAAAGTGCTGGGATTACAGGTGTGAGCCACCACGCCTGGTGATTCTGTCTCTTTAAAAAAAAAAAAAAAAAAAAAAGGCTGGGCATGGTGGTTCACACCTGTAGTCCCAGCCACTCAGGAGGCTGAGGCAGGAGAATTGCTTGAACCTGGGAGTTGGAGGTTTCAGTGAGCCGAAATCACACCACTGCACTCCAGCCTGGTGGCAGAGTGAGACTCTGTCTGAAAAAAGAGAGGCCGGGCGCGGTGGCTCACGCCTGTAATCCCAGCACTTTGGGAGGCTGAGGTGGGTGGATCACGAGGTCAGGAGATCAAGACCATCCTGGCTAACACGGTGAAACCCCATCTCTACTAAAAATACAAAAAAACTAGCCGGGTGAGGTGGTGGGCACCTGTAGTCCCAGCTACTCGGGAGGCTGAGGCAGGAGAATGGCGTGAACCCGGGAGGTGGAGATTGCAGTGAGCCGAGATCTCGCCACTGCACTCCAGCCTGGGCGACAGAGCGAGACTCCGTCTCAAAAAAAAAAAACCAAAAAAAAAAAAGAGAGACAAACCAAAGGATCCAAAGGATCCAAAGGATCCAGGGATCAGAGAGTTATGAAACTTCAGAATAGGAATGATTTACATAATCCCACTCATATCAAGTCCTTCTGGTTTTAAAGTTCTGTTTTGCATAAATCTTGTACACTTCATTGCCAAGAATAGACTCTTCCTGTTATTCTAATAATTTCAAATATCAAATCAACCAGCGGAACATTAGATAATGTTCTTGGAGTTCTATTGGCCTCAATCTTACAAAGGTGTATTTTGCTATTTTTATCAGAATTCATCATTTTCATATTAATCCAGTTAGCATCCTGTTTACCAATACCTCGTGTTTTAATTTGCAGCTTCCTTCTAAAAGCTTGGGGGGACTTTCACAACTCGACTGTCCTCCCTCATTACTGCCAAATAATTAGTCAAAGAGCTGTCCCTGATCAAAAATTAAGAACCCAGAAGCAAGTTGGAGCATGCCTCACTCCAGAAGAAAACATGACAGGAGACTCGTGCAATCATGAGGGGACTGGTTGGTGGTCATGATGGCAGCTGGCAAAGACTGTGATAGCAGGAAGGAGAGACATGCACCGACCGAATCGTGAGCATGGCAGACCGCAGCTCATTAACTAGCTCGGAGTTTGCATCTCCTGTTTAACTGACAATGACCGCAGAGCCTCTTGCCTGTAATTTGCGGGCTGACTCCACCCTGCATTGCGCACGGTGCAAACGGCAAGGACCACAAAGAGAGGACGGTGAGTTGCCCTACCCGCTAAATCGGGCACCTTATCTGGGTCATTGGATTCACAGGAATCACCTGCCTCTAAAGGGGGAGCACAACTTCCCTTTGTAGCCTGACTGCATCTGGCAAGAGTGGCTGGGTTTTGTGCAGAAGACAGACCCCTCTCTTTGGCCCAGCCAAGGCCTCCCGCAGACTCAACAACCCCTGTTCCCCAGCCGTCTCACAGTCAGGGAGGACCCACACTGGAGCAAGGCTGCTCCCCTGTCCCCCATACAACCAGGCCCCGGTCCGGCCAGTGGGCACCAGCCAGGTGGACCCTGAGGCCAGGAGGCCGTGGAAGAGAAAGCTGCAGATCTGGCTTACGTGTTCAGGCTGGTGGAGAAAATGGAGCCAGGAAGTCATTGCTAAGATCAAAGGAAATGGTGCAGTACAGGCGAGCGGGAGCTTCCCTGCCCTCTCCAAAGGACCCAGTGAAACATGGCACTTCTCCTGCAGGAGGGGCAGCCTGCCCCCTCAGCCCAGGCTTCTCCAGGTGCCATCCCCACCCTGCCTGACACCTCGGAGCAGCAGGCGAGCTATTAGAGCCCCCACCCCTCCTCACAGGCACCCTGAGCCACGGGGGGCCTGGCAGCTGGTACTGGGCAGGGAAACAGGTGGGTCCTTCCTGTCCAGTGCAGCGCCCCTGGCAGGGGGATACACCCTGGGCTGGGTGGGAGCCCTGCTGGCTCAGGCCCCGCATCTGGGCTGGTAGGAGGGTAGGAGTCGCAATGCCCAGGTGCCTGTGCCCGGGCTGGGAGGGCAGAGGGGCTGCACCAGCCTCACCTGCCAGTGGCAGGTCTGCCAGTGGCACCCTTGGGGGTTCTCAGGTCCCACAGGCAGCTCAAATCGAGCTCACAGTGGGGACACAGCAGTGGCCTCCCCAGAGAGCCCGTGGCATGGAGGCAGGTGGGCCGGCCACTGACTGGGGTCAGGACATACCACTACCCCAAAATCTGGCCTGTAGAGGTCCCTCGAGGCCCCCTTGTGACGTCCCCTCCACAGCCCTGACACCTGCGTTGGGGCTCAGGACACACCACCCCACCCCAAAACATGGCTGGAGGGGACAGAATGTGCCACCCCAAACATGCCTTGGGCATATCGATTATTTCGAGAAACTGCAGACACAGGAGTGGCTCTGCCCAGCGCCCGTCTGGGAGAGAAATGAAAGACATTTCCATTCATAAAGGTCACTATGTCGAGAGGAGAGCGGCTCCAGGCAACTCTGATCACCTGAGAGACGCATGTCCGCATGACGAGCACATTCATTCACCAGGCAACTCCCCTGCTACAGCTGGTCCACACCAGCCTGCAGCAGCCCCACGGCCCTGTATCTTCCTGCAGCTCAGGATGACACAGATGCCTCTGCCATCTGGCCCCTTCCCCCAGTTTCATCTTCGTGTGGGACTCCCATTTGTGGACATATCATTAAAATGGGTTTTCTCCTGTTAATCTGTCTGATGTCACTTTTCCTCCCCTGCAGCTTGGTGACATGAAAGGATCTCCGTGGCTGGCCTTACTCCCTGTGGATGCCACAGCTGCAGGATACTGGTGCCCCAACAGAAGCCAGTGAAGGAAGAATTCCTGCTCCAGCAGGTGCCTGGTCTCCACCTTCAGGGGCTGCTCAAGGAGAGCGGTAATTTGGGGCAGCAGGAGGAAACATGGGTGTGAACTAGTTCTTTTTTTTTTTTTTTTTTTGAGACAGGGTCTCACTCTGTTACCCAGGCTAGAGTGCAGTGGTACAATCATAGTTCATCGCAGCCTCGACTCCTCAGCCTCCTGAGTAGCTGGGAGACAGGCAAGCACCACCATACCCAGCTAATTAAAAAAAAAAAAAAAAAAAAGGCCGGGCGCGGTGGCTCAAGCCTGTAATCCCAGCACTTTGGGAGGCCGAGACGGGCGGATCACGAGATCAGGAGATCGAGACCATCCTGGCTAACACAGTGAAACCTCATCTCTACTAAAAAATACAAAAAACTAGCCGGGCGAGGTGGCGGGTGCCTGTAGTCCCAGCTACTCAGGAGGCTGAGGCAGGAGAATGGCGTAAATCCGGGAGGCGGAGCTTGCAGTGAGCCGAGATCCGGCCACTGCACTCCAGCCTGGGCGACAGCGTGAGACTCCGCCTCAAAAAAAAAAAAAAAAATATATATATATATGTATATATACACACATAATACATATATGTATTATACACACACACACTCTATACACACACACACACACATAGAGTGTGTGTGTGTATATAATACATATATGTATTATGTGTGTGTGTGTGTATATATATATATATATATAATGCGTGTGTGTATTTACACTTTGTTGCTCAGGCTGGAGTATAATGGTGCGATCTCAGCTCACTGCGGCATGAATCTCCCTGCGCTCAAGGGATCCTCCTATCTCAGCTTCCTGAGTGGCTGAGATCACAGGCATGCGCCACCATGCCTGGCTAATTTTTGTAGTTTTTGTAGAGACGGGGTTTTACCATGTTGCCCAGGCTGGTCTCGAACTCCTGGGCTCAAGCCATCTGCTGGCGTCAGCCTCTCAAAGGGCTGGAATTACAGGCGTGACCCATCACGCCCGGCCAGATCTAAGATTATTTGAAACTATCTAACTTTCTGCATTTCTCTTTGAATATTTCATTGTTACTTTGATTACATGAGAATTAAGTATTATTTCATGATGACGTGGGATTCCATTTAATCAAGTGCTTTAAGCCTTTTGACATTTTGACAACTTTCCAAAATCACACTCTAAATTAAGTCTTTTTGACCCCGAATTAACGTTTGGGATTTCCCTGGAATATCTCAAAAGCATTCTTTTCTCTCCTTATAAAAAGATAGATTATTTTGCCAATGTTAAAGGGAAAATTTTGTTAAATAAAATAAAAAGATATTAAATAAGTCAGGCTTATTTGATCAACTAAATTTGCATAGAAGCACTGTAAAATATGAGGGGATGATTAAGCTTCTCTGAGTGAGTTATATTTGCATGGATAAATATTAATATAAGAGTTTCAGACATTTTATGAAATTCTTAGAAATCTGATACTTTCTATACTAGTTGTAATTCCAGTTATTATCTAAAAGTATAGGCCGGGCGCGGTGGCTCACGCCTGTAATCCCAGCACTTTGGGAGGCCGAGACGGGCGGATCAAGAGGTCAGGAGATTGAGACCATCCTGGCTAACATGGTGAAACCCTGTCTCTACTAAAAATACAAAAAAAAAAATTTAGCCGGGCATGGTGGCAGCACCTGTGGTCCTCCCCTACTCGGGAGGCTGAGGCAGGAGAATGGTGTAAACCCGGGAGGCGGAGCTTGCAGTGAGCTGAGATCCGGCCACTGCACTCCAGCCTGGGCGACAGAGCGAGACTCCGTCTCAAAAAAAAAAAAAAAAAAAAAAGGGTATACACCGCAGGAATAACCAAACTTCCTCATCAGTTACATTATAGTGATCTCATCATATCTTTAGCCAAGGCCATTTTAAGCCTTTCTGTCATACACAGTTAATTGTTTCGCTCTGATGGTTTCCTGAAAGCTTTTGCAAGCAACTGTAATCCTAAAGTCTCGTGTCTTCAAGAAGATTTCATGGGGAAGACTTTGACCAGTACAGGTTTCTGATACATTAAGATCACACCACTGCATGGCAAGAATTTCCAGAACGTAAGTGAAGAAACTACTTATAACTTACAGCATTCCGGTACATTATACTTTTGTAAGCAAAATTGAAACGATGACTTTTCTCCCTACCTGATCTCTAGAATTTGGAAACTATTAGCAATTTTGTTGTTATGGCCATAGAGTTATTTGCTTAAGTTCAGTATGAATCTGCTCCCTTGTAATAGGAAACAATTGGAAATATTGGTTAGCTTACAAAGTGTTTGACTGGAATATCATATTTGAGAGTGATGTGCATAAAATCAGATGTGAGTAGCTTTAAGGAACTAGGGTTGACTTTATGGAGCCAATGAAACCCCTTGGAGGAAAACAAAATTGCCCTTGTACCTGAATTAAAGGGCTTCTGTGGCCTCACAGGTTGAGGAAAGACTGTCCTTTTTTGGCAGTATTTCTCAAGAATATGTCGGGAACCTTGAGAAAGAGGAATTCACCCAAATCTATAGGTATTCCAGGTAAAGTCTGATATCAAGTCCTTGGCTTGACTTCTTAGCTTCAAGAGGCTTTTGAAAGCCTAACCTGAGATTTCTTATTAAAAGTTCCAGCAGCCGGGCGCGGTGGCTCATGCCTGTGATCCCAGCACTTTGGGAGGCCAAGCGGGTGGATCACGAGATCAGGAGATTGAGACCATCCTGGCTAACATGGTGAAACATGGTGAAACCCCGTCTCTACTAAAAATGCAAAAAATTAGCCGGGTGTGGTGGTGGGCGCCTGTAGTCCCAGCTACTTGGGAGGAAAATGGCGTGAACCCGGGAGGTGGAGCTTGCAGTGAGCCGAGATCACACCACTGCACTCCAGCCTGGGTGAAACAGCGAGACTTCCGTCTCAAAAAAAAAAAAAAGAGAGACAAACCAAAGGATCCAAAAGATCCAAAGGATCGGGGGCAGAGAGTTATGAAACTTCAGAATAGGAATGATTTACATAATCTCATTCATATCAAGTCCTTCTGGTTTTAAAGTTCTATTTTGCATAAATCTTGTACACTCCATGGCCAAGAATAGACTCTTCCTGTTATTCTAATACTTTCAAATATCAGATCAACCAGCGGAACATTAGACAATGTTCTTGGAGTTCTATTGGCCTCAATCTTACAACGGTGTATTTTGCTATTTTTATCAGAATTCATCATTTTCATATTAATCCAGTTAGCATCCTGTTTACCAATACCTCGTGTTTTAATTTGCAGCTTCCTTCTAAAAGCTTGGGGGGACTTTCACAACTCGACTGTCCTCCCTCATTACTGCCAAATAATTAGTCAAGGAGCTGCCCCTGATCAAAAATTAAGAACCCAGAAGCAAGCTGGAGCCTCACTCCAGAAGAAAACATGACAGGAGACTTGTGCAATCATGAGGGGACTGGTTGGTGGTCATGATGGCAGCTGGCAAAGACTGTGATAGCAGGAAGGAGAGACATGCACCGACCGAATCGTGAGCATGGCAGACCGCAGCTCATTAACTAGCTCGGAATTTGCATCTCCTGTTTAACTGACAATAACTGCAGAGCCTCTCGCCTGTAATTTGCGGGCTGACTCCACCCTGCATTGCGCACGGTGCAAACGGCAAGGACCACAAAGAGAGGATGGTGAGTTGCCCTACCCGCTAAATCGTGCACCTTATCTGGGTCATTGGATTCACAGGAATCACCTGCCTCTAAAGAGGGAGCACAACTTCCCTTTGTAGCCTGACTGCATCTGGCAAGAGTGGCTGGGTTTTGTGCAGAAGACAGACCCCTCTCTTTGGCCCAGCCAAGGCCTCCCGCAGACTCAACAACCCCTGTTCCCCAGCCGTCTCACAGTCAGGGAGGACCCACACTGGAGCAAGGCTGCTCCCCTGTCCCCCAAACAACCAGGCCCTGGTCCGGCCGGTGGGCACCAGCCAGGTGGACCCTGAGGCCAGGAGGCCGTGGAAGAGAAAGCTGCAGGTCTGGCTTACGTGTTCAGGCTGGTGGAGAAAATGGAGCCAGGAAGTCATTGCTAAGATCACAGGAAATGGTGCAGTACAGGCGAGCGGGAGCTTCCCTGCCCTCTCCAAAGGACCCAGTGAAACATGGCACTTCTCCTGCAGGAGGGGCAGCCTGCCCCCTCAGCCCAGGCTTCCCCAGGTGCCATCCCCACCCTGCCTGACACCTCGGAGCAGCAGGCGAGCTATTAGAGCCCCCACCCCTCCTCACAGGCACCCTGAGCCACGGGGGGCCTGGCAGCTGGTACTGGGCAGGGAAACAGGTGGGTCCTTCCTGTCCAGTGCAGCGCCCCTGGCAGGGGGATACACCCTGGGCTGGGTGGGAGCCCTGCTGGCTCAGGCCCCGCATCTGGGCTGGTAGGAGGGTAGGGGTCACAATGCCCAGGTGCCTGTGCCCGGGCTGGCAGGGCAGAGGGGCTGTACCAGCCTCACCTGGGCACCTCAAGTCTGCCAGTGGCACCCTTGGGGGTTCTCAGGTCCCACAGGCAGCTCAAATTGAGCTCATAGTGGGGACACAGCAGTGGCCTCCCCAGAGAGCCCGTGGCATGGAGGCAGGTGGGCCGGCCACTGACTGGGGTCAGGACATACCACTACCCCAAAATCTGGCATGGTGGCATCTGAGAAGCCAGGGAAAGCAGAGATAAGTTTTTCTTACAAAAGAAAACTTCATTTTTCTCTGAGAACCCTCAGAGCGGCTGGAAGAGGCAGCCCCATGTTGTCCTCACACCAGGGACGCCTCCCTGCACTCCCCAGCCAGGTCTGTCCTGAGGCCTTGCGGGGAGCTGATTCCATCTCCAAGGCCTGTAGAGGCCCCTCTAGGCCCCCTTGTGACGTCCCCTCCACAGCCCTGACACCTGCGTTGGGGCTCAGGACACACCACCCCACCCCAAAACATGGCTGGAGGGGGCAGAATGTGCCACCCCAAACATGCCTTGGGCATATCGATTATTTCGAGAAACTGCAGACACAGGAGTGGCTCTGCCCAGCTCCCGTCTGGGAGAGAAATGAAAGACATTTCCATTCATAAAGGTCGCTATGTCGGGAGGAGAGCGGCTCCAGGCAACTCTGATCACCTGAGAGACGCATGTCCGCATGACGAGCACATTCATTCACCAGGCAACTCCCCTGCTACAGCTGGTCCACACCAGCCTGCAGCAGCCCCACGGCCCTGTATCTTCCTGTAGCTCAGGATGACACAGATGCCTCTGCCATCTGGCCCCTTCCCCCAGTTTCATCTTCGTGTGGGACTCCCATTTGTGGACATATCATTAAAATGGGTTTTCTCCTGTTAATCTGTCTGATGTCACTTTTCCTCCCCTGCAGCTTGATGACATGAAAGGATCTCCGTGGCTGGCCTTACTCCCTGTGGATGCCACAGCTGCAGGATACTGGTGCCCCAACAGAAGCCAGTGAAGGAAGAATTCCTGCTCCAGCAGGTGCCTGGTCTCCACCTTCAGGGGCTGCTCAAGGAGAGCGGTAATTTGGGGCAGCAGGAGGAAACATGGGTGTGAACTAGTTCTTTTTTTATTTTTGAGACAGGGTCTCACTCTGTTACCCAGGCTAGAGTGCAGTGGCACAATCATAGTTCATCGCAGCCTCGACTCCTCAGCCTCCTGAGTAGCTGGGAGACAGGCGAGCACCACCATACCCAGCTAATTAAAAAAAAAAATATATATATAATACATATATGTATTATGTGTGTGTATATATATATATAAAATGCGTGTGTGTATTTACACTTTGTTGCTCAGGCTGGAGTATAGTGGTGCGATCTCAGCTCACTGCGGCATGAATCTCCCTGCGCTCAAGGGATCCTCCTATCTCAGCTTCCTGAGTGGCTGAGATCACAGGCATGCGCCACCATGCCTGGCTAATTTTTGTAGTTTTTGTAGAGACGGGGTTTTACCATGTTGCCCAGGCTGGTCTCGAACTCCTGGGCTCAAGCCATCTGCTGGCGTCGGCCTCTCAAAGGGCTGGAATTACAGGCGTGACCCATCACGCCCGGCCAGATCTCAGATTATTTTAAACTATCTGACTTTCTGCATTTCTCTTTGAATATTTCATTGTTACTTTGATTACATGAGAATTAAGTATTATTTCATGATGACGTGGGATTCCATTTAATCAAGTGCTTTAAACCTTTTGACCTTTTGACAACTTTCCAAAATCACACTCTAAATTAAGTCTTTTTGACCCCGAATTAACGTTTGGGATTTCCCTGGAATATCTCAAAAGCATTCTTTTCTCTCCTTATAAAAAGATAGATTATTTTGCCAATGTTAAAGGGAAAATTTTGTTAAATAAAATAAAAAGATATTAAATAAATTGGGCTTATTTGATCAACTAAATTTGCATAGAAGCACTGTAAAATATGAGGGGATGATTAAGCTTCTCTGAGTGAGCCACTTTGGGAGGCCAAGGTGGGTGGATCCTGTGAGGTCAGGAGTTCAAGACCAGCCTGGTCAACATGTCAAAACCCTGTCTCTACTTAAAAAAATAATAAAAATACAAACATTAGCTGGCCGTGGTGGTGGATGCCTGTAACCCCAGCTACTCAGGAGGTTGAGGCGGGAGAATCACTTAAACCCGGGAGGCAGAGGTTGCAGTGAGCCGAGCTCATGCCACTACACTCTAGCCTTGAGCGACAGAGTGAAACTCCATCTCAATAATAATAATAATAATAATATTAATAATCTTACTGAGATTATTTTTAGTAGAAAGAGAGGTGATGTAGAGAGAACATATATTTCAGTAGAAAGCCATATTGTGTGCCCCATATTAGATTCTCATCCTGTTTAATTTCTTTGGGGTTTTGTTATCTATTGATGTCTATAAACTGGACTGGTTCCTGATGTTTCTAGTTTCCTTCAGTATCTTGCTGCAACTCTCCAAATTAACACTTTCAATTTTCTCCCACCGTTCTTATTGGAATCATGAAGAACAAAACTGCCCTTTGCCCAGAAATCCTGCAAACTGAAGCTGGACGACTTGAAATAAACATCAGTGAGATGAGCACGAAGCCCAGGTGTGAAGGGCCCTCATGCCTGTTGCTGTGTGGGCCTCCCAGACATCACCAGAGACCAAACCGCAGAGGACGCTCGGAGCCCAGGATCTACAAACCGGCCCTGCCACAGCCCCCACACCCAGAAACGAGTTTTTAGTCAGCTCCAATGATTAGCATTTTTTGTCTTTTGTTTTTAAGAAATGCCTCTTCACAGCATTACGAGACAACACACCAACCCAGTTTCTGTACCATGGAGCTTCTTGGGGAAGTTTCAGACTGGGAAACAATGGGACTCAGGACACATCACCCCAAAATATGACTGTAAGAGACCAGGATATGCCACACCAAAATGTGACTGTAGGAGACCAGAATACGTCACCCCAAAAAATGACTGTAGGAGACCAGAATATGCCACCCCAAAATATGACTGTAGGAGACCAGAATATGCCACCCCAAAATATGCCATGTTGATATGTTGATTACTTTGAGCTAAAAGAAACTGAGAACCAGCCAACAGATAAAAGCTCTTCAACTCCCTAAAATAAAGCGTAAAACTCTCTTTTCTAAAGGAAATTGACATCTATAAAGGACATTTTCGTTAGTAATGATATGTGCGCCAGGAAGAGAGCCGCGCCAGGACACATTTTCTCACCAAGAGACTGATAGCCTCACCACGAGGCAGCCTTTACACCCAGATGTTTCCTCCCTCACCCTCTCCTCGTTTGTCTCCACCGCTCCCGAGAAGCCCAGGCCCCCTTTCCTTTCTGTCGCTGAGGACGGACATCTGCACTGCTCCCATCTGGCTACTGCCGAGTCTCCTGTTTTTATGGCACTTCCAGGCGTAGGTACAGCCTTAAAACTGTTGTCTCTTGTGCATCTGTCTTTTGTCAATCGTTTATTGGCAGTCTAAGAATCCAGTTGGGAAGAGGGAGGCAACTTTCCCCTCTCCACAGCTTGCTCTTTGGGGAACCTGATTTAATCTCCACGGCCCATGGACTCTTCCGGCCACTGTCCATCTAGTGTCCCCCATGTCCCCTCCATGGTCCCTGCTCCATGAGACCTGCCTTCTGTGCCCTCGATCTGGCCCCAGCAAAGTCCTTCCTGCCATCTGGTCTCTCCAGGCCTCACTGGAGGTCACCACTGGGACGGCGTCTCCTCTCTGTCCCAACTCCCTGAGAGGTGCCTCTCCAGACCCTTCAGTGCAGGCCGATGCCCCCTGACCCTCTGTAGTACCCACAGCCAGGTCCAGGGCTGGGGCCCAGGTCTCGCCTCTCCTGGTGGGGCTTCTTGTTCAATATGTGTCTGGTTTCTCTCCCTAACTGGGGGCTATAATGGCCCAAGCAGTTCCCAGGTAGAGGAGCTGCTGGAGTGCGTGGAACGGCCTGTTTTCCAGGATGCAGAGGCTGTGGAGGAGGCGCCAGGCAGGAGGTGCTGGGGGAGAGGGGGGCTGCCCATCTTCGGCTGTGCCCAACCCTGACCTTCAGTGTCCGGGTTCCTGATCCTCTTCCTAAAAAGACGGGCATGGCTTAGACTTGGCTTCTTCCCTATTTGCACCACGACCCCTCAGGGAGCCTGGGGAATCTCAGATGCCTTGTCTGGGAGAATGTTTTAAATACATGAAACAAAATACACAGGATGGCGAGTTACTGAAATTCAGCCGCTCTAGTGGGTTGGATGCAGCCTCCTGGAATGAGCCTCAGAATGTGATGTTATTTGAAATCAGGGTCTTTGCAGACGCCACTTAGGTAAAGGTCTCAAGATAAGATCATCCTGCATTTTCCAGGTAGGCCCCCGATCCAAGGACAGGTGTCCATCTAAGGGACAGAAATGGAGAGACATACAGGGACACAGAGGAGAAGGCCATGGGAAGATGGTGGCAGAGACTGGATGGCACATCTGCACGCCCGGGAACCACAGGATGGCCGGCAGCCCCCCAGATCCTAGGAGGGAGGCAGCCCCCTCTCAAAGCCTCCGAGGGAACCCGACCCAGCCCCCACCTGGCTTCAGATTTCCTGCCTCCACAACTGTGAGACAAACACTCTCCATTGTTTCCAGCCACTTACTTTGTGGTCATTTGTAATGGCAGCCTGAGAAAACTAAAAAAGTGACCCTAATATTTAAAAAGCAAAATTGGGAGGTGATTGTATGTGTGTTTCTTTGTTCATACATGAAGTCATAAGCCTGAGAGCAGATCTAATCACCGCCGTAATTGTAACTGAGCAACAAGCACGAACCACTTTTTAAGATTCTGCAGCAGTCACCGGACACCGTGAAAATATCAATGGTTCCTACTGGTGAGGTCACAGGTACTGCTATGACTAGTTTGCTGACTACATTCAAAACTGGAGGAAATGCTGAAATTTGAAGTTAATACAAGGTGCCGTTTTTCCCCATCCAGGCTCACAGCACCTTGGATTCTCTACCCCTGGCTTGGATGGTCTGGAAGGGCCCTTCTGGGATGAATGTTCCACGGTTCTAGGTGTCTGGGGGACGTGTCTTGTATTTGCAGTGGGCCTGAGCCAATGGCAGACTCAGGTGAAGGATGGTTTGGCAGCCCCAGGCCCAGCTTCATGGTCATAGCTGGAGTCCTCACTCCCATACTTTGCAGCTGTGTGACCTTGTGCAAGTAGAATAGCCAGTTGAAGCCTCAGTTTCCTCATCTGTAAATGGGCATAATTATAGTATAACCTCAACGGGCTATTGTGGGGATTACAGGGAAAAAATGTAAACGTTTTAGTCACGTACCAGCTCACAGCCACCATGGGCTAAATGTGAGTTATTACAGACATTCAAAAACAAGAGTTGGGCTGGATTATCATTTTCTTCTTTGGGTCTCTGATGTGCAGCTTGTCCAGGAAAAGAAAGCACTTTGGATGAGCGAGTGTTCAGCCTGCAAAGAAATACTGAGCACAGAGTGGTCAGGCAGAGGGCAGGCAGGAAGCCTGTGAGCACATGCGTACGTCCATCCGAGCCCACTTTGGTATAAGCTGTCTTAACTCAAACGCCAATGAGCAGAGGGATTTTTTTATTTTTTAGACGGAGCCTCACTCTGTCACCCAGGCTGGAGTGCAGTGGTGTGATCTCGGCTCACTGCAAGCTCTGCCTCCCGAGTTCATGCCATTCTCCTGCCTCAGCCTCCCAAGTAGCTGGGACTACAGGCACCCGCCACCACACCCGGCTAATTTTTTTTGCATTTTTAGTAGAGACGGGGTTTCACGGTATTAGCCAGGATGGTCTTGATCTCCTGACCTCGTGATCCACCCACCTCGGCCTCCCAAAGTGCTGGGATTCCAGGTGTGGGCCACCGTGCCCGGCCTTAAAGCATGTTTTGAAGACTTTTTCTGACTTTTTGCAAACCCAAGGTTCACCGTGTTGCGATGTTACTTTGGTGTGCTCGGAGTTTCAGGGTTAACACCGCTGTTGGGCGAGGGCAGGGCCTCGTCCAGGTTCTCGAGTGGGTGTGTGGCTCCTCTCTCGGACCTCAGCCTCTTCTCTTCTCTCTACTTGAGCTATGCATTTCACATGTGCTCAGTGTTATCAATCCATTCTTGGACCTGGGTGGGGCATGCCCTATAAATAAATACTAAACCAGGCATCCTTGCCCCAGTGCATACTTCTGACAGATGCCATCGGCCTCCACCCATGCCTCAGGCAGATGCCTGCCTTGCTGCCATCCCTCCTGCCCTGGAGATAGCTACCAGCTACTAAAGAGCCGGGTCTCTCCCCAGGGCTCCTATCTCTCCCAGCTCTGGAACAGAGCCTGGGACCCAAAGCCATCATATGTGGGGACACCGAGCTGGTGCCAGGCACTCTCCCAAGCCCTTCGGATGGCAACTCACTGACTGTTCTCCAAGCCTCTGAGGCAGGAACTATTACCCTACTCTGCAGATGGGTAACCTGAGGCTCCAAGTGGTTAAGTGACTTGCTGGAGTAAATAGGGAAGGGGAGATTTGAACCCCAGCATTCTGACTTCCACACTACTCCCTTAACCACTGTGCCAGATCAGCTTCTCATGGGACTGGCCTTCGGGATTCGGAGACAGCCATCTGTTCACCGTAGCCTTCACAAGAATGACTGCAAGGCAGGGCTCACATCCCTGGCCATTCTCGGGCGGCTGCGGTGCACAGACAAGCCCTGCTCAGGCCCTCCTTCTACTCACCCCAGGCAACCCCTGACTGACAACAGGCAGCTGCCACACTGCAGCCTCTGGCACCAACTTTTTATCTTATTTTATCTTTTTTTTTTTTTTTTTTTTTTTTTGAGACGGCGTCTTGCTCTTTCGCCCAGGCTAGAGTGCAGTGGCGGGATCTTGGCTCATCACAAGCTTTGCCTCCCGGGTTCACACCATTTTCCTGCCTCAGCCTCCCGAGTAGCTGGGACTATAGGTGCCCACCACCACACCCGGCTAATTTTTTGTATTTTTAATAGAGACGGGGTTTCACCGTGTTTGCCAGGATGGTCTCGATCTCCTGACCTCGTGATCCACCCACCTCGGCCTCCCAAAGTGCTGGGATTACAGGTGTGAGCCACCACGCCCGGCCATTTTATCTTATTTTTTGAGACAGAGTCTTGCTCTGTTGCCCAGGCTGGAGTGCAGTGGCGTGGTATCAGCTCGTTGCAACCTCTCCATCCCAGGTTCAAGCAATTCTTGTGCCTCAGCCTCCAGAGTAGCTGGGAGTACAGGTGCCTGCCACCACGCTCAGCTAATTTTTGTATTTTAAGTAGAGACTGGGTTTCACCATGTTGGCCAGGCTAGTCTCGAACTCCTGACCTCAGGTGATCCACCCACCTCAGCCTCCCAAAGTGCAGGGATGACAGGCGTGAGCCACTGTGCCCAGCCAACTTTTTATCTTATTTTAAAAACTACATACGTAATGCATACATTCATATATGGCAACATTTCAAACACCATGTCCTGTTCTTAATGCAATGCTTTTTAATCTTTTCCCGAATAAATCCAAAGAGGGGTGGCTCAGCGCTCAGTAAGCGCCAGAGGCCATGCGTTTTGTTTTCTCCTCCCCCAGAGCTAAGCCTGAACAAATAAACAGCAACGACAGCAACAAAAAACAAAACAACACAAACCAAAGCATTGTGTTAATGAGCCTGAACCATTTCCAAAAGTCCAGACAGTGGAGAAACAGATGGCAGCACCTTCGGAAGCAAATGACCTCTGGTCAGAAGTTTGGGGTGCAATGCGTTTCCCTGCACCCTTGCTAGTTGAAGATGGTCTACCTGTCCCCTGTTTATGTAGCAGACATGTGCATACTACGTGGGCTTATTTCCTAGTGTCCAGACCAAAATACAAGCTGAATGAAGGTAATCATCGCTCCCCAGTCCAAGCAGCAGCGGGAGAGGCAGGGGCTGCAGGAGGAAGCGGCCCAGGAGCTAAGGGGGCGGGAGGTGTCTCCCTCCAGGCCGGCCCGGACCGTTTCTTCCCGGGCTTTCTCTACCTGGGACCGATCCCGCGACAGGTCAGGAGCCCTCGACTGACAAACTCAGGGCCACAGGGAGCTGTCCCTCGGAAAACCATCGAAACCGCTTAGTAACCAACTCCCTGGGTCAAGGCCCCCGCCCAGATCCTTCTCCCTGTCCAGGGAGGGCCTGGCTCTGGCTCCTCGGGGGAACTAAGGCCTCGGGATTGGCACAGCCCTTCAGGTCGGAGGGAGCGCGGGGGCGGGGAGGAGCTTGCTGGCGATTTCCACCTGCACCCGCGGCCCGCACCCCTGCCTCTTCCCGGGGTTACCCTGCCAACGGCCCTCGGAGCCCGGGGTGGAGAGGGGACAGCAGGAGGAGGGCCCTCCCGGAACCCCTGCGGGGCTGTCTTTGGCGCCAAAGGCGGCCGGAGCTGAGGGCAGGACCCGCATCTCCTCGCAGTCTCGACTCTGGCCGCTCCAGCCCCTCGCGAGCGCCAAGTCCCAGGGGCCGATCCAACTCCGAGGGAGCCCCTGTGTCGCCTTGTCCCAGCTCGTCCCCGATCGTCCTCCCCTCACCTCCCAGCTTCGGAGCTGCGAGCCCAGGTGGCTGCCCAGCCCTGCGCTCCAGCTCCTGCCTGCCGAGCCGAACCGCGCCCCGGCCCCGGCCCTCCTACCTGCAGCCGTCGCAGCTCCGGGCATCGGCGTCCGTCCCGGCCGGCCTGGCGCGGGCCCCGGCTTCGCTGCGTCCCCTTCGCGGGAGCACAGGCCTCGGGGCGGGTGCGCGGGCGGGGAGGCAGGGCGGGCGGCCCGGCCCCTAGGCGGGTTATATGGGCGCGGGGAGGGGAGGCGCCGCGGGGAGTAGGCGGCCGCCGGCGTTAGCGCCTTTTTAGCCCGGCGCGCGGGAAGGCAGCGCGGGCCACCCAGTCGCGGCGGGGCCAAGGTCTCCTCCCGGCGCTCCGCCTCCCCAGATGGCCGCGTCCGAGTCGGGGTCCCGGGCGCGCTCTGCCCCGCCTCCTTCCCGCCGCCGTTTGGCGCGCGTCGCCCCTGCCGAGCCCGGCGAGGCCGCCCACTCAGGGCCGAAGCAGGTCAGGCGCCAGGGCCCCTCCCGCGGGCCAGACCCGACCACGACCTTCGGCTGGGCTGGGGACGCCGGTGCCGACTCTGCGCCCGACGCCTGCGTTTCCCCCGGACTCCCTGCTGTCCCCCAGACGGCCCATCTTTCCCAACACCCGGATTCTCTCCGGGCCGCCGCCACTGGCGCTGGGCCCTTCGGCGCGCGGGGCGCTTGGAATCCAGGGGGCAGGGGATGCGGCCGGCGGGGAACAGGGGTGAGGGGCGGGGAACAGGGGTGAGGGGCGGGGAACAGGGGTGAGGGGCGCCGCTCCAGGGCCGGGAGGAGGGGAACGGCTGCAGTCCGCCAAGCAAGGCTTGCCACCCACTCCGCCTGTGGAGCCGCGGTCCCGCCCGGCAGAGGATCCCGCGGAGACCCTCTGGGGGCTGCTCTCCCAATCTCAGCCGGAGTTTGGGCCCCATGTCCTTCCAGGGGTCACTCAGGACGCGAACACTACCGGGCGGCGGCCAGCACCCTGCTCCCTCCCCCGGCCGCCGCCTGTGGGCTCGGGCTCTGGATCCCCTCCGGTGTTTGGAAGGAGCTCGCGGGCGTCGGTGCGCTTGGAGTTGCTCTCTGCGCGCACCAGACCCGCGCTAGGTCAGGCCGAGACTCCCTCCCGGCCGGCGGCACACGCCGTCCCGCTTGCCTGCTCCTCCTAGGCCACTGGGGCTTCCAGGGCCCTAGACCACGTACACCAGGCCCTGGCTAGGGGACCGGACATGCTGGGCGAGTTCCGAGCGGCTCTCAGTGGCGGCGTTGTTTATGGTCTGATGCTTACGGGGCCCGTGATCTGGCTCCGAACCGATGCCCTCTGCCCATGGTTACCCCCACGTCTTGGAAGGTGGCGTCAGTGAAGCCCTAGGCGTCTCGAGCTAGCCGGGCTGGTGCAGACTGGGTTCTCTGGCCGCAGCAGGTCCGCGCCTGACCGGGAGGGTCCGGCTGACTTCCGCACATCTTTATGGCTCACTCACTGTTTGCTGGGCGCACGGGGTGGGGACACAAAGACGAATCCCATGCAGGGGTTTGGGTCCAGTAGGGAATAGAAAAGGCCGGCACCGCCAGAGTAGGACGCGCGCGCACCACCATCCATTCCCCCGGGGAGGCTGGGGCGTCCGCGGGGAACAGACCCAAGGCTGGGCGCCCGGAGGTGCGAGCAAGACCCTGGCCGGCTCTCAGCTCCCAGAACCCAGGGCCAGGCGGGGATGACAGGGTCTGTGCGTCTGGGGGGCCCTAGAGGCGCCGGCGGGGCCTGGCGCGGACTACTAGCGGCCTGCCGGAGCCAGGGGTGGAGGGGGCCGCTGTCTAGGGAAGAGGACCGGGGTCCGGAGTAGGGGAGAGGACGAGGCACGGCCTTGAGCCTGCGAGACCTGCGGACCGCTCGCCCGCGCAGGAGCTCGCTCTCCGGTGCCTGGGGCGGCTGCAGCTGGGCCCCCAGGTCCCGGACCCGCACAATTCTTCGCCCGGTGCCAGCCCAGATGCGCGCGGGTGAGGCACTGGCGGTGCCCGCGATCCACGCGCTCACTTCGCCCAGTCAGCGGCAAATTCGTTCTCTCCTTGATCTCAGTGGCACTGGAGCGTGAGGCAAGGGCCAGGAGGCAGGTAGCGGGGCCGGACTCAGCAAAAGCAAACAAAATCCCAAGCAAACGAAATAAATACTTATACATTACATACACGATATAATATATGTGCGACAGACACCGTATTACGTATTAAAGATATATTTGTATGCAAACATATATTTACATGTAAACATACATTTACATATAAATATAAATATATATGCATGTGTATACACACGCAGACACACAGGTCGCCCAATTAAATTTGAATTTCAGATTAGCGAGTAATTTTTCCTTATTAGCATGTTCCGTGCAATATTTAGGAACATACCTATAACTAGAAAGCGATTTGCTGTTAATCTGAAATTCAAATTTTACTATGCTTTCTACATTTTTATCCGCAGCCCTAGCTGGAGAGGACTCCAAGGCCTCCCGGCCTTGAGGGAAGGTTCTCTGGTCAGAAAGCCCGGGTCGGAAGAAACGTGGGCGTTTCCCTTACAGCCCTGCGGTACAAGAACTACAAGCCCCACAATGCTGCGCGGCCCCCTGCGGCGCTGATAGGCTGCAGCTCACTTCCACTTTCTGACTTCCGGCCTCGGAGGCCGGCGGAGGCGGTTGCGGACTCCAGCGCGTCCGGGGGTCCCGCGGGTTTTCGAGCGCAGGGTGGCGCCCGCGGCAGGCGGCGGCCATGAACTTCTCCGAGGTGTTCAAGCTCTCCAGCTTGCTCTGCAAGTTCTCCCCGGACGGCAAGTACCTGGTGAGCGGCGGGGACCTGGGCCGCGGGCAGGACATCCTCGGTGCCAGCGTCCCCGGCGGGGAGGGCCGGGGGCGGCCGCGTGGCCCAGGGGTGGAGGCAGCTCGGGGATCCTGCAGGTGCGGTGCCCGGACAGGTGCAGGGCCCGGGCAGGTACCCGGGGCAGGCGCAGGGCCTGAGCAAGTGCCCCAGACAGGTGCGGGACCCAGGAAGATACCCTAGGCAGGTGGGGGGTCTGGGGAGGTGCCCTTGGAAAGGTGGTTATCTGCAGCGCCGATCGCACACAGGTGACGGTATAGGACATGTCGGCTCTTTGTTGTTATTTTGTCACAAAAGGCAAATTGATCATTCTGTTGCCTGTAAACTGGTAAGTGGTGTGGCTACTTTGTCATCTCTACTTCTCCTCTTAATTCTCTTCTCCTCTACCACATGCCGAATAAATGATTTAAATGCTAGTATCCTATCCCCAGGTAGGGAAACAGTTGTCCCCAGGTAGGGAAACAGTTGTCCTCATGGCTGGGATTTGAGGTCTTTGTTCCATGGGTGGCAGAAAGGTGCTTAAATCACAGAGCTGTAACTTTTAAGCTTCAAAACATACAGTGTATGTACCTGGATGCCTAGTAGTGTATATCCTCAGAAGAGGGGGATAACCCAGATGCCGAGTACACATGTCCTCAGAAGGGGGATAATTGGCATTGGAAAGCCACTAAGAAAAAACATGCCTCCTAAAAAGTGGGATTCATTTTCTTTATCCACCACCTCTGCTAACTGACTGATGCGTCAGGATGCTTTTTCAGGTTTTGCTTCCCCTGACAGTCCTGTGCTCTGTCTAGCCTTTGAGAGTTTAACTCTCAAATTACGTTTTTACCTCTTCATGGAGGTTTTATTCCAAATCACATAAAATATCATCAGCTACCAAACAGAAAACCTCATCAGTTTAAATGGCACCTCAGCCTTGGTATATTTTTCAACGTGCCCCCTCCCCAATTAAATTAGAGGTTTGTTTTTTGTTTTTACCATTTGTGAAAATTTCAGTGAATTATAAGGAGAAAGAGTACATTTGCTTGCCTCACTTGGGTGTTTTTTCTGGCTCCTACGCTCGTCAAAATACCCTGAAACACTTGGTAATGATCTGTTACTGGCATCTTCTTGAAAGCCCTGAGGACTGGGGAGAGCAGGTCCATGCTTCTCGTTTTAGTGTCTTGCAGTAGAGTTTATATGGTTCCTCAAGGTGTTAAAAATATTCCATGTCATAAGGAATTCACTGTAACTGATCACAGTTTTCAAAGCTACAGTGTGAGAAAGTAAGGGCTGCGATAGCTGCTTGTTCCAATCTGCAATCACCCGCCCGTCTCTCATCTTTCCGATGGAAAACTAATGTGGCTTTCTCTTTTGGTATCAGTTCATAAAACACAAACTAGTTTGACCTTGATAAGTAAAACTAACGAAGCAGTTAACATTTAAAAATCAGTTCTTGATCTTTAGACTGTAGTATAATATACAATCAGCAGGTGAGTACTCAGGTGTTATTTATACTTGAAATTGTTTGCTTAGATAGGGACATAATCAACAAATATGGACATGAAGAAACTATCTTTAAGAAAATAGTGCTAGGCCGGGCGCGGTGGCTCACGCCTGTAATCCCAGCACTTTGGGAGGCCGAGGCGGGCAAATCACAAGGTCAGGAGATCGAGACCACGGTGAAACCCTGTCTCTACTAAAAATACAAAAAATGAGCCGGGCGAGGTGGCGGACGCCTGTAGTCCCAGCTACTCGGGAGGCTGGGGCAGGAGAATGGCGTGAACCCAGGAGGCGGAGCTTGCAGTGAGCCAGGATCGCGCCACTGCACTCCAGCTTGGGCAACAGAGCAAGACTCCGTCTCAAAAAAAAAAAAAAAAAAAAAAAAAAAAAAAAAAAAAAAAAAACAACAACAAAAAAAGAAAATAGTGCTAACACTTAAACATTTCCTGTTTTGTATTAGGAATAGGTTAACAGAGATAAATGAGCATTATATGAGGTGTCTTTACTTGTGCAGAAGTGAAAGCCTGTCTTTTGACCTTCTGTTGTTTTGGTTCTGAGTTCGGCACTGCATAAGAGGATTGAGGTGTTCCTTGCCATTTTCCTTGTGAACTGGGAAGCCTTGATTCTTATCCTTTATAAATTTGAGGAAATTGTCTAAAAGTGTTTATAAAACTAGGAGAGGATTTTGGTTATTAGTTCACAGAAGAGCTTTTTCTCAATGCTACTTCCCATGTAAGTTTAGTTTTTGACATACAGTTAAGAAGGGACTTAAAAATGTCTTAGCTTTAAGTGGCGAGTTAAAACATACTTTTGGGCCGGGCGCGGTGGCTCAAGCCTGTAATCCCAGCACTTTGGGAGGCCGAGACGGGCGGATCACGAGGTCAGGAGATCGAGACCATCCTGGCTGACACGGTGAAACCCCGTCTCTACTTTAAAAAATACAAAAAACTAGCCGGGCGAGGTGGCGGCGCCTGTAGTCCCAGCTACTCGGAAGGCTGAGGCAGGAGAATGGCGTGAACCCGGGAGGCGGAGCTTGCAGTGAGCTGAGATCCGGCCACTGCACTCCAGCCTGGGCGGCAGAGCGAGACTCCGTCTCAAAAAAAAAAACAAAACAAAACAAAAAAAACATACTTTTGGTCAGACGTGGTGGCTCACACCTATAATCCCAGCACTTTGGGAGGCCGAGGCGGGCGGATCACGAGGTCAGGAGATCGAGACCATCCTGGCAAACATGGTGAAACCCCGTCTCTACTAAAAATACAAAAAAAAAAAATTAGCCGGGCGTGGTGGCGGGCGCCTGTAGTCCCAGCTGCTCGGGAGGCTGAGGCAGGAGAATAGCGTGAACCCGGGCGGCGGCGGAGCTTGCAGTGAGCGGAGATCGCGCCACTGCACTCCAGCCTGGGCGACAGAGTGAGACTCCGTCTCAAAAAAAAAAACAAAACAAATCCTGGTTTGTATATTTCAACATTACCCTTGTAGGAACTGATCTTTAGGGGCTGGGGATGTCACTGATGATCTAGACGTGAAACCTCTGGCAGGAGACAAGGCCACAGTCACTGAAGGCCGGGGCAGTAGCGTTCTGAAGGCCCCCCTCTTTTGGAGTGGAGAATGTCAGGTGCCTGCTTTCTCGTATTTTTTAGGCTTCCTGTGTCCAGTACCGGTTAGTGGTCCGGGATGTGAACACCCTTCAGATCCTTCAGCTGTACACGTGCCTAGACCAGATCCAGCACATCGAGTGGTCAGCCGACTCACTCTTCATCTTGTGCGCCATGTACAAGCGAGGGCTGGTGCAGGTGTGTGCTGCTGCGTCGCCTAGAATGTGGACACCTTCTGAGTGCCACTTGGAAGGAGGGTTTTTTTCTGTGCCTTTCTAGTTTGGAAAAAAAAGTCAGTGCAGCTCAAAGCAAGTTTGCAGCACTTTGGGAGGCCGAGACGGGCAGATCACGAGGTCAGGAGATCGAGACCATCCTGGCTAACACGGTGAAACCCCGTCTCTACTAAAAAATACAAAAAACTAGCCAGGCAAGGTGGCGGGTGTCTGTAGTCCCAGTTACTCGGGAGGCTGAGGCAGGAGAATGGCGTAAACCCGGGAGGCGGAGCTTGCAGTGAGCTGAGATCCAGCCACTGCACTCCAGCCTGGACGACAGAGCGAGACTCCGTCTCAAAAAAAAAAAAAAAAATTATAATGTTCTCTGAAGTTCAAGAACACTTAAACTAAGGAAACTAACGTAGTCTTAATTTCTAAGCAATATAGTTGAGAAGCAGGAGGTGTTGACAGATAGCAGTCTAGCCACTCGGACATGGTGTGTTTCAGGAAGTCCTAAGAAGTCATGTTTTCTTATGTGTCCAGAGCTTAACTAAATGAGGTCTTAGGAATGACAATGTGAATAAACTGTTTTAAAACGACAACGAAATGAAATCACCAAGAAGCGTGGCTTACTTTTACAGTGAAACCCAGTACCAGCCCTTCATCATGAAAGGTTGTAAGACACCCTGTGCGATTGGGTCTCCGTTGGTTTTAAGCCAGCTGTCTGTCGGCGAGGCCTCGCTGTCAGGTGCTGATGAGTTCGCACTTGTGTGTTTCTTTCTTCTCTCAATCCAGGTCTGGTCTTTAGAGCAGCCCGAATGGCACTGCAAAATAGACGAGGGCTCGGCTGGGCTGGTGGCTTCGTGCTGGAGCCCAGACGGGCGCCACATTCTCAACACCACGGAATTCCATGTAAGTGTCAGCCTCAAGGCACCTCACTGGCCGTGTGATCCTGTCCTCTGCTCCCAAAACAGCTGGGGAGTGTGCGAGGGGATGTTTGGAGTGTGCTAGTCTCTGCTCATCCCCAGGGGATGCATTCTAAGACCACCAGGGGATTCAGATCATACCAAACCCTGTATTTCCTATGTTTTTTCCTCTACAGCATACCTGTGGTATATTTAATTTATAAATTAGATACAGTTAGAGATTAGCAGCAATAATCATATAGAACAAGGATGACAATATACTGTTTATAATTGCATGGATGGAAGATTTGGTCTTACTGAAGATCTTAGCAACAACCTCAGCATAGGATTGTTTTTTTCTTTCCTTGTTGCGTCAAGAACTTTCAGCTTCTCATTTAAAGGAAGCACTTTGCGGCTTTTCTTTGGCATATCCAGATGGCCAGCACCACTGCCCATGCTTTAGGCTGTTACTGAGTCAGATAAGGGTGTCATGAACACAGACACTGTCTGCTGCCCTGGGTCTGATGACCGAGGTGGCTCCTGAGTGGCTGATAGATTAGGGGGGTGGAGGGGGGCCGGGAGCGTATATGGTGGTGTGTATATTTTAGGTCAGAATATTATAAGCCATTAAGTATTATTGTCTGATCTTTTGTCCAGTTTTAAAGAAAAAATTTTTAAAATCTTAATTTAGACTTTTTAGGATTTTGGCAGTCCCTATTCAGCGATAGAAAATGCCCTGTGATATAAGCCGGCTCGTACTTTTCCTTCAGGAGCCGGGTCTTGGGGGTGGCTCCAGGCGTCGGCAGCTGCTGATTCACCTGCTGTAGGTACCGCACACCAGCCTCCATGCGGAGGGGAATGTCGACATCCGAGAGTAAATCAGAGGGATCTGGGATAGGAAACTGCATTTTAAGTTAAAATTAGGCATATGTCAAGTGTTTAGATACCAGGTCTTTGGTGCCCGCAGTGTCTTTTTAAGATACAGAAAAATGCGCGAATCTCTTTAATAATGTGCTTTTCTGATGGGGTTAGATCCCGGTGTTTCGGCCCAAGTCCACTGAGTGCTCGTAGCCGTCTGGGCTGCTGGCTGCACCTCGGCAACCCTCCGTCCCGCTGCGCCGCGCACACTGCGAGGAAACCCGCCGTCCCAATGCGCTGTGCACACCACGTAGCTGATGGCACTTGGGAGGACTTCTCCCAGCGTGAGGCTGCAGACGCCCTGTAGGGTTTCATTCGACTTTTTTCAAGCTGGCATCAGCTGGGATAAAGTTTTATCTGGCCATGAGGGGTTGCTGAATCAACTGCTTCAGATGGCTGGATGGGTTTACATCTTTTTCAGTTTAAATTTTAAAAAACATTCTAAATCTGATGTCTGCTATTATGGGCTGTCAGAGAATAAGACAGGAACCAAAGGCCCACCAACGTCTCCGCACTATGTATTGACATTGGAAGACACCTTCGGCCCGAGTTTTTCAGAGAGGATAATTTGAGCTTTTCATGCAGCTGAGTCTAACAGTCTTCAGGCCTGTAATGCTTTGGGCCCAAATCTGTCCTCCAGAAGGCTCACGGCATGGGGTCAGCCTTGCTGTATTCTCTTATTAAATGGCCCAGAAGGAAAACTACCATCTATGGAGTTTAGAAACCTTAAAAGATGTATGAAAACCTGGTTTTGTTGAGCCTCCCATGTCACACACACCAATATTGAAAACACCTTTGCTACAGGCAAACTGATTTTTCATAGAGTACATTTAGATGACATTGTTCCACCTAAGACTAAGGTCATGACCACATTGCTGGTGGCCTTAGAGGAAACGTTAAGACCAGGTGGTGGACGAGGACTGGTAACCTCATGGCACGGGGCATCTTGACCAAGATATCAAAATGTGTCTCCAACTTTGCATGCAAACTTAAATGACTGCAAGTGAGGAAACAAAACCGGAATTCCAGACGTGTCTGCTGGCCAGGAAGGGAGCCTGCAGCCACCATCCATCAGTCTCATTCACAAGAGCGAGGACCAGGCCCGTTCTCTGGGGCTTAGCGGGGCCACTGGGTCCCCTTCTGAAGGCACCACCCCATGTCCAGGCCTTAGCGGGGCCTTTGGGTCCCCTTCTGCAGGCACGACCCCATCTCTGGGGTTTAGCGGGGGCCACTGGGTCCCCTTCCGAAGGCACCGCCCCTGTCCGGGGCTTAACGGGGCCACTGGGTCCCCTTCCGAAGGCACCACCCCACATGAGGGTGTCGTGGAGCATGAGAGATGTCCCTGCCTCTTGCACTTTAACGTGAAAAGGCAAGCTTGCGCCCTTTAGACAAGGTTCAGTGAGTCATCAAAAGCAGCTCACCCCTAGGCCTGCAGTGGAACACCGCCATGCTTTCAGAGCCCTGCTCTCCCTCGTAGCAATGCCCTCCCCACCCGAGGGCACCTTTGTCCTGCATCTTGCGTGAGTCACATCCTCACTGTTCTTGAGTCTCACTATATAGATGTGTCTAAACACCACATTGCTTGGTGTGCAGTGTAAAGTTGATTTATAGGGGCTCGTACTTTGCAGTCTCTGCTGTTGCTTGTTCACATCACTGTTTTTAGACTCCTCCGTGTTGACAGGCATCGCTGGGCCTTCCCTTCCTTGTGAGGAACGCCATTCAGTCCTTCCCTGCTGGACGTGTGTGTCTCCACGGACGGTGTGGCTGTGAATGTATTGTCCACGTCTCCTGGGCACATATGCAGAGAGCCTCTCTAGGAGAGCCTTGCTTGGCCGTAGCAGATGGAGAGGTTTCATTTGCCAAGGCTTTTGTGGCAGGATTACAGTGATTCCATCCAGGCGACTAAATGATACTGCAGTTTGGATTTAGTTTGCATTTCCCTAATTATTGGTGAGGTTGAGTGCTTTCCTATCTTGTTTCATTACACACATGCTCACACACATGCTCACGCGCTCACACACGCGTTCACACATGCGCTTACTCACGTGTGCTCACACGCGCTCACACATGCGTTCACACACACGCTCACTCTCACACATGCGCTCACACACGTGCTCATACATGCGCTCACACACACGTGCTCACACATGCGCTCACACGTGCTCACTCACGCTCACACGCTCACTCACACGTGCTGACACGCTCACACGTGCTCATGATCACACATGCACTCACACACACCCTCACGCGCTTACTCTCACACGTGCGCTCACACACACGCACTCACACATGCGCTCACATGCACGCTCACACGTGCTAACTCTCACACGTGTGCTCACACACTCACATGTGCTCACACATGCGCTCACACACACACACACATGCTCCATTTAAATGAAGCAGGTTCACATGGAGTTTATGGTGGGGCACAGTGTGGGGTCTGAATCCATTTCTACCTTTTCCCAGCAGCATTTTTTTTTTTTGAGACAGAGTTTCATTCTTGTACCCCAGGCTGGAGTTCAGTGGTGCGATCCAGGCTCACTGCAACCTCCGCCTCCCAGGTTCAAGCAATTTTCCTGTCTCAGCCTCCCAAGTAGCTGGGATTACAGGTGTGCGCCACCACGCCCGGCTAATTTTATATTTTTAGTAGAGATGGGGTTTCTCATGTTGGTCAGGCTGGTCTCAAACTCTCGACCTCAGTTGATCTGCCCACCTTGGCCTCCCAAGGTGCTGGGATTACAGGGGTGAGCCACCGTGCCTGGCTCCCAGCAGCATTTATTTAGAAGACTATCTTCACCAGCTATAGCAGGAACTCAATTCCGTTATACCTGCAGGATCGTTTCTGGTTTTCCATTCCGGTCCACTGTCGGTCCATATATGTGCCAACGCCACACTGTCTACATTATTGAGGTTCTGTAGTATGTTTGAATATCTGCTAGGACTGATTTCTCTTCATTGCTCTTGTAGTCTGTCAGGTTTAAAAAAAATTTTTTTTTGTAGAGTTGGGGTCTCCCTTTGTTTCCCAGGCTGGTCTTGAACTCCTAAACTCAAGCAATCCTTCCTTCCCAGCCTCCTGTATAGCTGGGATTACAGGTGCACAACAGTACACCCAACTCTGCCAGATTTTTAAATGTATTTTTGAGACTTTGTTGTTAGCTGCATACAAACTTTTAACTGTTTGTAAACAGATTTCCTAGTGAAGCAGTTTTCATGCTTTCACGGTGGCCCAAGCCTTTTGTTGTAAAGTATTCCTCTTTCTGTCTCATGGTTCTTTTTGTTTCAGAGTCTGATTTTTCCGGTACGAATGCGGCAGTGCCACCTTTCTCTTGGTTAGGATTTTCATGAAATGTCTTTTTCTATGCTATTACCTTCTACATTTCTACATCCTTAAACTTGAGTGTGTTGTAAATAGCCTATAGTTAGCTTTAAAAATACATCCAGACTGAAAACTTTTTCTTATATCTGAATAAAGGCAATTAAAACAATTTATAAGCAATAAAATTCACCCACTTTAAGAGGATAGTTGAGTGAGTCACTCTGCACATTGTTGCCACCATGATCAGGACCGAGGCTGTTCACTCCATGGTGCGGGGCTGCTGGTGCCCCTTGTGCTCAGTCTGTCTCCCACCTGTGCCCGGCAGTGGGTACCTGCTGCGGGGCGAGCAGCACTACCTCTTTGGAATCCCATCTGCACAGAGCCGTGGTGCGTGGACCTGTGCGTCTGCTTCCTTTCCCCTGGCGCCTGGCTGGTTTTCAGTGTGCTGGGTCGTGGCGTGGATCAGTGGCACGTTCCTCCATCTTGAGAGTGCTGGGTTGTGGCATGGATCAGTGGCCTGTTCCTCCCATCTCGAGTGTGCTGGGTCATGGCCTGGATCCGTGGCCCATTCCTCCCATCTTGAGTGTGCTGGGTCGTGGCCTGGATCCGTGGCCCGTTCCTCTCACCCCGAGCATGCTGAGTTGTGGCCTGGATACGTGGCCCGTTCCTCTCACCCCGAGCATGCTGAGTTGTGGCGTGGATCCGTGGCCCGTTCCTCTCACCCTGAGCATGCTGAGTTGTGGCCTGGATCCGTGGCCCGTTCCTCTCACCCCGAGCATGCTGAGTTGTGGCGTGGATCCGTGGCCTGTTCCTCTCACCCCGAGCATGCTGAGTTGTGGTGTGGATCCGTGGCCCGTTCCCTCCATCTTCAGCACACTGGGTCGTAGCGTGGATCAGCAGCCCATTCCTTCCCTCCTGAGTGCACTGGGTCGTGGTGTGGATCCCTGGTTCTCTCTTCCTGCTGCTGGGCGCTGTGAAGCCCATCCCATGAGTCTCTGCTGGCTTCTCCAGTGCTCAGGGGAAGGTAACAGCGCTGATGAAGGTGTATATTTAACCACCTTTTTTTCTTACTGGGTTTTTTAAAGTTGCAAACAGTTATCTTTGAAAGGTTTTTTGTTGGTTTTTGTGGGAGATGAAGGTAAAAATGAGGCTTAAAGTGCTCCGTGCATTTCCTAAGATGTGCCTGAGTGGGCAGCCTCAGCCAGGCACACCCCACGGGGATGCAGGGCCATGGGTGGGAGATGTGCTTTTCTCCTGTGACTCTGCAGTGGGCTCTGGAGGCGGGTCTCTGCCCTGGATGGCACAAGGACGCTCCTGATGTCCAGAGGCTCGGGCGCTCCACCCTGCCCTGCTGATGCTGAGCGGCTTGGGCAGGGTTTCAGCCTCAGACACGCTGGTGGGAAGTAGCACGCTTCCTCGCTCAGGCCCCAGCACCCTCCTTGGCCTCAGCTTGCGGAGCTGTTAGAGGAGCAAGTGCTCCGTCCAGCTGGAGTTCCGAGGCGCCGGTCCCCAGAAGGGCCAGTGTGTTTCGGGTTCAGCATCAGCACTGGAGCCCTGCCGTGCTGCCACGGTGACCCCTGGAGCTTGTGGATCCACTACCTGTGTGTTCAGGACTTTTCTCCTGAACGCCGTGTATGTTGTTTGGAGACACAGTTACAGACATCGGATTTTCTTTTCTCTTGTAAGAAGAGATGATGCGTAGACATTTAAATTAATTCATTTGTTAATATCCTATACTGAAAACCTGGCAGCGTTTGGAGGAGTGACATTGTGGACACGCGATGCTACACGCTGCGTGTGGCTCCAGTTACTGCTGGAGGCGGTCCCCACCCCGGGCCTCATCCTCACTGAGGGCCCCTGCCTGACACACACGGACCTGGCAGTCAGCACCGCACCCCGCACGGAGCCGCGCAGCCCTGTGTTCCTGCACACGGAGCTGGTGGTCAGCACCCCACCCCACATGGAGCCGCGCAGCCCTGTGTCCCGCCCCCCGCACACGGAGCTGGCGGTCAGCACCCCACCCCGCACGGAGCTGCGCAGCCCTGTGTCCCTGCACACGGAGCTGGCGGTCAGCACCCCACCCCGCACGGAGCTGCGCAGCCCTGTGTCCCTGCACCTTGTGTCCCCACACCTTGTGTCTCCACACCTGGGCCACATTTCAGTTAACTACCAGATTCATCAGTGGGCCGGGTATGTGGGAAGCATGATGATTCCCTGGTGGGCTCCACAGCGTCTCAGTGGGAAATGTAGGTGGAGGGATGCAGTAGCCCTGTAAGTCCCGCGGCGCTGCCACGGGGAGGGCCGGACCACCTACTGCGGTGCCTCTCCCCCAGCGGGCACGGCCTCATTGGCCTGGTTAGGAAATCATCTTTTGGCCTCACCGTGCCAGTCTAGTCGGCTCTCAGCTCCCTGAGTCAGGGAAAGGGGTGGAAAGGTGGACAGTCCAGCAGCGCATGTTCTAGAACCCTCTGCAGATGCAGCCGGGCCAGCGAGCACGTGCAGGAGGTGGGCGGCCACCTTCTTGGGTGTTGAGTGACTGCTCCTGCCTCAGGGCTGCAGATGCAGGCTCACAGCCCCCTGGTGAGCCCCGGAGCGGCAGCATCCAATTTCCACATCCTCTGTCTTCCCATAAAGGAGACCTAACGTGGTAGTTTCTAGATAAGATTTTTCTCTAAGTAACTCAGGGTTATTTTAACCTGCAACCTGTGGTCACTTTGAAAAAGCTAATGAAGGCCGGGCGCGGTGGCTCAAGCCTGTAATCCCAGCACTTTGGGAGGCCGAGACGGGCGGATCACGAGGTCAGGAGATAGAGACCATCCTGGCGAACACGGTGAAACCCCGTCTCTACTAAAAAATACAAAAAACTAGCCGGGCGAGGTGGCGGGCGCCTGTAGTCCCAGCTACTCGGGAGGCTGAGGCAGGAGAATGGTCTAAACCCGGGAGGCGGAGCTTGCAGTGAGCTGAGATCCGGCCACTGCACCCCAGCCTGGGCGACAGAGCAAGACTCTGTCTCAAAAAAAAAAAAAAAAAGAAAAGAAAAAGCTAATGAAAATGCACTTCGAATTAACTTTGTGTCACTCAATATTGGTATAAAACAACAACAACAGAAAACCAAGAGCACTAAATTTACCTTAACCACAGTAAAATATGCATTTGAATATTCCGGTAGGAGGGTAGGAATCCCCCAGGTCCTGACAGATCCACTCCAGCAGTCAGGCCTGTACTTGGGGATGCTTGGGCAGTTTGAGGATTGAGACAGTCTCTAATGATGCTAAGGAAGTGTTTCCTTTCTCTTTCCCTTTTCCCCCAACAGCTGCGGATAACCGTCTGGTCCTTGTGCACAAAATCCGTATCTTACATCAAATACCCAAAAGCTTGTCTGCAGGGTGAGTCGATCGGAGCTACGCAAAAGCCATTTCTTTGCAGTTGTTTGACTTTTTGTCACGGGAAGTTTCAAGTAGGCGGAATTAGCTTCAACAGCATATCAACGCATAGCCCGTCTGTTTGTCTCTACCCACCCCACCAACAGCATATCAACGCATAGCCCGTCTGTTTGTCTCTCTACCCACCCCGCCGACAGCATATCAACACATAGCCCGTCTGTTTGTCTCTCTACCCACCCCGCCAACAGCATATCAACGCATAGCCCGTCTGTTTGTCTCTCTACCCACCCCGCCGACAGCATATCAACGCATAGCCCGTCTGTTTGTCTCTCTACCCACCCCACTGACAGCATATCAACGCATAGCCCGTCTGTTTGTCTCTACCCACCCCCCCGACAGCATATCAACGCATAGCCTGTCTGTTTGTCTCTCTACCCACCCCACCAACAGCATATCAACGCATAGCCCGTCTGTCTGTCTCTACCCACCCCCCCCGACAGCATATCAACGCATAGCCCGTCTGTTTGTCTCTCTACCCACCCCACCGACAGCATATCAACGCATAGCCCGTCTGTTTCTCTCTACCTACCCCACCGACAGCATATCAACGCATAGCCCGTCTGTTTCTCTCTACCCATCCCACCGACAGCATATCAACGCATAGCCCGTCTGTCTGTCCCTATACCCACCCCACCGACAGCATATCAACGCATAGCCCGTCTGTTTGTCCCTATACCCACCCCGCCGACAGCATATCAACGCATAGCCCGTCTGTTTGTCTCTCTACCCACCCCGCCGACAGCATATCAACGCATAGCCCGTCTGTTTGTCTCTCTACCCACCCCGCCGACAGCATATCAACGCATAGCCCGTCTGTTTGTCTCTCTACCCACCCCGCCGACAGCATATCAACGCATAGCCCGTCTGTTTGTCTCTCTACCCACCCCGCCGACAGCATATCAACGCATAGCCCGTCTGTTTGTCTCTCTACCCACCCCGCCGACAGCATATCAACGCATAGCCCGTCTGTTTGTCTCTCTACCCACCCCGCCGACAGCATATCAACGCATAGCCCGTCTGTTTGTCTCTATATCCACCCCGCCGACAGCATATCAACGCATAGCCCGTCTGTTTGTCTCTACCCACCCCACCGACAGCATATCAACGCATAGCCCGTCTGTTTGTCTCTACCCACCCCCCCGACAGCATATCAACGCATAGCCCGTCTGTTTGTCTCTCTACCCACCACCCCGACAGCATATCAATGCATAGCCCGTCTCTCTACCCACCCCGCCGACAGCATATCAACGCATAGCCCATCTGTTTGTCTCTCTACCCACCCCGCCGACAGCATATCAACGCATAGCCCGTCTGTTTGTCTCTACCCACCCCCCCGACAGCATATCAACGCATAGCCCGTCTGTTTGTCTCTATACCCACCCCACCGACAACATATCAACGCATAGCCCGTCTGCTTCTCCCTATATCCACCCACCCCTTGGGCTATTTTGAAGTAGGTCTTAGGTCTCCTCATGCTTCATCTGTAAATATTTCCATGCGTGTCTCAGAAAGGCAAGAGTCCCCTTTTAAAACATGACCACAGTGACTCAAGATAATGTGGCTTAAGACGTGGAAGAACAGTGGCGTTGATGCCAGTCTCCTTGACCTTGGTGGCAGAGCTGGGCGTTCAGACCCCTTCCAGCCGATGCCTGTCGAGAGGCCCACCTCAGACATTCAGTTCTGAGCTTTCTCTCTTCTGTGGACTAAATATGATCTCTGCGAAGGCAGGAGGTCTTGCCGTCATCTCTGGGCATCCCGGAGGGATATGTGACCAGTGTCCCTTCCTTGTGGAAGTCTGTGAGCCATCTGGAAGAAAGGGGGCCGGCTCAGGGTGGCCCACCACCAGCGCGTCTAACTGGACGGTGCAGAGCTAGTGGGAGGCGCCACTCCTGAGTCCTGAACAACACGCAGTGTCTTTCACGGGATGAAACGCTACATGGTTGAAATGATGCTTTCATTCTTCTCTGTTGCTGCCAGCGGTTTGGAAATTGCATTTGAATAAAATGCAATCACACTCTTGTTTTTCGTTTTTATAGTTGGAATATTAGCGTCCCTCCAGATGAGACACACATTTCTTGAGTGGACACCATATTAGCACCCCTCCAGATGAGACACACACATTTCTTGAGTGGACACCACGGTTTTGTCATTTGAGGTATTCTCTTCACTCATGAATGATGAATTCTGGCCTGGGCTTTTAAAGCTAATACAGAACTGGCAAATAGAGTCTAACATTTTCAACTAGTTTCTTCCACATTTTCGTCTTATGATTATTTTTTTGAGACAGGGTCTTGCTCTGTCACCCAGGGTGGAGTGCAGTGACGCAATCACAGCTCAGTGCCGCCTTGACCTCCTGGGCTTAAGTGATCCTCTCACCTCAGCCTCCTGAGTAGCTGGGACTACAGGCACACACCACCACACCCGGCTGATATTTTGTAGAGACGGGGTTTCGCCAAGTTGTCCAGGCTCCTTTCAAAGTCCTGGGTTCAAGTGATCCACCTGCTTCAGCCTCCCAAAGTGCTGGGATTATAGGCGTGAGCCACCACGCCTGGCCACACATTTTCATCTTTAGTTTACTTCTTCCAAATAATTAAATTCAAAGGTAAAATAAACATGGCAGGAAACAGCCACCTTTTGCCTAGCTGGAGGTACCCCTGGGTGTCTCGCAGCTTAGCCATGGGGGAATTCGAAGGCCTTGTGTTTCTCAGTCACATTTGTGATTAATCAGAGGTCACATCACTTGGTATTTTTCACAGAGCCTTGCAAACCAGTTCCTGTGTGTGTACAACCCTCCCCCAGCACGCACTGTGTTGTGAGGGGTGAAGCCACAGTGCCTCAGGGTTTCTCCTCTGTGCTAGAATGTTCTCGCCTGTCTGAGGAGCAGTGCTCGGCATTGTGCCATTTCCCTTCTTTTCACTTCTGCTTTCTCTTCCTCCTCCTTCCTTCTGAATTACTACTGTGGTTTCTCTTGCTTGATTTTGTGGCCGCTTGATTTCAATGCATTTTCCTCTTCCCGCAGGAATCACCTTCACGAGGGACGGCCGCTACATGGCGCTGGCAGAACGGCGCGACTGCAAAGATTACGTGAGCATCTTCGTCTGCAGTGATTGGCAGCTCCTGCGGGTAAGGCGTCCCCCAGACTGGAATGAAGTTGTCCTGGTTGACTGTGGAGGGACTGAGTGAAGTAGATCCTTTTCCAGATTCCAGGGGATCTTTGGTAGGATATGGAGCAAGGTGATGTTGTATTAACAAAGGGCAGGTGCACTGTGAATCGCTGCCAGCGGCACCCGGTTGTGTGTTCAGGAGACTTGGTGAAAAGGACACATGCCCAGGTGTTTTTAAAGTGAAGATGCCGTCACATTTGAGCCCTTTTCCTTGTCCTGTGTGATGGTGTTTGCGCATGTGTGTGCCACGTCGGGAGTGGGGAGGACATGGAAGTTCACCTTGGCTGAGGGCCTGCGTTAGGCAGGGCGCTCTGCCAGGTGCCCAGGTGCCCCCACAGCAGACATGTGAACACGATTCCAGCACAATCCATCGTTAAGGTACAGCAACCTCTGTAATGCTGTCAGAGCACAGAACCCAGGACCCAGGCAGTGCTCTGGAAGGGACTTGTCTGAGCTGGGTCTAAAGGAGTGAGCCTGGCCAGGCAAGGAAAGGTGAGCGGGGAGAGTGCACGTGAGTGCAGGTGCGGGGAGACCAAGCCGCCCTCGTGGGCTGGCCAGGCACTGATGCTGGCACCTGTGGGGGGTGCAGCCCTAGCAGCAGCTCCACAGGGATTTCCTGCATTTCCAAGATAGAGCTGTTGAGATTTTGTCCATTTCTATATAAGAAAATTAAGTGCATTAAGAACATAAGTTATAAATGCAATTATTTATTTACAAAAATATTTTCCAAATTTAATGTTGCCCCCACTTCCTTTGGAAGCATTTTGATACGGACACCCAGGATCTCACAGGGATCGAGTGGGCCCCAAACGGCTGTGTGCTGGCAGTGTGGGACTCCTGCTTGGAGGTATGAAGATGGCCAGGTGACGTGTTTGCTTTTGAGAGCTTTTCCCAGAATTTCATGCTTTCTGACTGCTGCAATATAGTTAGCTTTATCTTATTTCAGATAACGAGTTGAGCTTTGTTTTAAAAGACAGGGTTTTGCTCTGTCACCCAGGCTGGAGTGCAGTAGTGTGATCACAGCCCACTGCAGCCTTGACCTGGGCTCAAGTGATCCTCCCACCTCAGCCTCCCCAGTAGCTGGGACCACAAGCGTGCACCACCATGCCCGGCTAATTTTTGTATTCTTTGTAGAGATGGGGTTTCACCATGTTGCCCAGACTGCTCTTGAACTTCTGTGTTCAAGTGATCTGCCAGCTTCAGCCTCCCGAAGTGCTGGGATTACAGGCCTGAGCCACGGTGCCCGGCCGAGTTGAACTTTTATCAGCGAGCCATTAGGTTGACCTCCCAATTTCCCCTTTTTCTCATGCTCTCACTGCCTCTCCAGTGACTGTCTCAGTTCTAGCTGGCAGTTCCAGCTTTTCCGGGGCCATGCGGACAGTCCTGCCAGCTTTGTGCTGTCTGCACCAGTGTCGCTCTGCAGCACCCACCTCTGTGGCGTGTTCCCGGCGAATGGGACGTATTCATCGTTAACGGAAATGTCTCGTCTGCAGTACAAGATTCTGCTGTACTCCCTGGACGGCCGGTTGTTGTCCACGTACAGCGCTTACGAGTGGTCCCTGGGCATCAAGTCTGTGGCCTGGAGCCCCAGCAGTCAGTTCCTGGCGGTTGGGAGCTACGATGGAAAGGTGGGAACCAGTGCAGGGCACTCAGGAAGTCCGACTGCCCAGCCGGCCGGGCCCTGCCTTACCTGTGCATGGCTTCTTTCCTCAGGTGCGCATCCTTAATCACGTGACTTGGAAAATGATCACGGAGTTTGGGCATCCTGCAACCATTAATAATCCCAAGATAGTAAGTCTGGAACACGTGTTTCTGCCGGAGCAGGCTGCTGGGGAGGGCGGTGGGAAACCGCTCCTTAGCTTTTGCTTTCTTGATTGCGGTTTATTATTTAAACCGGGCACTTCCATCGCCGTAAACTTGCTGCTGTGACATTTCACATGTCTGGCCCTGCCCCGGCCTTTGTTCTTCCTCCTCCACGCTGTCCAGAGGGTCTGAAGTGGGCCTTGCCCTGGCCTGTCCTCTGCCACTGCCACCCCAGCCCGGGTGTCTCCTTCGTGGTCTGTCTGGATGCAGATCCCCCGAGTGGTCGGGGTCTCCTGCCCCCAAACACTGAGCATCTGCTGTCGTGCCAGGCACTGTGCTCTGGGCCGCAGCCAGAGGAGAACAGACAGACACCTGCACCTGCAGAGTGCGGCTGGAGAGACAGGGAAGGGGCTGGAGAGCTGGGTGTCTCCATGGGGTGGCAGGGAGTGGCCACCAGCGAGGGATCAGGCACAGATGCTGAACCAATGTTCAGGGGTTCGGGGAGGGAGCGTTCCAGGCCAAGGGAATAGGAAGTGCAAGGGCCCCGAGGAGTGGGCCACTCTTCCATGTGTGCAGTGGGCACTTGCCGCGCCTCTGTGTGCGGTGGGCACTGCCCTGGAAGACAGTCGGGGGCCAGAGACAAATGCTGCCCTCCTGGTGTTGACCTGCAACCGGCAGAGCTGAGTGAAAGGCGGCTTGGATTCGATGAAGAGGCCAGTGAGTGGCTGGGGCTGGGCATTCCAGATCAACCACAGACGGGGATGCATCCCAGAGGGTGTTTAAGTGCAGACCAGGAGGAGGAGCTGAGGAGCCGCGCAGTGTCTGGGCAGAAAGGGCCACTGCCGGGGACGCATCCCAGAGGGTGTTTAAGTGCAGACCAGGAGGAGGAGCTGAGGAGCCGCACGGTGTCTGGGCAGAAAGGGTGTTTAGGCAGAGGGGCCTCCTGATGTGGCCAGTGGTTTGTGTGGCTGGAGGCCAGGGCATCTGGACAGATGAGCCAGAGCAGAGCTGGCCACACAGGTCCTGAAGGTTTGCCTGCGATTCTGGCATTCTCCAAATTCCTTCGCCACACAGCAGCAGAGCGCGCCAAGCTTTAAAGGCACGAACCAGGCCAGGTGACTCCCTTACCTGGGGCTCTTCAGGGGCGCGGGGGCTGCCCGCCTTCCACTGAGCCTGGGCCGCTGTCCTTTGCTTGGCAGGCTCTGGGGCACAGATGCCCCCACCTCAGGTCTGTGTCTGCCGCTCCTGGGGCCTCCGCTGTCTTGGCGCACGTGTTCTGTGTATCCCCTTATCACGGGGAGAAGGCCAAGCCCGTTCCCTTGCTGGATGATGGTGGCTGCAGTGGCCTCCCGTCTATAATCACAGGGCACACATTTGCTGCCTGTGTCTCATAAGGGTGGGCTCCCCAGCAGGACATGAGCGAGGGTGGCTGGGTGATCTCAGCTCTCGGGACTGCGGGATTCGTGTTTCCGTCTCTTTCTCCCAGTGGCAGCAGGACCAGGTGTCATGGCAGGTGCACGCCTGTTGACCATGTGCCGTCACAAGCATTTGCCACATCTATCCTCATCTTCCGGGTCCCTGTCCTGAGCTGGGCGTGGCCACCTTGTGTCTTTCAGGTGGTGTATAAGGAGGCCGAGAAGAGCCCGCAGCTGGGGCTGGGCTGCCTCTCCTTCCCGCCCCTGGGGGCCGGGGCTGGCCCTCTCCCGAGCTCAGAGAGTAAATGTAAGTAGCACTTGTGATGACATTTGTTTTCCTTTTTAATGCAAGATTCCTCATTGTCCAGATAAACTTCGGATGTTCCTTATGTTTAAAAAAAAATTTTTTTCCTTTCCGTGCTTCCGGCCAGCGTGCCCCTCAGCCTGTTGGCTGGAGGTTGACTGAGGTCTGAATTGTGTAGTGGGCCATGAATGCGCGGCTTCTGTTACTGAATATGAGCCCTGGAGACCAGGATCTGACAGCGGGAGCTCCGAGGGGGATGTTTTCCAAAGAAACACTTTTCCGTGGGTGGTGCTCAGAGCGCGTCTGGAGGCCGGCGGTGCTCCCGAGCGCTGTCTCCAGCTTGAGGCCCGATTCTGATGCAGCCTCTTGACTCTGGGCATTTCCTATGTGTCTGTTTCCGCATCACTGAAATGGGCACAGAAAAAGCACTCACCCCACAGGGGCACGAGGGCATCTGAAGGTTGCAGGTAGAGGAAACGGTGCCCCGAGGGCTGATGGACCCACCCCGGGGCTCGGTGTGTGCTCAGGACGGGTTAGGACAGGTGCAGCCTGGCACACAGGAGGCGCTCCCCAGGAGCCCAGGGGCGTCCTTGTTCCACAGCTCCTGCCTCTGCTGTGATGATGGTTTTCCCACAGCCAGAAAGTCTAAGGGTACTGATGCTGAGGTGGAAGGGATTGTGAACTCAGATGCTGGCAGTTGACAGAAAAGTGCCGAGGAGTTGGAGCTGCTGACATTGCAGCTGGGACCCGTCCATGCTCCTCTCCAGTCAGCCCCCAGCACGTGGGGTCCACCCCCCACCTAGTCGGGCCTGGCAGGTGATGGTGCCACTCTTATCTGGGGCACTTGCAGGCAGGCCCCTCGCTGCAGCTGCCAGGCTCTGCTCAGCTTTTCCTGCCCTCGGGCCGCACTTTCCTCCCCTTTGAACAGAGGAGCTGGGTTCGTGGTGCCTGATGCAGGCACAGCAGCCTCTCAGCCGCGTACGTACTTCCTGAAAGGGTGATGATGGCATGTTCTTCTGTTGGTGTTCTAGATGAGATCGCCTCTGTCCCAGTCTCCCTACAGACACTGAAACCTGTTACCGACAGAGCAAACCCGAAAATCGGCATAGGAATGCTGGCATTTAGTCCTGACAGCTACTTCCTGGCGACAAGGAATGGTCAGTTGTGCTGACGCGGGTGCTGTCTCACCCCTTACTGTGTCCTGTGGCCCCAGGTGTAGAAGCAACTGGACACAGCACCTCCTTCCAAGTTTCTGCAGTAGTCGAGCTGCTGGGCCTGCTGTCCTGCAGCAGCTGCAGGCCCACACATGAGCCAGGAGGCCTCCGCCTCGCTCACTTGCTCTGCTCTGCTGAGTAGAAAGCAGGGCTGGGCACACTGCAGCCCGTCTTTTGTTAGTGATGGCCATCCTGGCCCTGGCCAGGAGCCCTACAGGGCCCAACTGAACCCAGACTGCAGGGTGGAGCCGCCCCACCCCACCGGTTCTTCCCCTCCCCTCCTGTGGTGTCAACAGCAGAGCAGAGGGGCAGGGCCGAGGGGCAGGGTGACACAGAGGAGTCAGGCAGGGATGACACCGGTGCCCTGTCCTTCCTTCCTCAGATAACATCCCCAATGCCGTCTGGGTCTGGGACATTCAGAAGCTGAGGCTGTTCGCGGTGCTCGAGCAGCTGTCCCCAGTGCGCACGTTTCAGTGGGACCCACAGCAGCCGCGGCTGGCCATCTGCACGGGAGGCAGCAGGCTCTACCTGTGGTCCCCAGCGGGCTGCATGTCGGTGCAGGTGCCTGGGGAAGGTGAGCACATCCCCGAGGCCACGGACGTGGCAGGCTTGCTCTGTGCAGTCTGGCGTCACACGGGCTGAGCTGTTGAAGCCCAGCTGCTGTCTCCAGCCCTCAGAGTCTGCATAAACCTCAAGGCTGGCACACAGGGGACCTGCTGCCCTCAGCTTTATGGGCTAGAAGCAGCCTCTCCCTGACTTGAGGCAGCTCTGGGGCTCCACCCTGGCTCTGCCTATGTGGGTCACTCCAGGCACTGTGCTGGCCTGCAGGACAAGGGGGTGCCCATCCCGCAGAATCTGGGCCTCTCCCGCTGTAATCCTCTGGCCACCTGTCTCTCTCTAGGCGACTTTGCAGTGCTTTCTCTGTGCTGGCATTTAAGCGGAGACTCGATGGCCCTCCTCAGCAAGGATCACGTCTGCCTCTGCTTCCTGGAGACGGAGGCATCGGTCAGCACAGCCTGCAGACAGCTGGGCGGCCACACGTAGCAGTGGTGCAGTAACGTGCGTGCAGAAACAGGGACTACTCTGCGTGTTTCCAGTGTGGGAAAAAACAGAGCTTCACCAGGAAGTTCTCCACCTGTGATGGTCTGGATTCAGTGATTGATTCTATTTTTCTAAAGCAAAGCATTTTTGTAAATATGTATGGTATAAAACTGGAGTTATTATTATTTGAAGTAAACACTTGCTGATTCATACAACTGCTTCTCTTCTCGAAACATTTAGGTCCAGGCGGGTTTTCTAGGTTCGAGTTTCTGGTCAGTGTTAGGGAAGATGGACAGCCCTACAGTAACTGAGCCCTGGGCCACTGAGCTCCCGCCAGACACCCGGCCTGCTCTGGGTTTTCTATTTGGATGTGTTAGGACAAGGGGGGATCTCTGTGGGGCACATCCAGCCTCCCCACAGTGGGTTTGCTTTGAAGTGTGGGAAGGGAGCCTTGGCACCTGAGTGCAGCGCCACCCCCAGGTCCAGTCCCCTCAGGACGGAGCTGCAGGTCCCTGATCCACTGAGTCAGTTCCTCAGGAAGTCTCACGTCTACTCTGGTTTGAGAACCAGTGCGCGTGGGTCTCCACCCTGGCTATTTGCAGAAGTGCCTAGAACCACCCAGAACCATCCCATCAGTCTCTCCAGCTGGTGCTCGGCAGGCAGCCAGGCTTGCTTGGCACCACAGGTGGGGGGCTCAGAGTTGCAAACCTAGGTTGTTGCGTACCGTCATCTCTCTCTGCAGAGAACCATACTCAGCACTGCTATGAGGCAGTCCTCGTGGCACAGGCAGAGCAGGCCCACAGAGCTGGCAGAAATGGGGCAGGCTTTCAAAGAGGGAAGACACACTTTCTTGGTTGTTGCACCTACTTTAATACCAACTTCAGAAAAGGAAAAACATCCATCCACTTCTAAATGTCTTTACGAACACAGAGGCTGGAGTCCCCAGCCAGCTTCCGAGGCAGCCCTGCACATCCCGCAGGTGGCCACACTCAACCCACACCACACCGTTCGCTTAAAGCTACAAGTCTAGAGACAAAGAGCTGGCGAGCCAGCACGTGAAACTTATCAACAGCGCTTCTAGCCACATGAGCAAGCTGTGTAGATACGGGGAGGTGCGTGGGTCCCTGTGGAGAAATCCTCCAGGCACATCAAAGCCCGGGCATGTTTAGTGCGAGACGTGGACAAAGCCCCGAGTCTATGCTGGAGCTGTTGAGGAATCAAGGCAGGCATCAGCTGCTTCATAAGGATCTGAGAGACGGAGCCTTGCTCTGTTGCCCGGGCTGGAATGCAGTCAGTGGCGCCATCTCAGCTCCCTGCAACCTCTGCCTCCTGGGCTCAAGCAATCCTCCTGGCTCAGCCTCCTGAGTAGCTGGGACCACAGACGCGCCACCACGCCCGGCTGTTTTTTGTATATTTGGTAGAGACGGGGTTTCACCGTGTTGCCCAGGCTGCTCTGCAACTTCTAAGCTAGAGCAATCTGCCTGCCTCAGTCTCCCAAAATGCTGGGATTACAGGCGTGAGCCACTGTGCTGGCCTGACACGGTTCCTTGTTTTAAAGTGCATTATTCAAAAAGCAAACCACCCAATTCCCTTTTAAATATGAATACAATCCAAACTCAGAATCCAGAGTTGTAAAACCTGTGTGCAAAGAACTGTCAAGGTGACTTTCTCAAATTAATAAATTGTCTTAAAATGATTTTCTGTAAAGCTTTCTGGGTCTGGGAAACAGACCTGAAGTATTAACACAACTTGGGTTAATTGTGGAAAAAGTGTGACTTCAGGTCACCCATTTCCAAAAGAGCAGCGGGTGACCAAGGGGCCCACAGGTACAGACCGGTCTTAGTCAACCGGTCTGCTGGCTGATTTCACATGAGCTGAAGTACAAATGGAACATTTTAAAATACAAAACTGGACACCAAGTGTAAACATACTTGCAACTGCAGGCACTCAAGGTACCAGGTGCCTCCGTTTTCAGCAGCCTATGCGAGCGCTGAGGGGCGTGCTGTGGGTCCCGCGTGCTGGGCCAGCGAGGGTGGGAAAAACCGCAAGAAGCCAAGTAGATACTCGAGGAAAACACCAGAACTGAAGTTACAGAGGATGAAATACCAGCAGCACAGAGACAGCAACAGTCTTTTGGCTTTTGTCTGTAGCCTGTATTAGCAGAGTCCCATATCCAATTAAATAGATAGAATTCACTTTACTATTCTAATGGTGCTGAGATCCCTAAAGGTAAAAGACCTCCATCCTTCCAGCCGGCAGCAGGGCGGCATGAAGACTGCCAAGCCTCCCAGTCCCCCAGCCCCCACATCCCTTGGCCTTCTCGGGACGGGGAGGAGCTCCCAGAATGCAGCCAGCTAAAAGCCTATTTTGCCCCTGGTCATGGAGTAGCCTAGTTTAGCCTCGTTGTTAATGAAGGACATGAGTCCCACGTAGGTCTCGATGAGCAGGGGACGCTCCAGGATCAGCACGCCATTCGCCTGTCCTGGCAAAGGGCTTTCTTTTTGGGCTTTTTTGACAGCTTGAATTAACAGAGCCTTGAAGCTTTCCAACTTTAAAGAGAGAAAAACATGGAGCTTTAACTGGCAGGCAAGATAAGAGCGTCTATTACTTGAAAAAATTAGCATTCTGAGACACTTAAATCCCTCCAAATGCCACCTATCTCTTCGTCCCTTCACTTGAAAGGGCTGCCTCTGCCACATCCTGGCAGTCCCTCAACTCTCGTCCCCATGGAGCTCTCTAGGTGTATGGAAATCTCACCACCATGCTCTTCTGTAGCCAATGGCAGCCAGCACCTGCAGAACCCTTCCTGTATACAGGGGCTGAGTGGCTTTGCCCTCACCCAACCTACCAGGTCAGTAAATAGGCTGAGGCACAGAGCTGGGGAAGTACAGGACCCCCGCCAGGCTCTGGGCTCTGCTCTAACCCCAGCCCCGAGGCCTCCTCTCCTGGTGTGCATCCGCCCTGGTCATCTGGCACGGCTGGGTCTGCTGCCGCTCTCTGAAGCCCAGTGGGGGCCCTTCTCCACCCAGATCACCATCAGGAGGTCACATAACGAAGCTAGGCTGACCAGCAGCCACTGGCCGCACAGGGCTACTTTAACATAAATTAACCAGAATTTCTGAAAAAGTAGGGAATAAACTCTAAAATGAGAGTTTCCTCTCTGTTCCTAGCCTCGTCTCAAGTGCCCAGCAGCTCCGCGTGGCCGCCGGACAGTGCAGACCTGAGTGTCTCCGTGGCTGGGGAGGGTGTTTCTGTCACTGTGGGGGGGGTGTCCGTCACTGCGGGGGGTGCGGCTATTACATGCCCGTCTTCTTACCTGGCACAGAGCTGCTGTCTTCTCATCTGCGCCAGCCATCGGGTGTTCTGTGAAAGTGGCATAGGGCACGTTGGTGGACCAGGGATTCCATCTGTTTATGAAGGAAGGACGACTTTGCTTGTCCCACTGAATTCGAATCCCGAAACCTTCTCGCCTGAAAAGTCAGAAGAAATAGCCAGACTTAGCATGGCAGGCCACAGTGCTCCCACGGACAATCTGACAGTCTCATCAGTTAGGAGAGGATGACGGCAAAAAGCACTTTCACGTTTACAGAAAAGACCTATGACATATCACAGTGGAAAATGGCTAGTGGTTTTTAAGAGTAACTTCAATCTCAACAATTGCTTTAAATACTGTACTTATAAATATGACAAATTAAATATATTTTGGTTATTAAATGTATCATTTTAGTAATCTTTACATGATTAAAAACTAATAAACAGGAATACTGGCTGGGCACACTGGCTGATGTCTATAATCCCAGCACTTTGGGAGGCCAAGATGGCAGATCTCTTGAGCCCAGGAGTTTGAGACCAGCCGGGGCAACCTAGCAAAACTCCATCTCTACAAAAATTACAAAAATTAGCTGGGCTTGGTGGCAGGCACCTGTAGTCCTAGCTACTTGGGAGGCTGAGGTGGGAGGATCACTTAAGCCTAGAAGGTGGAGGATACAGTGAGCCAAGACTGTACCACTGGTGCTTGGGTGACAGAGTGGGACACTGTCTCAAAAAAAAAAAAAAAAACAAAGAGGGAATAATGATAGATAGGCTATCCAAATGAGTGAAAAGCAAGTGTAACTTTCCTTTCCCTTATGTCATATTAAATGTTCCTTAAAATTTTTAAATAAAATTTTAACCAACATTTAATAAAAATAACATTTTATTTTTAAATATAAATTTATTTTTATTTATTTTTAAAATAAAAATATTAACCAAAAGCTAAAATTTTTATTTTAGCTTCCTGAATTCCCCACCCAAATCTCTCCATCAAAAATCTAAGTTCTACAGCTTAACTGACTGTAGTAATGTCTAGGTTCCTCACATTTCAGAAAATTATCCTACAGCAAAAAGATCAACTCCTTAAAGTTGGTCATTAAATATTTCCAAATTTGTCTAACTTTTAATGGTATCTATAAATTAAAATGGGACCCTCCTTTTCTCTTTAAAAAATTAGCCAGAGCAAGACTTGATGTGTCATGCATCTGTCCCTGGCTGGAGAAAAAACGCAGAGTTTGGCCTTTACGTGAAGAACATCCAAGTTTCTTTTTATCACGTTGGGCTCTACTTCAGTGCATCTTGAACTCATGTAAATCTTTTTACTACAAGCCTAATAGCTGCCTTCTGTGCCAGATTTCCTTTTAATGCACTCAATTGCCCAGAAGTCGCTTCTTTTTAAGGAACTTCCCATTGATATTTGGAGCTGGGGCTTTTATGCTTATAGATAATAGCAGAGAAGATACGCCACTTGGGGGGCTGATTTAAAAGGGCTGAATTGTAAGGTCCACTCTGGCGCTTACGTCCAGGGATACCGGACTCTGAACAGACTTACTTGTTGAGCGATTTCGGGGGAAACTGGAATTCTCCGTAGGAAATGGTATCTACTGCGTTGAGCGCTATCCGGACCACCTGCTGGCACTGGAGACTGATGAAGTCGTATTTACAGATAAGCAGTGACTGCTCCGTGACCAGCACCAGCCGCTCCTTCTCATTGTTCCAGTGATCCACCCTGCAAGCAGAGGAAGGGCCTCAGTCCACACTGGACGCGACTGTCTCGACTTAGGCAAAGCCAGCCCGCCTGGAAGGGCAGCAGGGGCGGCGCGGGGCCCCTGAGCGTGGCACGAGCACCCCGGGAGGTCCTCGCAAGGTGCTGCGCGGCGGCTCGGGGCGACTCCCCCCAGAGAGGAGCGCGCAGCCCCGGCTTACTCGGTCAGCAGCCACACTCCCTGGATCTCGCCGTCCTCCACGGGCCGCACCACCACGCGGATCTCCTCCACGGCCTGCTCGATGCTGCCGGGCTGGGCGGGAGGGCGGGGCGGGGGCAAAGATCACAGGTCACAGGTCGCTCCCTGCGGGACCGCCCGGCGCCCGCCTCCGCCACCACCCGCCACCATCCTGCCCCGCGCCCTCGGCCCCGGCCCCGGCCTCACCCGGAACACGAAGTACTCCTTGACGCGGGCGCGGCGCGTGGGGTCGTGGATGCTGAGAGGCCAGAGTGTCTGGCGCAGCGGCGTCCCCGTCCCCGGCCGCCCCCCGCCCGGGCCGCCGCCTGCCCCCACCTCCTCGCCGGCCGCCAGCACCGCCGTGGGGCTAGTGCTGGCAGAGTCCACCGAGTCCCGCAGCTGCAGCATCGCCGCGCCTCTTACCGACCCCAACCCTGACGCCGACGCGGCCGCCGTCGCCGCAGCCACCGCCACTGCCACAGCCCGGCCGCGCCCCGGCCCCGCCCCGCGGACCCTTGCGATTGGCTCCGCCTTGCCGGCCGCGCTTCTGGCTCCGCCCCTTCCCGCGCCCGCTGACCCTCGGGATTGGCTCTCCTCCTGCCGTTTTCCGCGATTGGCTCCGCCCTGCCGCCGTTCACAATCGCTCCCGCCCCTCCCCGCGCCGGAAGCGACCGTCACGCGCAGGCTCACTTCCTGTTTACAGGACTAGAAGGGGCGGGGCCGAAGCCGGTTGTCAGGGTGTCTCGGAGCGGCCCGGAAGGAGGGGCTGGGAATCCTGTAGCCCCTTGGCCCGCGGGGAAAGCGGGTGACCCGCCCTGCAAGTGGGATGCCCCCTTCGGCCTTCTGGAGCGCAGGCGGGAACTCGCACTGCACGGAGGGTCGCGGTGCCCGGGAGTTGAGGTTGGAGGATGCGGAGCGGTGGCCCCGGTGCACCGAAGGGGAGTTCGCACGCCGGGCAGCGGTCTCCTGCCGGGACCCGGCGTTCGTCACACACGGCGCATTCGTGACTGATCAACAGCACAGTACACTCTGAGGCGGGAGGGTAGAAAGTGCTGGAGTGCGCGCCCAGGCCCTGGCTGTCGCAGCTCCCAGGCTGTCGCGAGCCTTCAGCGAGCCAGTGCGCACGGAAGGCTGCCCAGAGCTCCCGGTCAGCGCTCGCAGTTCGAGGTGGAACGTGTGTGTGCCCTGCGCTAGCCCCCGTTCCCGGAGGTGCCCCCAGCGCGTGTGGAGGGGGCGATGAACGGACCCGCAATCTGGAGGAGGCTGCGGGAAGGAGGCGCGGAGTCCAGGGGTCAGGGTTACCTTCGGGCAGGAGAACAGATCCCTCTGCTCGGAGGTGAGGAAGACACACGAGGCGGGGTGCACGCAGGCGAGGAGAGTGAGGTGGGGGGAGAATGAGTTCAGGGTACATCTGTTTCCTTCAGTCAAGGAGTGGGGATGGAGCGGAGTGCTGGTAAAGATGGACAGTTTAGAATCGCCGGAATGAGAAACGGGCAGAGAGAGCTGATCAGGGGAGGGCATGGGGATCTCTGAGCAGCTGCGAGACCCCAGGGAAGTTTGCAGTGGCGCCTCCCACGCGGCATCTGGGGCAGGGGGAGAAACCAATGCTGGGCTGGTCTAGACGGAGGAGTTTGCTGGTTAGCAGTGGTCAAAGACCAGGGAGAAAAGGGAGGCCAAGATCCTCGAGGGGGTGTTTGCCCAAGAATGGTGTAGTGCAGGAATTCTGCCCCACTTGCCAGCAGACAGGCCAGCCTGCCAGAGTTGCGTGGGCGCTGGCAGAAACACGCAATACCCCCGAGTCAGAGAGGAAAGACTACAACGGAAAATGGGCGACGCTGATGTGCCCAGACACATGTTGCCCCACAGTGGGTGCGCTACAAAACGGCACCCTGGAGCTTGTGGACCAATGTGGTCTTTGTCCCAGAGGGAGGCTGTCTCCCGGGCAAAGGTGCCCACTGCAAGCACAGGCCTGAGAAATGGCCCAGAAAAGAGTGGTCAGGGCAGTATGTTCTTGGCACGCCCAGCAAGACCGGCCAGAGGGACTTACAGACGAGTGTGCCTCCCAGCTATCTCCCCAGCGGGGACCTTGAGGTCCACGTGTCCAGTCTGGTTAGAAATGGCCGCAGATCCAACAGGCGCTGGTGAGTGGGAGAATACCCCTGAGGGAGGAAGAACAGAGGGGAGGAGGGAGCTGAGTGAATGTAGATGAGAAATACCTGGACACTGCAAGCTGTGGTCAGTGATGAGCAACTAGAACCAGAGGTTCCAGAGAGGGAGTGAGAAAGAGGGAGGGGAAGGGAGAAAGAGAGGGAGAGAGAATGGGGGCGAGAGAGAGGGAGAATGAGGGAGAGTTCTGAACGGACGCCAAGGATGGAGCTGTGGTCCTGGAACCAGATGCCCGGGGAGTGGGATGAAGAACCCTGGGCATGGGAGCCCAGGGCCAGTGACACTGGCTGGGGCCGAGGCTGCAGGCTGCTGGCGGGAGCTGGCAGGACAATGAGGATTATGAACCAGGTGCCTGAGCCTTCTGTGGATATGGGGAGTGACTTGGATGTCTATACATAAATTCCAGAAATGACAGGAGGGATAGATGATGGAGGGACTGTGTTTTAGACAATAAACACATTTCAGTCAGTGTGGATGAGTTTCCTGGGCTTCTGTCACAATGCACCACAATGCATCACAAACTGGTTTGTTTTAAAAACAACAGAAACGTGTTTCCTCATAGCTCTGGAGGCCAGAAGTCCAAAATCAAGGGGTGGGCAGGGCCATGCTCCCTCTGCAGCCCTGAGGGTTGAGGCATGCCTTACTCTGCCAATGTCTTGTGTTGCTAGCCATGCTTGGCATCCTGGGCTTGCTCATGCACTGCTGCCATCCCTGTCTCCATCTTCATATGACCTTCTCCCGGTGGGTCTCTTCTGCAAGATCCCTATTGGATTAGGGACCACCCTAGTGACCTCATCTTTAGTTGATCATCAGCATCTTTGACCAAATAAGGTCACTGTGTTTGTTTGTTTTCACACTGCTATTCATGTGAAGAACTTACCTGAGGCTGGGTAATTTATAAAGAAAAGAGGTTTCATTGACTCACAGTTACACATGACTGGAAAGACCTCAGGAAACTTACCATCATGGCGGAAGGCAAAGGAGAAGCAAGGCACGTCTTACATGGCGGCGGGGGTAGCAGGATGTGCCACACTTAAACCATCAGATCTCGTGAGAATTATGACAAGAACAGCATGGGGGAATCGCTCGCCTGCTCCAATCACCTCCCCCCAGGCCCCTCCCTCGACGTGGGGATTACAATTCGAGATGAGATTTGGGTGGGGACACAGCCAAACCATATCATATTCTACTCCTGGCCCCTCCTAAATCTCATGTCCTTTTTACATTTCAAAACCAATCATGCCTTCCCAACAGTCCCCCAAAGTCTTATTACAGCATTAAAAGTCCACAGTCCAAAGTCTCATCTGAGACAAAGTCCCTTCTGCCTATGAACCTGTAAAATCAAAAACAAGTTAGTTACTTCCAAGATACAATGGAGGTACTGGCACTGGGTAAATGATCCCATTCCAAAAGGAAGAACTTGGTGGAAACAAAGGGGCTAAAGGCCCCATGCAAGTCCAGAATCCAGTGGGGCAGTCATTAAATCTTAAAGCTCCAAAATAATTTCCTTTGACTGCATGTCTCACATCCAGGGCCACACTGATGCAAGGGGTGGGCTTCCAAGGCCTTGGGAAGCTCTGTCTGAGTGCCTGTGGCTTTTCCAGGCGCAGGGTGCAAGCTGTTGATCTACCATTCTGGGGTCTGGAGGACAGTGTCCCCCTTCTCACAGCTCCACTAGTCAGTGCCCCAGAGGGGACTCTGGGGGCTCCCGCCCCACATTTCCCCTCTACATTGCCCTAGCAGAGGTTCTCCATGAGAGAGGGCTCTGCCCCTGCAGCAGACTTCAGCCTGGACATCCAGGCGTTTCCATACATCCTCTGAAATCTAAGCAGAGGCTCCCAAAGTTCAACTCTTGTCTTCTGCACACATACAGGCTCCGCCTGGGCTGTACCTTAACCCCTTTTGACCCTGACTGGAGCTGATTTTGCCTCCAAGGCCTCTGGGCCTGTAATGGGAGGGTCTGCCGTGATGCTCTCTGAAATGCCCTGGAGACACTTGTACAGCTCATGGCTTGAATTTCTCCCCAGAAAATGGGTTTTCTACCACATAGTCAGGCTGTAAATTCTCCAAACTTTTATGTACTGCTTTGCTTTTAAACCTAAGTCCCAATTTCAGATCATCTCCTTGTGAATGCACATGACTGTACGCTTTCAGAAAAAGCCAGCTCACATCTCGAATGCTTTGCCGCTTAGAAATTTCTTCTACCAGGTACCCTAAATCATCTGTCTCAAATTCAAAGTTCCACGGATCTCTAGGGCAGGGACAAAATGCTCCTAGTCTCTTTGCTAAAGCATAGCTTTGCTCCAGCTCCCGGTAATTTCCTCATCTTCATCTGAGACCACATCAGCCTGGACATTGTCCATATCACTATTAGCATTTTGGTCAGTACCATTCAACAAGTCTCGAGGAAGTTCCAAACTTTCCCACATCTTCCTGTCTTCTGAGCCCTCCAAACTGTTTCAACCTCTACCCATTACCCAGTTCCAAAGTCACTTCCACATTTTCAGGTATCTTTGTATCAGTGCCCCACCCTCCTGGTACTAATTTTCTGTATTAGTCCATTTTCACACTGCTCTAAAGAACTACCTGAGACTGGGTCATTTATAAAGGAAAGAGGTTCCATTGACTCACAGTTACACCTGGCTGGGGAGCCCTCAGGAAACTTACAGTCATGGTGGAAAACGAAGGGGAAGCAAGGTACGTCTTACATAGTGGCAGGGGTGCGGGACAGGAAGTGCCACACATTTAAACCATCAGATCTCCTGAGAACTCACTATCACAAGAACAGCAAGAGAGAAATATGCCCCCATGATCCAATCTCTTCCCACCAGGCCCTCGACACGTGGGGAATTACAATTTGAGATGAGACTGGGGTGGGGGCATAGAGCCAAACCATACCCGTCATATTCACAGGCACTGGGGTTAAGACGGGACTGTGCCTTTCTGGGGGACACACGTAATGATGTGTCACACATGTGCATGATGGAACGTCCAGCCAGATGGCCGCTCTCTCCACACACACTGGTGGTGGGGCAGGGAAGATGGTTTGTGATTGGGGTCTGGCTGTGAGGTCCCAGGAGGGGAGCCCCTGAGTTTGTCTATTTCTTGGGGCTTTGAAGAAGCTATTTCCATTTCTGTCAGCAGGTGGCAGCATCAACCATGCGAGGCCTTCCAATCAGAGGGCACGGCTTTGTGCTGGGTGTGTATTCAAGCTCTAGATGAAATCATTATTTATCTTCCTGCCCCTGGAAATCTCAGCTGGGAAGTGTGGGTTCTTATCTTAATTTCCATATGTTATGGTTTTGCATTTTACAAAATCAGTGGGTCCTGCCTTTGCCCTCATTCTCTGATGGATGTGGGAGTCAGGGGGCCACGTGCCAAAGGGCAGCCCAAGGGTGGGGTCCTCTAGGTGCCTGCACCAGCTCCCCCAGGCTGGAGGTCAGTGCGCAGCCTGGAGGCTCTTCCTGCATGCAGGGTCCTTGGCTTCCAGAGACAGCTGTGCTTTGGGGGATGCACTTTGAGCTGAGGAATGTTTCTCAGCCTCTCCCTTCTCCATGGAGCCAGGGCTGGGTCTTGGCGGGTCCCAGGGCTGCGTGCAAGGGTCCGGAGCGCTTGGGGCAATCATGAGCGCTCAGGTGGTGTCTTGCAGACACGGCCCTTACTCTTTGGCAAGTCATGACAGAAGCAGAAGCAACTTCCACAAATAAATGCCTCTCCATGCAGGCAGGGAAGGGGCCTTTCGGATGGGTTTGAGGATCAGGAGCAGGCTGCGGGGGAGTAGCAGGGGTGTCATTCTCATGCAGTTCTCAAAGGCTGAGTCACGTGGATGGTCATTTCCTCCATCCCTGCACCCCAGCAGGAAGACGGTTTTGCGCTGCTTCCCACCTGCCCCTCGCCGTATGGGGCCCAGGGTCCCCAGGTGTTCTCTCCGCCGTGGATCCAGTGGGAAGGCCTGGTCTCGAGGGGTGGGCTTCCTTTGGGTGAGCGGGACCCAGGAGGAGGCTGGAGACTTCAGGTTAACTTGGGGGCCAGAAGGTCTTAAACAGAATGTTGCTGGGGACTGGGTGTCGGTTCTGGTTCTGGTCAGTGTGGCAGGCAGGGTGGGGCCCACACCGCTCTGACCCTGAGAAACGCACAAAGCCTGCTGGACAGCAGAGCGCCCTACCTTCCAGGCTCGGACTAGACGGGGACGGCGCCAGGGTGACGGAGGAGTCTCCGTTCCTGTGTGTAGGTGCCGCTAAGGCGGCCAGGGCCAGGGGTCTGCAGGGCATCGCTGCCCCAGGGCCGGGAAGGGCAGCATCCTCTGTGGAGGCCCTTCTCCTCTCTGAGTCGGGGGCTCCCCAGTGACAGGGCCTGAGGCGCCTCACTCAGGAGTTTCCTGCAGTGCTGTAACAAGTGACCGAGGACTGGGCTGGCCTGTCTCTCTCCCAGCTTCTGGCAACTCCAGCAACCCCTGGTTCCCCTTGGCTTGTGGACACATCACCTCGGTCTCTGCCCCTGGCTTCACGCTGCGCTCTCCCTGTGGCTCTGTCTCAAATCTCCCTCTGCTTTCTCTTACAAGGACACCTGTCCAAGGATTTAGAGCCTGCCTGGAAAATCCAAGACGCCCTCATCTGGAGATCCTTTACTTGATTATATCTGCAAACGCCTTTTTTCTTTCCCAGTTTAATTTATTTTTTCTTCAACTTTTGTTTTAAGTTCAGGGGTCTGTGTGCAGGATGCGCAGGTTTGTGACACAGGTAAATGTGTGCCGTGGTAGTTTGCTGCAGAGGTCAGCCGTCACCTGGTTATTAAGCCCAGCATCCATTAGCTCTTCTTCCTGATGCTCTCCCTCCTCACTGCCCCTCCACAGGCCCCAGCGAGTGCTGTTCCCCACATGAGTCCATGTGTTCTCATCATTCAGCTCCCACTCATAAGCGAGAACGTGGGGCAAACACCCTTTTTTCAAATAAGGTCACATGCACAGGAGCCGGTGGCAGGGGAGGATGTGGGCCGATGTCTTCGGAGGCACTAGGCTGTGTCCTGAGCTGCTAGCAAGGTGGCGAGAGTGGGTGCAGTTTTCCATCTGAGTGTCAGTGCCTGGTCTGAAACACCTTCACATTTCCAGACCTAGCTCCATCCTGATGCTGCCCCCAGCATTGGAGGGAGGGATGGCAGAAGCTGGGGGAGGGTGCGGGGCGGGCGTGGGCAGTTGGGGGGGCCTGCATGGCACAGCCCAGGCCTGTGTGTCTGGGGTTGGAGGGTTGGAGGGTTGGAGGGAGGGACGGCGGGAGCGGGGCGTAGAGGGGGAAGCCTGCACGCTGACCCCCAGGCCTATGTGTCTGGACACCGTCTAGTCCTCAGAACAGCAGCTGTGCTTCTGGTACCATGGTTCAAACGCTGAGCAGGAACCGGAACCGGAACCGGAGGCTGCCTCTCTGCTGTCTCCACTGTAACCCAGGAGGACACAGGCACAGAACCAGGAAGGCAGGCAGCCCGGTCAGGCAGCAGTTGGGAAAGGGGGGGTTCTGACCGGGCCATCTGCTCCGGGATTCCCGTTCTCCCCCGCCACACTTGGGGCCACATCACGCAGCCCACGTTAGGTATGCCACAGATTGGCCTTTTCATTTTACTTTCTCTTTTGGGGCAAATTCAGAGGCTCAGAAATGAACTTCAGAGTTGGCTACCCTAAGGCTGGCCATAAACTCAGTGACGTATTTGGTGCAGGGTTTCTGGTGCGATCCTTTGCTATCTGGAGAGCCTCCCACCCTCTCTCTCATCCCTGTCTCTGGCCATCGCCTGCGTGCTGGACTGTGCTGGATTTTGTGGTCCTCTCACACGGGGGGGTGCTGGCAGAGACCGGCGCAGTGCGGGGCTGTCGTTGGTGTTGACGTGAGGACTGGTGTAGGCGCCTTGCATCTGAAGGTCAGAAAACGCCTTTAGCATCAATGACTTTGCTCTCTCTCCTGTCGGGAGAATTGTCTGTGAAAATTCAGAAACGATGCTGGATTATTTTCTTGGACTGACAGAAATGTTCGTTCAGGGAGCTTTCGGGGATGTTTTGCATTTCCCTCTGTGGGACTCTCAGCTCTGGAAGGAGCGTGCGGCCACCAGCCCGCGGACCGGTCACGGGGAGCAGTTTGCTTTGGAAATTAGCGCCTCAAGTTATCCACCGAGCTGGTGGTTTGATTCTTCTTTCTCTCTCTGTTATTTCTCCTCCATCCAAAGGTTGTTTTTATTATTTCCAGCAGAGAATGAGACGAAAACATTGAAAGGTAGTGTCTTTTAGTAATGCTTTTCAGGCAAGTTAGAGGAATTCTTTACCAGATTTAAAAATGGAAGAAATGGAAGCATATCCACCCCTCGTGTCTGTTGGGGAGAGGCTCTGAGCCAAGCCCAATTTCCACCCAGGAGTGTAACCCAGGAGTGGTGGCCTGGGCGCCCCACCAGGCCTGAGGTGTTCAAGGCCAGGTGGGATAAAGAGGGCTGAGGCCCCTGGATAAGGCGGTGGGTGGGGAGGCTGGGGCCAGGTGGGTGGGGCCCACACCCAGGCTTCCACGCCAGGTGCCGCGGCTCAGGGCCCTCTTGCAGGCTCAGGTGAGGGCATCTACATTTGGGATCTAATATAGACCTCCATTCGGCCTGCTTCCCACCCGGTGCCTTCCCAAGAACACGCAGGGCTGTAATGACCCATTGGGTCTGTACCTCCTAAGTAGAGTTAGCAAACCTAGCAGTGGAATTGGGATGTTTGGCTACGATTTCCTGAAAGATTTTTAGGATGGAACTTGTTCTGGGAGCTGAGGCCTGAGCTGCAGCTGTAACCCAATGGGTCTCTGAAGCCATGGGAAGCCCCCACTTGGAAAGAGGACCAGAGGGAGGCCAGTGGGTCCAGCCACGGGACCAGTGGGTTCTAATACCTGTGTTCCGCACCAGGGGGCAGTGCCCCGCAACAGTCTCTGCAGCTGCCCTTTCTCTCCTTCGCCTCCTTGGGGGTCAGAAAGTGCACCCCCTGCTGCAGTCCCTGCCCTTCCCAAAGTGTGATGACTCTGAAAATGTCCATTTTTCTCCATGCATACATTTAAGGCAATTGCAATGAGAAGTCCAAAGCAACTTTGAAGGGACAGGGCAAAGTGATTCCAAAATTCATTTGGAAGAATGACGGATAGGAATTACCAGTATAATTTTCAGGGGAAAGATGAGAGTATGGGGGAGGTATTGGCTGTGCCATCGTTTAGACGTGTTCCCAATAAGCTGTCATGAGAATCAACATGGCGGGCCCTTCTGTCTCGTCCTGGGCACGCAGGGCAAGGAGGTAAAACAGTCTGGGGCTGAGCTAAGACCCAGTGGAAATACCCAGAGACAGAGTCTGTTTATGATGAGTTCAGGATGAAGAAGCTGCGTCACATCAGTGGAAGGAGCTGGGCTGGCTGATGGTACCTGAACCACTGGCTAACCAGGGAGATTCCTCCTTCACAGCGGACAGCAGAATAAATGCCGAGGGAAATACATAAATAAGTGCAACGGAAGCAACAAAAAAGAACAAACATTAGTGAACCTTCTAAGCTTAGTGCTTACTTCTAAGCAATGGAGGGAACTGCAGAGAAAAAACTACATGCATCTTACATGAAATTCGAAGCTCATATAGTCTGACAACCTCAGTAACCATATTAAAACCAAAACTACAGACTGGGAAAATGTTTGCAGTAACTGTTCCACAGACTGTCACTTTATTATGAAAATGGACAAAGATCATTCTTGGAGAATATTTACTGTGCTCTGTGTAGTTTATTTTTTGCTACAAAAGAAACCTTGTCTACCATGAGTTAAATCTGCATATAGAATTATATTAAACACACACGCCAGGCTAATGCCTTTCTTCATATATCAAGTCTAGGCACCCTCTTTGGTGTTCGGCTGTCTTGTGGGCAGGAAGACACACTTTGGGACTGACACGGTCACATGTCTGAGTGACACCCATGCCCTCCAGTACCAGGCTGGGCAGAAGACCTGGGCTTAGGGTGGAGGCGGTGAGATGTAAGGGCACAGACCGCCCCAGGGGCCTGCCTGTCAGAGAAGTGAGCTCCCTTCTGTGCCTGAGAATGAGGGCTCTGTCTAGGGACAAGCGAGCGAGCGCAGTGGGGGAAGACCACAGACCGCCCCAGTGGATTGCCCCCATCACCCTGAAAAAACTAGGCATGGCCTGGGAGGGCGCAGCAGGTGTCCTGGTCACAGGGATTTCCAGCAGGAAGGACATGTCCCCTTCCTGCCTGCTTCCCCACCTGGGGCCTGCCCAGGACTCTTACCTGCACCCCCCCAGCCACTTAGCGCAGTGCCTGGGACAGGGAAGTGCATAGCAGCAGTGCCTGGGACAGGGGAGTGCACAGCGGCAGGGTTCTGCGGGGCCAGCAGAGGTCATGCTTCAGGGTCCTAGAAATGCACACACGAGGTAGAGTATTTTTGTAAAATAACTTACTTTCGTATGATTTTACTTCCAGATGGCCCCTCATTTTATACATTTCAGGCTGCTCAAAACCTGAACCCTCCCCTGCCCGGAGACCTGCTTTTGAACCCACAGGATCCATCCAAATTCTTTCCTTCTTCCTCTGATAAACTGGAGAATGTTCTCAGTGAGTCATCCTCCTCCACCCCCGTCCCAGGGCTGGCTGGAATTCAGCAGAGAAGCTGGTGAACTTTTTCAAGGTGTTAATTCATTCACTTGACACACACTTGTTGACCACCTGTGTATGCCAAGCCAGCTCTCAAAGAGCAGTGATCAGATGTAAAGATGGGGGAGTCATTCCACAGCTCTCAGGGCCGGGGAGACACTCACGGGTTTGCACCTCCACCCGAGGATAAGGGCCCAGCGCAGAAATGGCGCACTGGGGAGGTTGTCTTGGGTGCAGGCTCTTGGGAGACAAGGAGGAAAGCAGCCCCAGACCCAGGCTTGGGGCAGCCCCTGCAGCTGAGATCCCGGGAAGGGTGGTCAGTGGGTGTGGGTGAGGGGCAGAATCGAGAGCCCCGTAGGACAGACTAGGGCAGCATTTGGACCATCAGCAACGGGGCACCAGCTGGTAGTTGGGGTTTCAGCAGACAGTGAACTAACTCACCTCTTGGGGACTCCCGGCTATTTTGTGCCTGTCAATGTTTGTTGTTGTTTATAAGTAGCAGATTACAGGGTTAGGCGAAGGTCCCCGAGCCAGACACCTGTGTTGAGTTCCTGCATCTGCAGTTCACAAGCTGGGTGATTTGGGGTGCTCCCCCTCCTGTGACCTCGGTCTCCCCTTCTGTAAAGCTGGGGTGACAGTGAGGCTGGCCAGATGGCCACCCACCCCCAAAAGACTGTAGCCTCCAGGTGGTGTGGAGGCACAGACAGCCTGTGTGCGTTGGGGGTACTGTTGAAGACAGTCGGGGTGCTCCCTTCCCAAGGCCCTCCCAGCCAGGACTCCCTCCAGTGTTCCCTATTAGAAGTTCCTCCCCCAGACCACACGAAGCCTTGGAGGGGGAAGGTTCCAAGGAACAGGGCCTGGCCAGGCTTCAGTGGCTGAGCTGATGGCCAGCACGCCTCTCTAGCAGGGACCAGCAGGGCTGGCTCTTTGTGTGGCTAATGAGGGGGCCACATCTGGCCCCCATCTGGTCCCACCCAGATTGCACCTCCCTCCACTATTCAAAAAGACTCTCCTGAGTGATAGCTCTGACCCGGGAGCCTCCATCTCCATCCCTGAGGCTACCTGGTCCTGGTCCCTGGAGTCAGTCAATTTCAAACCAAAACCAGGTTTCAAAGGAGACAAGTGAATCTTGCTTCACAGAAGCCTCGCCCTAGACAGTGCCTCTGTGCCCATGGGCATCCTAGAAATTAGCACCTCCTCCGGTCTGCGGCTGGGACCCCACGCCCACCCACACCAGGCCACTGTCCAAGAACACGCAGCACAGAAAGAGGAACGGGGATGCCCACAAGGTGGTTGGGAACCAACAATGCAGGTCCCCGAAGCAGGGGTGTCCAGGGTGCAGACGGGCTGCAGAGGTTGGCCACGCCCTCCTCAAGCCCTTCCCCGACCCCTGCCCTGCGGGAAGCGGGTGAGGTGTCAGGGCGAAGGTGGACGGAGCGTCCACGGGCAGGACAAGCCCAGGCTGGCTTCCCCGTGGGACTTGAGAAGTGAGGGAGGCTGAAGGCTGTCTGTTGAGGTCGAGGTCTGGGGTCCGGGACCCCAGAGAGCTGCCTTTGCGGGGTGTGGCCCCCTGGCGCCTGGCCCCTCCTGGATTGGTCACTGGAGTCGGTTAGGACTTGGACTTTCCGCATGAGACGGAGTAAGGAGCGCAAAGGGGCTGCGCCAGCCCCGCGGGGGTCTGGGGCGGGACTCGGGGAAGGCTGTGGGCGGGGCCGGGACCGGAGAAGGGAGGGGATGGGGCGGGGCTGGAAGCAGGAGCCTGGGCTTGGGTGAGGGATCCGGGCAAGTCCAGGGGCCGTGCCGGGGGCGGGGTGCTGGTGGGGTAGGAGAGGGGGAGGGGAAGGGGCGGGGTCGAGGGCGCACGGGGCGGGGGAGCTGGGGGCGGGGTCGGGACTGGGGTCCGCGCTGGGGGCGGGCCGGGGGCGTGGCGGCCTTCCAGGCTCTGGGCCCGGGGCACCGTGCTCACCGCGCTGGGGCGAGTGTCTGCAGGGTGGACCCGGCGACCAGGTCTCCGCATTGCTGCTTCGGGCGCGGGCGGGAAGCCGGACTCTCCGCACCTGCAGCGACTTTGGGCTCCGCGGATCCGGCGCGGGCACCTGTGGCTGCGTCCTATGGCGCACGTGGAGGCGGAGGCTCCGGGGAGCCGCCGGAGCCGCCTGTGAGCCGGGAGCGGAGGAGGCACCGGCGCGCACGATGTCTTTCCTTGAAGAGGCGAGCGCAGCGGGGCGCACGGTGGCCCTGGCGCTGGTGCTGCTGCTGCTCCCCGCCGTGCCCGTGGGCGCCAGCGTTCCGCCGCGGCCCCTGATCCCGCTGCAGCCCAGCATGTGAGTAGCAGGAGCTGGGAGGGCTCGGAGGGTCGTCCAGAGACCGCGGGGCCCGCGGTGGACCGAGCTCCGAGGCTTTGTCCCTGGGGCTCCAGAACAATGGGCTGTTTGCGTTAACTGGGGAGGAGGTGGCTGCGACCCAGGGCTCCTGGGTCGAGTCTGGAGCCCTTCCGTGGCAGGGCCCCTCGCCGTGTCCCCTCCTCCTCTCCCACTCTCCCCTTCTTTTGCTCGGTGATGTGGGTCCTGCAGGCTCAGGCAGATACTGTACTTGGAAAGCGGTGAGGAATCTGGGCCCCTTTCCGGGCAGGGTCTGGCCCCAGAGCCCGGCTGGGAGAAGGCAGAGAGGAAGCCGCCTGTTCCCGTTTCCCTCCAAAGCTTGTCTCCTGGGGTCTGGGGGCCTTCGCAGGGGCGAGCCATGCCCAGACGGGGGAGCTGAATGGAGTTGGTCTGTGTGTTAAACACGTGTGCTTTGGGCTGTTGAAGAAGGAATTTAGTGCCAGAATGGGCAGGAAGAGAGGGTCAGGGAGCCAGCCGAGATGAATTTAATTTTGAAAGATGATTCCCTAACGGGCTGTTTAGCGGTCTCTCTTGAACAGCAAATCAATCCTTGTGTTGGCCTCAAAGGAAAACTGGTGCTGCAGTGGAGAAGGAGGAGGAGGAGGGGAGTCGCTGGCGCCGCCACCCAGCACTCCCTGGCCTTGCTGGGCAGGGGCGGTGGGCGAGGGCCAGGCCCAGGTGAAGGCCTCCTGTCCGACAGCCTCTCCCTCCAGGGACCACAGAGGGGCTCTCAGGCTGTTCCTGTCCAGCACTCCCCCGCAGGGCCTGGTGCTCGAGGGCCTGCCACAAACCTGGCCGTGCAGGACCGAGCTGCAACTGGCTGGGGACTGAGAGAAGAAGCTGCCACGTCAAGCTGGTGGAGGGGAGGGGGTCCAAGCTCCCAAGATCCCACCCTGGGTCTGGCTTTACTCCAAAAGGCCTCCAAGAGGCCTTTTCAAAGCCGTGCGGTCCCTGGGTGGGGGCCTTGCCATCCGCAATGTGAACGGCCCTAGTCCTGCCTCCACATGACGACAGAACGTTCCTCTTTCCTGTGATTCCAATGCCTTTGTCTGAGGAGAGCTGCAGGCTCAGAAGGGACACCACAGTGGCCTTCGCTGCTCAGCCAGCCATCTCCTCCCAGGACCAGCCAGGGGCTTCCAGGGGCATAGGCTCCCCGGAGTCCCAGGGCTGGGCTGCTTCTCGGCGGATGGCCCGCTGTCTCTGCTTGGATGTCCCTGCTTTTGCGAAGGGCCTCTGCCACCAGTGCCCTGCGGAGACCGTCGGTGGCCTTCCTGGGCCCCTGCCGGACTCGGACTTGCTGGGGTCTCCAGGAGAGGAGTGGACGGTCTGCTTCCTGTGTTCTGTCTGTGCACCTGGGCTCGGGAGGCCCTTCGTGAGCCTGGGGCAAAGCCGTTTGAAATGGTGGAAATGGGTTGCAGGAGAGTTGTCTGTCTTTGCTCATCCTTTCTCCAAACCTCCCCTCCTCTCCCTTCTCTATCCTTCACATCCTACGCTTCTCCTTGGGAGCCTCCCTGGCTGCAGTAAGTGGCGATGGCTACGCTGGGGGCCTGTGCCCCTGGTTTATCTTCTTGGCTCCAGGCATATCCACTGGGAGCCTCTGCTCACTCTGCTCACAGATTGTCCACCAGCGAGAGTCTGAGTTCTGTGACAGTGGCAGGCATGCCTTCCACAGGCCAGTTGTCCTGTAAGCACCTGGCACGTGCCTGGACATGCAGCCAGGCCACACTGGGCCACAGTGTGCTGAAGTTGGCCGGCTGAGTGAGTGCGGGGACCCTGAGCTGGACCCTGGAGAGGTCCCCACTGGGCTGTGGAGAGCAGGGCCTGTTCTGAGGCTCACTCTGTGGGGCAGAAAGGAGGAGGAAGCTGTGGGCTCTGGTATGGGGGTGGGGCAGGGGTGCTCTTGGCTCCCTTACCCCAGAGGAGCAGGCCGGTCCCAGAGAGTGCTCGGTCCCTACTGATCCTGTACTCCCCACCACCCTTTCCTCCTGGGAATCTGATGAGCAGGCAGAGCCTGGCATGGGGCAGTGGCACCCCCTCTGGCTGAGTTTTCCTGAACCACTGGCTGCTGAGTTGAAGCCTTACTGCCAACCTCCTGTTAATGCTAGAAGCCGGGGCCTCTGGGAGACGCTGTTGGGGGCAGTGAGGGGGGTGTCCCTCACTCGCAGACCCAGGTGCTTTGCCCCATCTCTGGAGCGGGCAGAGCTGATCTATGTGCTGATTCAGGTCACTCTGAAGTGAGTTTCCGCTGCGAGGAAGGATGGCTGGCCTCTTTCCTGGGGCCTCATGCAGGACGCCCTAGGCTGCTGGCTGGGCGTCTGGGAACAGGGTCTGGGAGAAGGGGGCGATTGCCCACCTGCTAAGGCATGGACCCACAGGGCTTGGACCAGCCATGGTTGGAAGTTCCACATTTTGGAGACCCTGAGAGGCGCTGCTGGGCTGCAGAGAGCTCAGGTTCTCTCTGATGGAGTCCCCTCTGGGCAGCTGTGCTGCAAAAATGGCCAGTGCTCTGGAATCAGCTAATGATGCGATGCCTCCCCTCCAGGACGGGTCGGGCCCTGCAAGCTCAAATCCAATCTTGCAAGTAGCTCTTTGGAACCACTGGCGCCATGGGCTCCAAGGGCCCCGTTTCTGAGCCTGAGGCCTGCAGGTTGTCAGCAGGTCTGCTCCCCAACCCCAGGGTGTAGAAAGCAGCTGTTCTCAGCCTCCCCTTAGGGCCCTGAGTTTCACAGCACAGTGACATGGAGGAGAAGGAGCTCTCTGTGAGCTGCTGCCTTTGGGGCTTCAAGTGACATTGTTTGTTGTCTCCTTGTCTTTGGGAAGGCACCTGAGGGTCTGAGGGGCCCCAGGGCAGGAGCTGGGCTCCCCCAACCCCAGGGCCTTGAGATTCCCCCCATGCTGGCTGCGTGGGGGCCAGGGAAGCATAAGCAGAGGAGAACCGTGGGGGTAAAAACGAGCCTTTAAAAATAAATGTGAGGACCGCAGTCCTGAGCAAACCCCCCAATTCCCCCCTCCGGCCCCCGCTGCCCACAGGGGTTTGTTCAGGGGCTGCATTCAGCCAGGCTGGGGAGCTGAGCCAGGCTGGCTGCCCGGTTTCTGGATCCCCCGTCCCCAATCTGGTGATGCCGTCGCTGGGCCCAGACTGTCACTGCCCGCCCTGGAGGGACCCTGCGGCATGCCCATCTCTTGCCAGTGGAACCCCAGGTCTGCTCGGGAGCAGATGGCCCGCCAGCTGGAACGCATTCCACCTCTGACTGCACCGGGCCCACTTTGTAGTTTGGGAATTCCTGTTCCACCCCCCAGATGGGAGGCAGGCTCCAGCCGCAAGGAACAGTGAGGCCTGGGACTCTGGTCCTGTCTAAGGTCACCAGACGTTTTATTGGGTTCTTCTCAGACCCATGTGCAGCAGTGGGCAGGTTTCTTTTTGTCCGCTCCTCTGCCTGCCCTCCCCCCGCCACCTTCTCCATCCTCCCAGGTGGGAAGGCCTCTGGGGCCGTGTGTGGGGTGCGGGAAGGCCTCTGGGGCTGTGTGGGGTGCGGGAAGGCCTCTGGGGCCGCGTGTGGGGTGCGGGAAGGCCGCTGGGGCCGTGTGTGGGGTGCGGGAAGGCCGCTGGGGCTGCGTGTGGGGTGCGGGAGGGCTGCTATGGCTGTGTGTGTGGTGCTGAAGTCCCCAGAGGAGACAGTCGTTCCCACACTCACCCCTCCATCCTTGAAAGCTGGCTTGATGGATGATCAATCAATCTTGTTGGGGGTCACTGCAAGAGCCACCCAGGAGCCGTTTTCAGGGACCACAGCCTGGCTGGGCAGGGCAAGGGCCCTCTGGCCTTGGGGAGAGCCGTGAGGGGGAGAAGTTACTGGGGAGACATAGGGCGCACCAGGTGGGCAGGGGCCTGGAGAGTGACGGGTGTGATGTGCGGGAAGGGCTGCTGGGTGGTCGAGGGTGGGGTTGGCAAGGGGTCTTGGTGAGTCCTTCAGCATTGTCATCTTGCTGGTTAGTGGCAGCTGAGATTGCTGAGGTTTGAGGAGGGCCAGGAGGGACAAGAAGACCCTTCAGAAGGGAGCACCCAACCCCTCAGGACCCCCAGCCCCGGCCGTGTCCCCGATGTCTCCAAGCCCCAGGGGCCCGAGCTGTCATCACACCTGTTTTCCAAATGCTGAATTGAGGGCTCAGAGACGGTCAGTGATTCCTCAGGCTGCACAGCAAGCCCCAGGCCTGGGGTGTCTGCTGAAAACCTAGGCTCACAGCTCTGCCCTCTCTGTGTCATCTCCATCCTGAGATGGTGACAGAGTCCCTTCACAGTGGCTACCCTCAGCACAGGGGCCATAGCAGAGTCAGGGGCTGGACCCTGTAGCCCAGAAGCTCGGGGATCATCGGCCTACCCCCACCCTGCCCCCCACTTCTGTTTTTTTATGGCAAGCAATTCAGGGCCACTTGTGCCCAGGGCTCGCCGTGGGTAAGTGCGTTGCAAGGCACAGGGGCAGCAAAAGCGTTCAATGCCTGTAGCAGTTCCTATGGGCCCACTTTTGAGGTACGAGTGACACTTTTTCCGGAATAAACAGTCCCAGCATCTGCAATAACACTGGCTCACACCTCCCGAGGGCTGTCAGGAGCCCTTTTCTGTGCGGGCTCACCTAACCCTCATGACAGCCTGGCAAGGTCAGTGCTGCGAATCCTCATTTTACAGGTGACGGAACTGAGGCAGAGGTTCAGTAACCTGCATGTCTTAAAGACGGGCTGTGGGGAGCTGAGCGTCAAACCCAGGCTGCCTGGCAGTGAGACCTTGCTTCAAACCGCTAGGCCTGGGGTTACAAGCTTGAGTGTGCTCCGGCATCCCCTGGTGGGCTTGGGCAAACACACGCAATCCTTCCCTCCCCAAGGATTGCTGGGCCCCACCCCCAGCATCCTGGATTCGGTGGACCAGGGTGGCACCCAGGAGTGTGCATTTCTGCAGGTTCCCAGGAGGCGCTGCTGGTCCCGGCCGGGGGATCCCACTTTGAGAACCAGTGCATGATGCTTTGCATCCCTAGAGCCCGACGGTCGGTGGGGTGGGTGCATTCATCACGAGTTCTGCCCTCCAAGATGCACTAGTGCTTTAAAACACCCATCTCTGATCCCAAATTTGACACTGTTACCTGAAAGCGTGGCTTTTTGAGTTTCAGAGGGACAGTGTATCTGTTAGTAGGAGGAGGACGGGGTGGCACTGTCCCAGGAGGGGTTGGGGAGGGGTGTTCACAAAGGGTCCATGCTGTGTGGAAGGTGCATGGGCGAGGAAGCACGGGGGTGCCACCGTGGAGCCAAGGCCATTCCTTGGGTGGGGGCTGGGTCCTGGAACCTGGAGAGAGGGGGTGCGGCCCCTGCCCCTGACAGGAGGGCCAAACCCCAGTGCCTCTCCCACATCTCTTGCTGGTCCTCCCGTTGACTAAACGCACCCTGCAGCCAGAGGGCAAAGTGTGTAAGTGTGTGCCTGTGTGTGTATCTGTGAGTGTGTGTGTGAATGGGAGTTTGAGAGTGCATATGTGTGTGTGTGTGTGAGTGTGTGAGCTTCCATGCGTGACAGTACAGAAGTGTGTGTTCATGAGTGTGTGTGTGGTTGTGTGTGTGTGTGTGTCATTGTATGAGTGTGTGTGATTGCGAATGTGTGTGTATGTGAGTGTGTGAGTGTGTATGAGTATGTGTGATTGTGTTTGAGTGTGAATGTGTGTGTGTGATTGTGTGTGAATGTGTATATATGTAATTGTGTGTATATGTGTATGTGGGTGAGTGTGTGTATGAGGGTGTGTGATTTTGAGTGTGAATGTGTGATTGTGAGTTTGTGTGTACGTGATTGTATGTGGGTATGATAGTGTGATTGAGTGTGTGTGAACATGTATGAGTGTATGAGCATGTTGAGTGTGTGAGCATGCATGTGAGTGTGAATGTGTGTGATTGAGTGTGCTTGTGAATGTGTGTGACTGTGTACGATTGTGTGTGTGAGTGTGTGAGTGCATTGTGTGTTAGCGTGAGTGTGTTCGAGTCCATGTAAAGTATGTGTGACTGTGTGTGGGTGTGTGAGATTGAGTATGAGTAAGGGTGTATGTGATTGTGAGTGTGTGATTCTGTGGGTATGAGTGGTTGTGAATGTGTGTGAGTGTGAGTTTGTGTGTGATTGAGAGTGAGTGTGAGAGAGAGAGTGTGTGTATGTGCAGGTGCTGGGAGGATGTGATCCACAGAGGTCAGCCTTGGGTCACAGCAGGATGGGGTGGGACAGTGGCCCTGGGGGCTGTGAGACCATCCCCCATGGGTGCTGTAGTCTGGGGGTCAGGAATGAGGTCAGGACCCAGCTCCAGGGAGGCTGAGGAGGGACCTCCCTGGAGACTTGACCCTCTGTCCCTGATCCAACCTCTGGCCCTGCCCCCTCGCCTATTTTCACGCTGGGATCCGTGGCTCTTGGGACACAGAGGCCAAACAGTGCTGGTGGAAGGTGGGAGAGGCCTGGCCCTTAGTCCTGTCTGTACCTCTCATTAGCTGGTGACCTTGAGCAGATCAGGGGGTCACTGTCACCTCCTCCCTGGGAGGGGAGAGATTCAATGATGTAACATCGGGAAAGGACCTGGTGCTGGGCACGGAGGAGGCCCTCCTGAGCGAGTCACCTCTTCTCCAGCTCGCGGGTAGAAATAGGGTTTTTGGAAGTCTCGCTCCCTGCCCAGGAGGGAGTTGTCTTCCTGGTGCAGGAAGAGGCAATGGCAGAGCCTTTCCACCTGCCCTGAGTTCCTGCAGCTGATTCCACCTGGCTGGAGGGTCCCCATGGCTGTGGAGGCTTCTTGGCTGCAGCTGCAGGTCTGTCTGGGAATTGGTGGGGAGCCTGGACTCTGCTCATGGCCAGGAGGAGCTCTGCCCTGCCTCTCACCCTGCCTTGTGCCCCTGCCCTGCAGTCACCTGAGCTTGGACTCCAGGGATCAACGCTGCCTTGGGTGGGCAAGCCTCAGCCCTGGGATGGGCAGTTTGGGAAACTGCGGGAGAGTGTGGGCAAAACCTCTCAGCAGGAGGTCACAGCAGGACGTGTCCAGCGGCAGCCCCAGCCCCTCTCGGACTGGACTGGAGATCTGGAGCTGGACTCTGGTCCCAGCCTTCGTCTGTCCCTTTGTGGGTGGGCAGCTGGAGGCCAGGGTCCCTCCTCTGTGCCACAGCTGCCTGGTGGAGCCCCTGCTGTCCCAGCTGGTGAGGTCCTGCCATTTGCTGCTCTCAGCTTGGCGCCGCTGTGCTGGGTCTGTGCTTTCTGGATTTGTTCAGCACAAGGGGGTGGGCTGAAGTCAGAGGGGACACAGGGCTTCCCACACAGCACGAGCCCCAGGAAAGAGGAAAAATATAGTCCTCCATCGCGAGAGCCTCCATCTCGGGGTGGCTGGCCTGGGGCCAGGGTGGCTGTACGGGGCGGGCAGTCTCTGAGTGCTGAGCCAGGGTCCGGCCCACCAGGTGGCGGCGGGTTAGGGGCTCCTGGCAAGGCCTGGGCAGAGGGCGGTACCGAGCCTGGACAATATTCCTGGTGGAGTGGGGACCTCTGATGAGGGGCTGGGGAACCCCTGCCACCTGCTTGCCCCCAGGAGGTGGGAGGGGTTCTGGCGGGATCTGCCAGGCTTGCTGCACCTGAGGCTGGAGGGGAGACACCGGCCCACACCAGGTGTGCCTGGCCCTGGTTCTAGGTAGCAAGCCCAGAGCTGGGAGAGCAGGACAAACCTCTTCTTTCCACTGAGGCCCCCCAGACATAACCTGACTCAGTGGGACACGAGCGTTGGAGCCTTGTCCTCTCCCCTCAAATTTGCTTCTGTAGAGGGAGCCCGCCTCACCCCTCGGTCAGGGTAGGCCAGGGGTGAACCCCTGCTCGGGGGGTGCTGGCCCGTGTGGCCGTCTTTGGAGGGTCCCTCCCTCTGACCCTTCCCCCTGAAGGGTCTGAGTCCTTTCTCCACCTGCTCCGAGCCCGGTGGGGTCTGGATGGCTGGCTTAGGGCACCTGTCCCTGGCGTGTTCCCCTCCCCTGGTTTATGCAGGCTCTGGGCTGGAGAGGCCTTGGAGGGGACCTGAAGGAGTTTGGCAGGGATGGGCCTGGGGTTTTCACCTCCTCCTCTGAGAGCAAACACTCACCAGTGTGAGTAATATGATGCCGGGGAGCCACTGACTTCACAGCGAATGGGCCCGTGTTCACCTCACCTTGCCGTGGGCGAATTCCTGCTCAGCCGTGTGCCCCAGCAGCATCAGGGCTTGGGACATCTCTGAAGCAAGGCGGGGAGGGCTGGGGTGGAGAGGACAGATGGGTCTGGGCTTGGTCCTGAATTCTGGACCAGGCGTGACTGTGCCTCGAGGCTACAGTTCCTGTCTGTTGAGGCAGCGTCATTGGTGGTTGTGTCCTGAGGTCTTGGAGGACCAGGAGCCACGCTGTAGCCCATGCATAGGGATGTGTCGGTCATCTTGCCTTTTCCCCTGAGCTCCTGTGCCCTCAAGCCTGGGAGAGTGGCACGGGCACTGTGCTGTGGAGGCCTGGCCATGGGTCTGGACCTCACTCCAGATGGGCTGGCACCCAAAGCTGGGGGTGCAGGAGGGGTGGGTGCTGCTGGCTAGGAGTGGCCGAGGCGCTGACTCTCTGTGTCTCTGTTCCAGGCCCCACGTGTGTGCTGAGCAGGAGCTGACCCTGGTGGGCCGCCGCCAGCCGTGTGTGCAGGCCTTCAGCCACACGGTGCCGGTGTGGAAGGCTGGCTGTGGGTGGCAGGCGTGGTGCGTGGGCCATGAGCGGAGGTAGGTGCAGGGGCCCCAGGGGCCATGTTGGGGGAGGGGCTCTGTTCACACAAAGGGCAGCACTGACCACCTGGGAGCTGGGCAGCTGAGGCTGGGACTCCGTCCTGGTCCCGGGGCCACGCAGACCCCTGCCTGAAGCCCTCATCTGAACCTGAGGCCTCTCCCACCCTCCGGGTGAGGCTGCCATGGGGCTACTCAGATGCTGTAGCCCTCACCTGTTTAGCCAAGCACCTGGCCCAGGAGGATGCTGGCCACGCAGGAGGGGGAGACTGGTCTCAGCCTGCCAGGGGCCCGGCGGGAGACGGCTGCTGCTTGGCCCTAGGGTCTTGTTCCCAAACACACGTGAAACTTTTTATTGCTCAAGATTTTATTTCAACACCGAACTTGAGTGCCTGTGCACACCTCTCCCCTTTTATAGCCTCAGGCTCTGCAGAGCCAGCCCCACTGCAGAGTGGGTTGTGTGGGGAACTGGCAGCCACCCCATGTCAGGTGGAGGGTTTCCGTGTGTCTGGGGGAGGGAAGGCAGGAACGCGTTCTCAGATAAGAGTGTGGCTTGGCTTCTCAGCCTGGGACCTGTGGAGGAGCTGAGGCCCTGCTCTGTGCTGCTCTCGTGGGCGTGAGGTCCACGCGGGACACCTGCATCTGCTGTGCCCACTCGAGGGGCCCCAGCAGCTTTCCAGTCAATGTGTGTTTGCTGTGCAATTCAGGTGTGTTCAGAGTAGAGGAGAAAAGAACCGTTAAGCAATAATGGCGGTTTTCACTCAGGGACGGTTCTGTCTTGCTACCCCGGGACAGTGGAGATGGGGAGTCAGGTTTGGTGACAGGTGAGCTGGGCAGGTTGAGGGGCCAGGGATGCTGCTCAGCATCTGCAACATGCAGGACAAGCCCCCAGATAGATGACCCAGCCCAGTGCAGCAGGGCTGAGGCTTAGGGACCCTGAGCCCCCAAACAAGAGATCTCAGGAGGGCTGAGGCTTAGGGACCCTGAGCCCCCAAACAAGAGATCTCAGGAGGGCTGAGGTTCATTGGCCCTGAGCAAAAAGAAGAAGAAAGCTCCTCTCATTGTTTTCCCCAAAATAGCAGCTTTCAGTCTATCCTGACTGTCATCTGTGTGTGGACGCGGGCCCGTCCTGTGGGTGTAACGCACGCGTGGACGCGGGCCCGTCCCGTGGGTGTAACGCGCGTGGACGCGGGCCCGTCCCGTGGGTGTAACGCGCGTGGACGCGGGCCCGTCCCATGGGTGTAACGCGCGCGTGGATGCGGGCCCGTCCCGTGGGTGTAATGCGTGCGTGGACGCGGGCCCGTCCCGTGGGTGTAACGCGTGTGTGGACGCGGGCCCGTCCCGTGGGTGTAATGCCTGTCCTGTGGACACGGGCCTGTCCCGTGGATGTAATGTGTGCGTGGACGTGGGCCCGTCCCATGGATGTAATGTGTGCGTGGACGCGGGCCCGTCCCGTGGATGTAATGTGTGTGCGGACGTGGGCCCATCCCGTGGATGTAATGTGTGTGTGGACGCGGGCCCGTCCCGTGGATGTAATGCCTGTCCTGTGGACGCGGGGCCCGTCCTGTGGATGTAATGTGTGTGCGGACGTGGGCCCGTCCCGTGGGTGTAATGCGTGCGTGGACGCGGGCCCGTCCTGTGGGTGTAATGTGTGCGTGGATACCGGTGGATTTACTTGTGGGAATTTGGTCTCCTCAGCCAGGTCTCCCGTCAACAGCTCGTGGTGGAAGAGCTCCGTTTCTGGAAGCAGCCAGAAGCCACCTGAGCGCAGGGCTGGAGAGTCCTGGTGGCCCGGCTGAGGAAGTCCCCCTGCCGTGGGGGTGAGATGTCTCCGTTGCGGTCTCCAGCTGGCCTCAAGGCAGGGTGGGAGCAGTGTTGCTGATGTACCAAGTTCCTCAGCCTCCTGGCAGGGCACTGGGGGCAGCCGTGGACAAAGTCCCCCTGCCTGGAGGCCTCCGGCAGGGGATCCCCTCCTGGCATCACCCAATGCAGGGTGTCCGGGCCTCTTCACCAACGCTCCCTCCCGAAAGGTGGCCGTTCTGCCCCAAGGTCCCAGGCTTGTCACTGGGGAGGGGCTGACATCCACCTCCGAGGACTCTGGGCTGTTCTCACCTGGCCCCCACTCCTGGGGGAACCAGAGGCCTCTTCCCACCCTGGTGCTGGGGGATGGGCGTCTCGTGTGCTTTACTGGAACCAGCCCCAAGTGAAGTGGTGACACACGGCCCGGGCTCCTGTCCCTTTGGGATGCTCCTGGGGCTGTTCATGTGCACAGGGTGCTCCCAAATCCCACGTTTCCTCTTTGTGTCCCCTCCCAAGCCTCTGGGGGCTGAATCCAGCTGTGCAACCTTGGGGGAGTCTCCTCAGATGCCCGGTCCAGACGTCACTCCACGCGGCGAGACTTTGGGTCGAGACTGGCCTGGGGCCTGCTCCCTTCATCCCTCCCAAGAGCCAGCCCTGTCTCCTGACCTCTGGCTCCCGCCTGTCCTCTTTCAGAGCGTTGCTTCTCCTCCTCTGGCATCAGGAGTCCCTGTCCCTAACCCTGACCCCTTGCCCGTTTGCCCTCGAGCCCCCAGTGCTTACGACCAGAGTCCCAACTCGCTGTGGAACTGGTGGGGACCCCAGCATCCCAGCTGGGCTCTGGGTGGCATCATGGAGGTGGGCACAGGCCAGTCTTCCTGCGCCCACGGGGACAGCTCTGCCATGCAGCGGACGCCTGGGTATGTGTGACTGGGCTTAGCAAGGGCAGGGCTGCTCGTTGGCTTGGCCACCATTCAGCCGGGGCACTGAGCAGTTGAGGCCCCTGGATTCTGGGGAGATGCAGGGAAGGAGGCCCGGGCTGCCCTTAGGAGGACGCAGAGGGGCGAGGGCTGGGCAGGCCTCTGGCATTGCAGCCCAGGCCGGGGCAGCTGAGGCAGGACCCCAGAGCACCGTGGCACTGAGGGGTGACTCAGGGGTTAGCTGGTGTCGTGGGAGGCTCGTGGTTTCATCACTGGCTCCACCCCTACCAGCGTGGCGACCTCAGCCTCCTTTTTCTCACCCGTGAACTGAGCTGACAGTGTCTCCTGTACCTGGGGTCGTGCCTGTCACAGCCTCACCCTTTCTGGGCTGCCTGGCACAGACTGGGGCTCAGAAATAGGGTGCGCAGGTGCAGAACAGCCCCAGCAGGGCAGGGGTCAGGGGCTGGCCTGGGCTTCCGCAGGCCCTGGAGTGAGGAGCAAGCATGAGTGCTGGCAGGCAGGGCACCATGCTCGCCCCTCAGCCTCTACACACCTCCATCTGCCTCCTCGCCAGCTGGCCGAGACTGCCACCAAGTCCTCCACCATCACGTGGCTGGGTGGCTGGTGACTTGGGCTGTGAGGCCACAGCTGGGCTTGGCGGCGGGCACCCTGCCCAGGCCTGAAGGGCACCACATGTGGCTCTGGATGTCCAGCTTTGCCTGCGGCGTGCCCGTGCCAGGTTGTTGGGGCCTCGTTGTCAGGGCCGTGTCCCCGAGGGCTTGGCTTCTGGCCTTCTCTTTCTGTAGCGATTCTTCTCCACTGGTAATTCCCAGGTGGTTGGAGCAGGGTGCAGGGTGGCTGAGAGCCGAGGGCGAGAGGCAGCAACTGCGCACCCCACAGCCTGAGGGCACTCTGGCTTGCCTGGTGCAGGGTCACCGTCCTGCCCTGGACAGACAAGGAGACGCCTCCTCTCCTGAGTTCTGGGGGGAGAGGCCAGCAGGCTGGATGAGCCCCAGTAGGGTGGGAACCTGCTGTAGCCTCAGTTTCCCCACCTGGCTCACAGCAGCGGTGAGGATCAGATGAGCCCCCTCCCCGGGCTGGCCCCGAAGTGGCTGTGTTGTGGTAGCTGCAGTCAGAAGGGCAGCGGGCATCAGCCCCTCGTCTGCCTTGTGGGCTGTGGAGCCTGCTGCCAGCCTCAGGCAGGGCCGCAGGGTGATGGGTGCTCCAGCTCGGCCCAGAGTAGGTGAGGCTGTGAGTATAGCTGAGAGAGCGCCTGGGTGTTCAGGGGTCTTGCTCTCAGCCCCCTCAGTGGGTACTTCCCCGATAAACCCAGCCGGGGGGCCCTGTGAATAAAGGGGCTTCCGCCCTCTGAGGAGCAAGGTCCCTGAGAAGGAAGGGGTGGGGGAGGGGCTCTGAGGGTGGAGCTGCTGCTCAGGTCCCTCCGGCCAGGCCCACACTCCCTGAGCGGTGGCCTCCACTGTGAGCTGGTAGCGCCAGAAGGCAGAGAAGTGGGCACCTGGGGGCGGCCTCATTACCACAACGACCCCTGCCCTGCGGGCACCAGCTCCCCAGCGTTGGAGTCCATGTGAGCTGGTGCTGGCTGCAGGGGAATGAAGGGCTGGTCTTCACGGGGGCTGTAAGGGCAGCAAGGGTCATTCCCTTTCGGGGGGATGGAGGGGGTGGTCAGTGGCCCGGGGAAGCAGCACGTAGCCCGGCACCATTGCAGCCCGGGAGAGGGAATAAATATTTACCATGCACAGGCCCAAACACTCTCAGCTCTGCCAAATATTGTTCACTGCGGTGGTCGGTTTCTGTCCGGGCAAGTGGTTTCATGTCCTGCCAAGACGGGGTTTGCGAGGCGCTCCCAGAGCGTCTCTGCAGTGCGCGTGCATGAGCCCACGCTTCCGGGAAGCGGCCGCCCGCCGGCCCCTGGCCCCGCTTGTTTGTTGGGTCAGGGTTCCCAGGGCCCACCTCCGGCCTCCCATGCAGCAGCCCCGGCAAGCTGCGGGTGTTTTGTTACCCAGAGATGGCAGCCTGGCTGCCCCGGCCGCTCCCAGAGGCTCAAGGGCCCTTGATCCCAGGCTGTTGGCTGGGCCCCTGGTCACCGCCCCTGCAGACAGCGGCAGAGATGGGGGAGGGTGGCTGGCTGTGGGGTCTGCAGGCTGCGGGGCAGGCCCGCGGCGGCTGCATCTTCTACTCCTTCGTTTTCTCTTCCTGTGTCTGTCTGTCTCGCCTCTGTCCCTCTCTGCCTCTCTCTCCGTCCTCCCGCTGCGCACATCCACGTGAGCTGTTGTCCTTGCAAACACAAAGGCCTCAGAGCCCTGGGACCCGTGGGCCTGTGCCACGCAGAGAGCTGTGCGAGAGTCTCCTGCCACTGCTGCAGTGAGCCCTGGAACCAGGTGGCTTCAAAGCAGCAGGCTTTGTTCTCTCCCAGCTCCAGAGGCCGGAAGTCTGAGATCAAGGTGCGGGCAGGCTGGACCCCTGCAGGGGCTCTGAGGGGGCGTCTGTTGCAGCCCCCAGCTTCTGCTGCCGGCGTCTGGGAGTGCCTTGGCTTGTGGCCGCCACTTCTGTCTCTGCCTTCCTCTTCACACAGCCATCCCCTGTGCCCGCGTCCAAATTTCCCTCTTCTTATAAGGACGCCAGTCACTGGATTAGGGCCTCCCATCCCCTGTGAATGACCTCATCTTAACTTGATTGCAGGTGAAGCAAAGACCTTATTTCCAAGAAGTAAGGTCACATCTGGGTGGGCCTGAATTTGTGTGGACATTAGTCACTGCAGAACAAGCAGCGGGAGACAGGGCGTCCGGGTGGGCAGGTGGCACAGGTGGCCGTCTGTCTTGCTGGTCCTTGCTAGAGTGAGGGTGGAGGCTGCTTGGGCAGCGGAGGGGTGAGGACCCAGGCGTCGGGATGGCTCCCCGGGGAAGGACGGCAGGGTTGGTGGGCAGGTCCTGGGGTTGATGTGGCCCATGCTCTGAGGAAGCAGGAAAGAAGCTTCCTCGAGAGGCAGCGAACCTTCCAGAAGGCAGAGGAGTAGGCACCCGTGTGGCAGAGGCCTTGTTCCCCTGATGACCCCAGCCCTGCATGAATGAGCTCTCTGGTGGCAGTGGAGCCTGTGTGAGCTGGTGGTGGCTGCAGGGCAATGAGGGGTCGGTCCTCACAGGGGCTGCGGGGTCTGCAGGCGCACCAGTCCTCTCCAAGGGTCGTTCACTTTAGGGGCCATGGAGCGGGTGGTTGGTGACCTGTGGGGGCAGCTTGAGTTGGAAGAGTCCCAGGCAAGGAGGAATTGAGACTTAGGAGCCCCGGGCCGGGGGTGTGATGGTGGGAGGCTTGCTGGGGCTGCGTGGGCTGGGGTGCCCCCACCTCCCACCCTCCCTCTGCTCAGGGCGAGTCCCAGAGTGGCAGAGGCAGGCCCCTTGCCAAATGCTCTGCCAAGACTTTCCATGCAGGGGGCTGGTGATGCCTGCAGGAGCAGGGTGGAGACAGGGGCTGGGCAGGGGATGGCGCAGGGTGTCCTGAGGTGACCGGGCTTTGTGGGCTGCACGGTGTTGGTGGCCTGGGGCAGCCTCTGGACTTGGGGAGGGGGATGGCGTGTTCTCTGGGTAGCTGGGGTCTCTCTGGCTGTGGGCACCTTCTCCCGCTGGCCGGGTTGGGCTGCCCATTCCCTACCATTTTCTGCTCAGCCTTAGTGACAGCCCCAGCCCATCCCGTCTGAGCAGGAGCCAGCCTGTGGACCAAGGCTGCCCTGGCCACACTGCCCCCGGGAAGCCCTCCCTGCCTGCCCGCTATGGCATCTCCTCTCTGACCTGGGCCCACACAAGTCCTCCTGCTGCTCCCCATAACCACTTCCTCCAGGGCCCCTCTGTCTCCCCAGCTCAGCTTTGTCTTCCTAGGTGTAGGGGTCGGTGGCCATGGCACCTGTGTGTGGGGCTCCCACTGGGGCCATCTGCTTCACTGGTGGACTGAGAGTATGGAGTCTGAACTGGCACCTCCCGTGTCTGGCACAGCCCACCCAGCCCCGGGCACCACGGGCCCACTTGGCTTCATCCCAGAAGCCATTCTGGCTCCAGGGCTAGGCACTCTCTAGGCACTGAGAGCCAGATGAGCGGTGAGATGCGCATCCCAATGCCAGCCTGGAGCCAGGACCACCATGGGGAGGGAAGGGGCCGGGCAGAGGCAGTGGGGTAGTGTGTTCCCGGGTTGCATGCAGCACAAGGCCACTGTCGCTGGCTCCAGCACGGCCCCTGCTGCCTCCATGCTGCCCCCTCATTCAGAGGAACCTGGCTGGGCATTAGCATCAGCCACCCCACTTGAGAACCGTGATTCCACAGCCTGTGCAGCTGGGAACCCGGCTGACGCAGAGTCAGTCTCCCCAGGGGTGAGTGAGAGCCAAGTACAGCCGGTCCTGCGATGGTAAGCACTTCCCTTCTCTCTTTCTTTCTAGAACTGTCTACTACATGGGCTACAGGCAGGTGTATACCACGGAGACCCGGACCGTGCTCAGGTGCTGCCGAGGGTGGACGCAGCAGCCCGGCGAGCAGGGCTGCCTCTCGGGTGAGTGCCGCCTGCGCCTCCCCGCCCTCCCCTCCACCTCCACCGCAGATGACTCAGTAGAGTCATGAATCTGCGCCCGGCCTGGTGGGGATCGCCCTTCCACGGCAACACGAGCGACGCAGGGGCCACTCGCTCAGCAACGCCGCTTGCCAAAGGCTGCAAAAGCAACCTCAGCCGAGGCTGGCAGAGCTGTGGAAAGAGAGCTGGGGCCGGGTGGGGTCAGTCCACTTTGCTGGCTCTTCCAGAGGATGGGAGCCTGCCATTGGTAGGGTGTCTGAGGGTATCCTGGGGGCACGCATTGGTGTCTGTGGGTTCATGTACCCCTGAGCCTAGTTCGGGGTTCACCTGCCACACCACGCTCACCCCCGGCTCCCTGAGTCCCTCTCCCTGCCCCATTTCCCTATACCATGTTCTCCCAAGGCTAATCTGGGCCGGGTGGCAGGCCTCAGCCTCCATGGGTGCGAGGGAGCCGCTCCTTCCTCTCTCTGTATGTAACCAGCACAATTCGAGAGGCCCATGCTGCATACAACCTGACCCGGGCAGGTGCTGGGGTGCTGGGGCTCGGAGGTGCGGGCCCAGGACTGGAATTGGGTGGTCTGAGCTGAGTGGGCGGCTCTCAAGCCTCTGGTTTGTGAAAGGACTGGGGTTCACAGCTACAGAGGTGTTTGGGAAGAGTTTCAGGCATGGGGACAGGAGTCCCGCAGATGCAGCTGCCTGGGCAAAGGGGTCAGTGTCCCCCGCTGGGAGGGGTTGGCACAGAGGTCGTGGGACCCTGTCCCATAAAGCCGGCCTCCGCTAAAACATTGAGGTGGCATCCTGCCAGTGAGGGGCAACATTGAGGTGGCATCCTGCCAGTGAGGGACAACATTGAGGTGGCATCCTGCCAGTGAGGGACAGGCTATGCCATGGAGTGTGGCAGAGAGTCACGCACTCCCCACATTTTTATTTTTATTTTTTACTTTTTATGTTTATTTATTTATTTATTTATTTATTTATTTTTTTTTTTTTTGAGAAGGAGTCTCGCTCTGTCGCCCAGGCTGGAGTGCTGTGGCCAGATCTCAGCTCACTGCAAGCTCCGCCTCCCGGGTTCCCGCCATTCTCCTGCCTCAGCCTCCTGAGTAGCTGGGACTACAGGTGCCCGCCACCTCGCCCAGCTAGTTTTTTTATTTTTTTAGTAGAGACAGGGTTTCACCGTGTTAGCCAGGATGGTCTCGATCTCCTGACCTCGTGATCTGCCCATCTCGGCCTCCCAAAGTGCTGGGATTACAGGCTTGAGCCCCCGCGCCCGGCCTTATGTTTATTTTTTAGAGGCAGCGTCTCACTCTGTCAACCAGGCTGGAGTGCAGTGGCACCATCACAGCTCACTGTAGCCTCAAAATCCTGAGATCAAGCGATCCTCCCAGCTTAGCCTCCCAAGTAGCTGAGACTGCAGGTGTGCACCACCACGCTGAATAGTTATTGTATTTTTTGTGGAGACAGGGTCTCACCATGTCGCCCAGGCTGGTCTTGAGCTCCTACGCTCAAGCAATCTTTCCACCTCGGCCTTCCAAAGTGCTGGGATTACAGGTGTGAGCCGCCATGTCCGGCCAACACTCCCCACATCGAGGGTTAACGGGCAGCGGGCTCCCCCGGACTCCGGTGACAGGAACAGAACCCAGCTGTAGGGGTCTTTATGGCAGGTAGTTGCCTGGAGCCGCAGGGGCTCTTCTCACACAGGAAGCGTGCAGACTGCAAACCAGGGCTGAAGTTGCCCGTCCTGGCTTGAGCTCCGGCAGGAAAAGGGGAAGAGAAGGGATGATGGCCGTGTTTTTCCATTAGAGGAAGTGGATAATTCTCTCCAGGAAGGGAGGAGAGTAACAAGGAAGAAGGAGGCGACGGGGCCTCTGCTGGCAGCAGGGAGGGGGTTGCTGGCCAGGCGCCCCTCGGAGGGGATCCCAGCCTCCACCGTCACTGATGGCGCCTGAGCTGTGCCCTGTTTCTCTGCTCCTGTCGTCTGGGAGGAACAAAGGGGTCTTTTTAGTGGGGAGGGGGCAGACATCAAAGCCAAGGTTCCCCTGAGTTTCCACTCTGAGGCAGGGATTCTGGGGCCTGCCCAAGGGGATTCTAATAATGGGGCGAAACAACAGGCAGCTTGGAGCAGGGTGGGGGCGGGGAGGGGAAATGGGGCTGCCAGTCCGAGTCCCCAGGTTTACGGGGGGAGAGCGGGCTTTTTGCTCCCAGGGGGGACTTGAAGGCCCAGCTGCATGGATGGCTGGGGCGGGGCTGGGGGTGTCCCTGGGCCTGGGGTCCTAGGTGGGGCAGGGGCGGAGAGCCTGGGCAGGGAAGGCAACTGCAGGTAGACGTGTGCGCGGCCGTGTTTCCCCGAAGCCGTCCCCTCTGAGCCCCGAGCTGGGCTCTGGCTATCCTCGTGTACACCTTGTATTCATCTCCATCAGCAGTGATCATCTCAGAGTCAGGCTCGAGGGCAGGGGCCGGGCCAGTCCCCTGAGGCTGCTTCAGCCTCTACCTGCTGTGGGGACATCAGGGTCTCGATGGTCCCAGCAGGGCCTAGTGAGTGTGGCCATCTCCATCACCAGCCTGGCCCAAGGTGAGCTTTGGGCCTGTCCTGCCAGCTCCGTCTGCCTGTGCCGTGGCCAGGCCCTAGGCCGCCATCCGAATATGGGACCCAGGGGCCTTAGGAGAACATGGTGGCTCTGCCCTGGCCGGGCTCTGCTGGCTGGAGTGGGGTGGAGGGCGTCTTGGCTGAGACCCTCACCAGGGCAGCCCGGGCTGGGCTGGGTGGAGGAGCTGGGCTGAGGCCGGGGGCGGGGGGCAGGGGAGGGTGGGGGTCCTGGTTGTCACGTCGGCGGGGTCCCCACACGGATCCTGGACTTGAGCTTTTCTTATTGTTTTTAAAAATTCGTTTTTAGCGCAGGATTTGCTTGTTTGTGTGTTTTGCTTTTATTTGCTTGTTTTCATGGCCCCGGGAATCCCTGTGATCTCCTTCTCCGGCCGCTCTGTTCACCCCCACGGCTGGGTCCCAGCAAGTGAGGGAGGCGGTGGGTGGGTGGGAGTCAGTGTTCACAGGGGCTATGCCTGAGCCCCAAGGGTTGGAGGGGTGTTGCCTGGCGTGTCCCGTGCTAGCCACAGAGTCATTTGTTTATTTGGTCACTCAATTGTTTGCTGGGTTTTGGCTCAGCTGCTGCCGAGTACTGGGGGTTCGAGGACCCTGGCAGTGGGTGCTCACCCATGTGGAGCCCATGGCTGGGAGGCTGACCGTGAGCAGATGCTTCTCATGTGGCCAGGGTGTGACGAGGCCTGCAGAAGTGAGGATGGGCAAATGAAGGCCAGCGGGGGTCTAGGGGGTGGTGCTGGGGACAGCAGGAGTGTCTGGGGGGCAGCCTGGGAGTCTGGAACATCAGAGAGGGCGCAGTGAGTCAGGGTCAGTGGGCGGCCTGGCCAAGGCTTTTTGGACCTCCCCCACCACGAGGCCTCCAGTCCAGGCAGGGAAGCCTGTAGGCCCTTCCTCAAGCTGCCCCTCTCAGGGGAGTGGGCTGCACGCCGGGACCCGCAGGCCTAGGGGCACTGTGCTAGCCTCTCTCTGGACCGGCTGCTCTCCCAGGGCCACTGTGTGAGGTGGTTGGGCCGGCTGGGGCTGGGGGCTTCTCTGCATCCCACAGGAGCGCCCTGGCAGGGCAGAATGGGTGGCCTCGGGGAGCCTGGCCTGGCCTGAGCCAGCATGTGGAGCAAGTGTTTGTTGATGGGCTGGATGCCGATGCCCGTCTAGGCAGCCAAGAGTGGAAAACATGGCTCAGTCCTGGGCTCAGTTCCCCCAGGTACCTGGTGAGCTCTGAGACCTGGTAGCAGCTCCCACCAGCCCCCTCGCTGGAGGCCCCATCAGGCCTCGAGCTCCAGGATGTGGGTGTGACAACGTCCACCTGAAAACCTGGGATTAAATGAGTCACTTCATGTGGAGCCTTTGTTTGGTGCCTGTATACAGTAAGCGCTCAAGCAATGCCAGCTCTTGTTCTTAGAGGAGGAGGCCTGGGTGAAGCCTGCTTGGCCTATGGTGACTCCTGTTAGCAGCAGTGACCGTGGCAGTGGCACACACGGTGCTCGGGCACCTCGGTCACGGCATCACTTGGCCAAGGGCTTGGGTGCAGGGGCTTGTGGGCAGGGCTCTCTGGTGACGGAGCCCAGGGCCTTACCCGCTGCTCGGTGGTTCTGGGACGTCTCTTCCCGCCTCCCCATGCTCAGCTGAGGCTCTGCCTTCCTGCCCCGGGTGAGCCGAGCGTTTCCGACACCACGTTCCAGCTCTGTTGTGCGCTTCCCATCTCTGCCGGCTCATGCAAGGAGGGCAGGGCGCAGCTGCTAGCGGGGTCAGGGGCTTGTGTTGGGTGGGAGTCTCAGGGTCCCTGCAGGTGCCAAAGCCCCTCAGCCCCTGGGAGGCTCTCCCTCTGTGGGGTCAGCTGAGATCACACGTGGCTGCTCACGGTCTCCCCAGTCAGTGTGCCTGTGGGCATTGGGGCCACACCCAACCAGGGTCCTCCCTGCTCCCCAGCCCAGGGCACCGCTGTCCTTGAGAGCCGGAGGATGGCAGTGGGGTGCACGCCCCCGTGCAGGACAGATGCTCACTCTTTAGAGGGCCCTGTGGGTCAGGGCTTGGCTCTGCCTTTGCCTTCCCTTTTCTCACCCTTTGCCCCTTCCTCGTTTCTTTGTCCCCCTCCAGCCCCTGCTGGCAGGGGAAGGACAGGGGAGGCCCCTGAGCCGATGTTTCCCCACCCCCAGTCATTGTGAGATTTCCTTGCTTCCATGTGACCTGGACACCCGGCCATGGAGGACAATGTCAGGACCTGGGAGCCCTGCCGTGTTTGTGTAGGAGCGAGGAGTAGGCTAACGCCCGTGAGAGACTGGCCGGAAGCTGCTAATCGTGTTATGATTTCCCTGAGAGCCACTTACTTAGTGCCAGGTGGGGCGGCTGGGCCTCATGACCGGGGCTTCCCAAGCCCATGAGGCCCTGCAGAGCCTGTGGCCTGGGTGCAGTGGGGTTCGGAACTACTTCTCTTGCTGGGGGGTGTCCTTCCTGCTCAGGGATTCTCTGAATTCCGCTTTTATCGTGGTCCAGTGCCAGATTTTTCCCAGACCCTGACAATGTTTCAGCCGGAGTCCCCCTGGTCCTGGCAGCACCAGTTACCTTGGGCACCCCTCCTCCAAGCCGGGCTCCCAGGTGGGCAGAGTGGCAGATGAGTGCCAGCCTGGAGCAGCTGACTCGCCGGTCCTTCCACGTGTGCACCCTGAGATGGAACTGTGGAGGAATGGGGCCCAGGAAGACCCTGCTGCAGCCCCCCCATCCCCCGCAACTCTTCATATGGGTTGTGCTGGCCTGGCCTGGGGGAAGGGGAGGCCACTGGATGGAGAGGCAGGGCCTCGGCGTGGAGCTAGGAGCTGCACCAGCTCCGTGCGCTGTGACGGGCACTGGGAAGGGATTCTGTGTTCCAGTAAGCGCTTCCTAAACCAGAGTTCAGCAGACTTCTTTTTTGCAGGAATTCTCAGAGCCTTTAATATGTGAATGTGCTCTGTGGATTCCTGAGACAGACTATACAGGCTTTTCCAAACTAATTGCACCTTGAATCTAGAGGCTGTCTGAGAAAGGAAAAATAAAGAAGCCACAAAGTCACAGAGATAAAACAGTACCCTAAAGTCTGTGTTGAACAGGGCTGATGCAGGCGATCTGCTTGACACACGGTCATGGAGGCCTGGCAGCGGCTGGCACGGTGCTCAGGACCCAGAGGGTAGCAGTGAGCAGAATCCTGCACCTGCCCTGACCTCCTGGGGCTCTTGTCCTTGCAGGGGACACGCAGGAAAGGATGAAGCTGCCATGAGAAATGCTATGGAGAAAAGCGAGGCAGGAGGAAGGGGCAGAGGGTAGGGTGAACTACAGTTCACTCCATAGTCAGAGCCGAGTGGTGCTGGCTTGGATAGGGGTCCAGGAAGGCTCCTCTGTCCAGGTGGTGGTGGTCTGCTGATGTGAGGGGTGGGCCTTGCACATGCCTGGGAAGAGATCCCAGAATAGGGAACAGAAGGTGCGGGGTCCTGAGGCAGGATCTTGTGTCTGGAGCAAATGGGACGGGCGTGAGGTGGGGGTGGGAGGGGGCGCAGATATGAGCTCCTGGGGCTGCCGCAGCAAGGGACCACAAGCCAAGTGCTGAAACAACGTGAATGTCCCTCTTTCTCAGTTCCGGAGGAGAGAAGCCTCAGATCAAGGTGTCAGCAAGGCTGTGCCCACTCCTGAGGCTCTGGGGGAGGGTCCTTCCTATCTCTTCCAGCCGCCGTGGTGTTCCGTGGTTGTAGACGCCTCATTCCCCGCTCTGCCTCCGTCTCTACGTGGTCGTCTCCCCTCTGTGTGTCTCTGGGGCCTTTTCTGTAGGCCCTGGGGCCCACCCTAACCCAGCAGGGCCTCACCTCAGTCGCGGTGTTCTTCACATCTGCAAAGATCCCATTTCCAAACAGGGTCACATTTGGAGGTCACAGGAGGGCAGGAATATTTGGGGGACAGGATTCCCCCCACCACAGGGGCGTAGGCCTGGGGCCCTCATGAGGGCAGGGCAAGGTCTGTGCAAAGGAGAGGCTGGGCCTGCTGTGCGGGGCAGAGGTGGCAGTGAGGGCTGCTTCACGGTGGCCCTAGTGAGAGGTGACAGGGCTGAGTTTGGGGGGTCAGGAGGGCGGAGAGAAGGGGTGGGATTCTGGATTTGCAGAGGGAGCGAGAACTGAGTCTAGAGAGCTCGGACCTGGCTCTGCCTCTTCGAAGGCTGGGGGCTGCAGGACCTTGGAGCCCCTCTCTGTGCCCAGCCTGCCTGGCCCTCGACTCTGGGGCAGACCCTCAGGCACCCACGGCCCAGGGAGGATGCCTTAGTTCGACTACCCAGAGCTTCTCTCCAGGCTGTCCCACGCCCTCCTGGCCACTCCTGTCCCCTCCTGTCGACTCCTGTCACCTCCTGGCCACTCCTGTCCTCTCCTGTCCCCTCCTGTCCACTCCTGTCCTCTCCTGTCCCCTCCTGTCTCCTCCTGGCCCCTCCTGTCCCCTCCTGTCTCCTCCTGGCCACTCCTGTCCCCTCCTGTCTTCTGGCCCCTCCTGTCCCCTCCCGTCCACTCCTGTCCCCTCCTGGCCCCTCCTGTCCTCTCCTGTCCCCTCCTGTCTCCTCCTTGCCCCTCCTGTCCCCTCCTGTCTTCTCCTGGCCCCTCCTGTCCCCTCCTGTCCACTCCTGTCCCCTCCTGTCTTCTCCTGGCCCCTCCTGTTCCCTCCTGTCCACTCCTGTCCCCTCCTGGCCCCTCCTGTCCCCTCCTGTCTCCTCCTGTCCCCTCCTGTCCCCTCCTGTCTTCTGGCCCCTCCTGTCCCCTCCTGTCCCCTCCTGTCCACTCCTGTCTCCTCCTGGCCCCTCTTGTCCCCTCCTGTCTCCTCCTGGCCCCTCCTGTCCCCTCCTGTCTTCTCCTGGCCCCTCCTGTCCCCTCCTGTCCACTCCTGTCTCCTCCTGGCCACTCCTGTCCCCTCCTGTCCACTCCTGTCTCCTCCTGGACCCTCCTGTCCTCTTCTGCCCACTCCTGTCCCCTCTTGTCCACTCCTGTCCCCTCCTGGCCACTCCTGTCCCCTCCTGTCCCCTCCTGGCCCCTCCTGTCCCATCCTGGCCCCTCCTGTCCCCTCCTGGCCCCTTGCTACCTGGGGGATGCTGGGCTGTCCAGGGAGGACAAACATATTCTCAGGAAATCCACGGCCTGTGCAGGCTTTGACTCTGTAGGGAGGTGTTTGTGATGGTTTTTGTCTCATGAGCAGTGCAGGCTCAGAGATAACCAGGTCCATGCACGATCGTGTCTTCCCGCAATGTCAGACTTTATTGATGCTGTTTCTATCACAGAGGCCGTGAGCTCCATGGAGTTCCCGAGGAGGCGATTCTCCTTCGTGCTTCCGGTTTACCCTGTAGTCAGAGCCACAGGCACACAGGCTCCCGCCACTCCACACGCCTGTCAACATTGCAAACTATATATCGTAGTTGTACTTAATATATAAATGCTATAGATTAAACATTTCACAACAAACAAAGTCACATTGAACACTGGGAGAAAAAGAGATAGGAGAAAGGGTTAACGGGAGAAAAGACAAAAAAAGACAGAACAAAGACAAAAAGCATCTCCTGGTCTGGCCCTGGTGGCCTCCGTGGGCCTTGCAAGGGACTCTGATATGGCAGAGACTTCGGGGCAGATGCTGACTTCTTTCCACGAGGACAGCCCTTTTCAGCAGCTGAAGGCCTGCTCGTGTTATGACCACGGAGTCCTCAGTGAGGCCTGAGAGTGGAGCGTGCTTGTTTGTGTTACATGCAGTCTTTATTTTTTAAATTTGTTTATTAAGCAAAAGGCATCTTGTTCTTGTTGGCAAAGTGCCCTGTGAAATGTGAAATAGAGTCTGACTCTTAAGATGGAGTTATTTATGTCAAGGGTGCTATATACAGCTTGTATTGTTGCAGAAACCTGGGACAGGGTTGGTGCCCTTCCCCCTTGTACACAGGTGGAGTTGGCAGAATCGATGGGGGTCCAGGCCACTGGATACTGCCCTGGATCTGGGCTCTGGCGCACCTGCGACCTTGGCACCTACAGTCGGGGGTGCCCAGGGTGAGGCCTGGGCTTGGGGCCCCGTGTCCAGCTGTTGGACCATCAGGCCGCCGGGCCCTGCAGTCTATCTCCCCTCCTTGCTTGTCCGGGCCCCACGGCCACTGCCCACCAGGTTGGCTGGGCCTGCTGGGAAGGGGCTGCAGGCCCTCTGTGGGACCCCATGCATCACTCACACCTACAGACAGGTCACATACACACAGAACGTGTCACACCCACACACAGGACATGTGTCCTTACTCACACTCATATACAGGACATATGTCACAGCCACACACAGGACATGTGTCCTCCCTCACACCCACACACAGGACATGTGTCCTCCCTCACACCCACACACTGGACATGTGTCCTCCCTCACACCCACACACAGGACATGTGTCACTCACACCCACACACAGGACACATGTCATTCACACCCACACACAGGACATGTGTCACACCCACACAGAGGATGTGTGTCACTCACACCTACACATGCTCCCATTCATGGCTGCAGCTCCATCCTCACACATAGCCCAGAACTTCCTTCTCTTTCCTCTTCAGCATAAGAGCTGCCCTGTAGGGTGGTGGGTGGGGAGCCCCGTGACGCCTTAGAGTCCCCAGGCATCTCCGGGCTGGGAGCCCCATCCAGGGGGTGTGCAGGTGCTGAGAGCAGCGGCCTTACCGCCCGCCCATGCCTCCCCGGTGCTCAGGGGCAGAGACACTACCCTGGATTCTGTGGTTACCGTCTCAGATGCAGGCCTGGGGACTGCTCGGTGTTCTCAACAGAAGGGGCAGGAGTCCCTGATCCTCGGCTTCATCCCCATTCCCTGGAGGGCTCTGCTGGTGCGTGGTGAGGGGACGTGGGCCTGCCCTTTGGTGCAGGGGGAGCACAGGCCATGAGGCACAGAGGTGGTGCCAGTCACCAGTGTCTGGAGTGACCCTTAGTGGCAGCCAGAGATCCTCCTTCTGGAAGGTTCTGGGTGCACTGCCCCTACTCCAGCGATCATCTTTGGAGAGCTGGGCTGGTGGGCGAGGAAGGATAGGACGGCTTGATCCGCCTGGTGGTCACCCCAACTTCCCATAAGATGGCTGGGTTGTTCAAGGGGACAGGAAGAAAAGTTGCCAAGGGCTCTGGCCAAGCGGCAGCTCCAGAGAAGTAGCTCAAGGTCTTCACCTGCAGGAACTGAGCCCCTGGAGGGGAATCCAGTCCCCTTTCCACAGTTAACCGGATTCCAGAAATGAGCTCCAGCCACTGCAAGAGGTGTTTGCTTGTGGTTCAGTTCAATGTGAGAAAGTAGGGGTTGTTAAAGAGGCTACAGACATGGACATGCTGCCATGCACTCCCCAAATCTGCCATCCTGTGCCAGTGGCACCCCGGATGCCTCTAAGGGCCCTCCCAACCTTTGGTCTAGGAATTTGAGGTAGACCTGCCCAATTTCACCCCAAAGCAGACGCCTGGGAAGCTGGGCAGCCGGCAAATGGCCACGGTCCTCACTGCCAGTTCCAATTCTTTGAATGAGGGAGAGGTGTGGCCCTTGACGGCTTTGGAGGCCGGGCTGCTGCATTGTCAGGTGGCTGTGCATCGTCAGGTGGCTGTGCATTGTCAGGTGGCTGTGCATCGTCAGGTGGCTGTGCATCGTCAGCACATGCTGCAGTGGGGAGGGGATGTGGACGGCTTGGGGATGTCTACCAGGAGCACCTGCTCTCCGTTTGGAGCACTGCTTTGTGCATCTTTGTTTTAGGGCCTCCTGGTGTTTTTCCACCCCTTGGGAGGGAGCAATGCCTTGTGCAGCCCTCCTCCTCCATCCCCTTGTGCCCTCCCTTTCCCCAAGGAGCATCCACAGGTGCCTCTCACACCCGGCTGGCCTGGCCATGCGGTGGTTTGTTAATTCATTCACTCCTTCGTCAACAAGCTTGCCGGCACACCTGCGTGTCGGAGCTGGGTGGGTGACGGTGATCAAGATGGAGTTCAGGGCTGCTCTCAGGGAGCCCGGGGCCTGGCATGGGAAGTGAGTTGTCACCCCAACTGAATGCCTAATCATGGTTGAGGGGCACTAAAGGGGGCAAGAGCGGGGCTCTGTGGGCCCTGATTTGGAGACGGGGCTTAGGGAGCCTCCCTGTGGAAGTGACATTTGGGGAAGAGAAGAGTTGTGCATGCAGAGAGCAGCTTGTTCATGGGAGAACCCCAAGCAGGGAGAGCTGAGTCTAGGGGGAGGCCAGGAGTTGGACGGGGGTCGGATAGGGAGGATCTGGGGACCGCGAGTTTTGTGCCGAGTCAATGGAAAGCAAATGAAGGGTTTTGTAACCAGGGAACCAAGATCTGAGTTGTCTTCTAAAAAGTCACTACGGCAGTGGGGTAGAGAATGGAAACTGAGTGAGCAGGAGAAGCTGGGGCCAGCTAAGAGGCGTCTGCGGAGGGCAGGAGATGACGGTGGCCTTGGTGTCATGGTGGAGACGAGGTGGAGAAACGTGGGTGTGTTCAAGGTACCCTGAGGGTGGACCCAACTGGACTGGCTTTGAACAGGATGTGGGTGAATGATCCAGTGTGTACGGTGCTATCTCCCAGACCCCTGGTCTGAGCCGCTAGGTGAGCTGCTAGAAGGATTCGCTGTGTGCTCATCTGAGTGACTGGCCCGGGGTCCAGGGAGCATCTTGTGGCCGTGCCCTTCCAGCCTGGGACAGACGTTAATCATTGGTCTCTGTGTCCTCTTTCTAGCCCAGGATGGAGACCAGTGATTAATGTCTGCCCTGGACACTGAAGAGAGGGCAGCGGCTGCCCCGGGCCTGGTGTCCTGCTGGGTGCACATGTGGTAGGGTCCGTGTGCGCCCCTTTCCGCCGGCGAGAGTCAGCTCTGCCTGCCTGAGAGACGATGTCTTCATCCGCGGCAGCGGGCACTCTGGATCTGGCTGGGATTTTCAGAAGCACACTCCTTTCCCCCTTCGTTTCGGATTTAGGCAGATGCTTCCTGGGGGAGCAGGGAGGGAGGGAAGGTGTGGAGTTTAGAGGAGGGATACAGGGTGGTGGGTGTGGGCTCCAGGAGAGGGGCCCTGAGAACAGCAGGGTGGGGTCCAGCCGGTGGGAAACAGAGTGGGAGGGGGGAGGCAGTGAGTGGCTGCTTTTCCCCGGGCTCAGAGATCCGGGCAGGTCCTGCCTTCCATCCTTCAGCAGAGCCCGGGGAGGGCAGCGTCCTAGGGGTAGACTCCGGGCCGGCACCTGCTCCCCACCCAGGGGTGACTGGTCTTGGCTGTTTGGGGCTGGAGGTCTTCAGGACGAGGAAAACCGGAACCTGCGTGGTGGGAGCTAAACACAGCTGGTTTGCTCTTGCAGCTGTGCGTGTCAGCAGGCTTCAGGCCTCACACCTGGGACACGGATGTTTCCTGTTGCGGGGCCCCAGGCTGGTCCCCTGTCCCTGGGGAATTTCCTGGGCTGCTTCCAGGGTCATGGCAACTTCCATCCGGCTTCCCTGCAGCCCCCCGGCCCCTACCCTGTCGAGTTCGGACACATCCTCCAGCTGCACGTGTTTGGCTGGAGGGAAGAGGCTGGTGGGGCCTGGATGTGGCCAGATGCGTGTGAGGGCCCAGGCGGGGAGGGGATGCCCCCATGCCCGGGGCAGCGGTGGTGGCCGTGATTGCAGGAGGCGTGGGAGGAAGAAGCTTTCACAGGGACCCGTGTTTCTCTGTGCCAGTCCAGACCCAGGCCCGGTCGTCCTGATCCCAAGTCCAGGTTTGAGTGCTGGCCTTGGGCACATCTGTAAATGGGACGACCACACAGGCCCTGAAGCCCGAGCCAGTCATGGCTCACTCTGTGGTCCAGGCCAGGTAATGAAGTCTGTGAGCCTTGGTTTCCCCACCGGGCACAGCCCCTGGTCTGGGGCTGCTTAGATGATGAGTGGCCAACTGTCTTCCTTCCTCTCAGCTGACCTGGCCCGTGCCTGGGAATCCTGGGAGCCCTGGCGCAGCCACCACAGGGCCCACCTGGCTAGAGCTTCCCTCCCGACTCCTGGCAGGGGGGCCATGAGTGACACACAAACTCACTGAGCCCACAGGTCGCACAGGCTCTGGGTGGGGCAGGGGTTCCCAGGTCACTGCCCTGACCATGCAGTCACCCAGCGAGCACCCCTCAGGAGTGAGCGCAGCCCACGCACCTTGGCCTTGCCCTCCTGAGTAGTAACGTGCAGGGTAGGGGTTGCCCGGTGAAGGAACTTGGTACTGGAGTCCCTGGGGGGCACCTGGTCCAGCCTGGAGGGCACCTGCTGTGGAGGGGGCAGCGAGGCAGTGTGGGACTGCCAGTAATGGGGCTGCCTGCCACGCCGCACGGCACCCCCCTCTCTCCAGAGCCCCCACCTGGCCTCTCAGGTCCAGCTGTGGCCTCCTCCACCCTCACACCCTGGCCTTGCTTTCCCCAGGGAGCCCCAGGGCAGCTGCTATCAACACTTGGCTCCCCACCTGCTAGGACCTTACCTCGTCCCCTCCCTGGGGTCCGACTGGCCTGGGCCGGGGCCACCCCTCCCTGAGAATGGGGCCATCCTAGTAGGTTCTACCATCAGGGTCTTGAGGGGGGTCCTCAGCCGGCCCTTGTAGCTGTGCAGTGCTGACCACTGGGCAGCCCACCCCTCCCCACTGCACCCCCACCTTCCCTCCCCCACCCCTCCCCAGCCCCCACTCCCTGCGCACCTTCCCCAGGAAATGCCCTTGGCTCCTCCCCATCTAGGTGAAGTGAATTAGGGCTTTACTGCACTCTAGAGGGGTTCCGCCTAACCCCAACTGCATGTAGCCGTGGCTGGGGGTTGGGGGACACTGCAGCCACCATTGGTGGCTGGGCAATGTGTGACCCAGGACAGAGAGAACAGGGCTGGGGACCTGGCAGGCTGGGTGGGCTGCCTGCCCGAGAGACCCTGAGGCCTCACCTGCCCCTGCCTCGCCCCTCCTTGCCCGTCTCACTGATTTGCTCCTTCCCTCCGCAGCTGAATGCAGTGCCGGCTTCTGTTTTCACGGTGGCCGTTGTGCGCCAGGCTCAGCCCAGCCGTGCCACTGTCCCTCCGGCTTCCAGGGACCCCGCTGTCAGTATGGTGAGTGGAGCCCCTGGGGCACCAAGGCCCTGGTCATGGCCAGCCTGTGGGCGAGGGGCGGAGATGTGTCGGCCACTGGCTGTCCCCAGCACAGCTGTGTAGGGCACACCCTGAGTGAACGGGCATTCTTCTGAGGACGTTCTGCAATCCCTCCACCAGTTCCCTGCAGCCCCTCTGAGGGTGTTGAGAGGAGGGGTGACCCCAAGAGAGCCCCCTCAGTGGATGGTGCTGGAGCATATCATCTTGGCGCCCACCGCGCCAGCCCTGCTGTTTATAAAAGGGGATGCTGGCCCCCTGGAAAGGCAGAGGGTGGCCAGGTCCCAGGGTCTCCAGCTGTGCTGCCACCTTGCCGAACTGTGGTTGTCCTCAGTGTTACAAGATGGGGGACACCCGGGGGTCCTAGCCAAGGCGACTGGTTGAGTAACCGCAGCACAGCCTAGACAGGATTCCCTCACAGGCCCCAAAGACCAGGTTGAAGCAGAGCTGGCAGTGGGGAGATGCTTGCAGGGAGTGGGATGGGCTGAAAGCAAGCCATCGGGTGACGGGATTTCTGTGAAGAAAAGTGCGCGCCAATGTGGGGAAAAGCGGCAAAGCCTCGTCCCGATTCCTTTGGGCCATGGGCAGCGGGAGTCTTCCTTCCTCTGTGGCTTCCTGCTCTGTCCCGGGTTGCTTCATCCTAGCCTCACGCAGCCTGAGCCACAGCCGTCCCGATGGCATGAAACACTCCCGGTGGCCCTGGGGCTTTGGGACTGCTTGTGTGGTGGCCACCGGGGCTCCATGCCAGGCAGATGCCAGGGCAGAGTGAGAGATATGCTCCGGCGCCCAGGCAGACAGCGGGGGAGACTCGAGGAAATCAGAGGAATCAGGAGGTCCCCACGTTTGTGAAGGGCACCTCTGCCCACTCCACGTTCCGCTGGGGGCCGGGCTGAGGAGGGGTTCTCGAGAGGTGCTGGTCTCCCCAGAGTTCGGAGCTGGGTGCCAGCAGCCTGGGGCATTGGTCATTGTTGGAGGGTTTATTGGTGCTGGAGGGTTTATTGAATGTCCTCTGTTAGCTGGGACGGCCCCTGCCGAGTCACCGTGAGTGCCTGTTGCTTCCTGGATGCTAGGCGGCTGGGAGGGCTGCTGCCCCGGCCGGGGACTGAGACCCGGCTGTCTCATGTGGACGAAAGGGCCCCCCCGGGTCCCCTGCCCTGTCACTGACCTGCGACATCCAGGCTGCAGGCCTTGGCCAGGCCTCCCTGTGGTCAGAGGTGACCCGTCCCAGCTCCGAGGGCAGATGGGGGTCCACACAGGATGGAGTGGGCTCCGACTGTCACGTTTGGCCTCTTGAGAACTGTAATTATGGCCACAGGTAGGAGTTGAGAAATGCCCCGAGGGCCTTTCCGTCTCATTTGTCTAATCTTTTGGCGTGTGCGTCGCTTCATTTCCGTTTCACACGGAAATACCAGGGCTGACTGGGCTGGCTGGGGAGGTTTCCGGGACAGGGCTGTGGCTCACTGGTCAGCCAAGCAGAGCCTCCGGTGGTCTCTGTTCCTAGGGGAGGGCAAGGAGGAGGTGGCCTTGGGGGGTGGCCTTTCCTGGCTGTGTCCTCTGGGAGGGGATGGAGGACACCTGACCTGCCCCCTCAGGGCTGGCCTCCTGCCCACCGTCAGTCCCCTCCTCCCACCTCATCTTTGTCAGGAGCCTGCTCAGAGCCCCCTGGTCCGTGAGACCCTGACACGCGGCCCCCAGGGCACCAGCAGGCACAGGGTTTGTAGGAGGCTCACTGGGGGCTGCACACCCCGTGGGGGAACTCGGCGTCTCATGGGGGCAGGGTGCACTCAGGTGCCCTGTGCCCCACCAGCCTCTTGGCTCTGACTTCTGCGTCACAGACTCTCACGGCGCCTGGGCTCCAGGCTCAGCCTCCAGAGCAGCAGCCCCATGCGCCGGTCACCGTGGGAATGCGCCAGTCACCGTGGGAATGCACCGGTCACCGTGGGAATGCACCGGTCACCGTGGGAATGCACCGCAGAGCAGGGAGGCTGGAGGCCGGGAGCTCCCTCCTGGCTCCCAGCCACTCTCTTCCTGTGTCACCTCATCAACTCCACACTTCATTTGCTTCCTGAAAGAGGAAACCAAGGTTGGGGAGACCCGGCAGCTGCTGGTGCTCAGCTCGCAAGTGGCCTAGCTGGGGCTGAAGCCAGGTCTGTCTGAGGGAGTGCCATGTACTCCCTTCTGGCCATGCTGCCACCTGGTGCAGGGAGAAGCCTTGGTCCTGGGGGAGCCGCTGAGATTTGCTTTGGAGAAGAGGGGAGCAGGGTCCCCGGCAGGGCAGGAGCGTCCCTACCTGTGGCTGGCTTGTGGCCCTTGGGTAGTGGGCCTCCTGGGAGAGTGGCCAGTTAGGGCAGACGTGGCCTTCACAGGGGGCAGTTGACAAGCTGGAGGGTGGCTGCCTGGCCTCCTCCCTGGTCACTCTCTCTCGGAAGAAGGGGAGGGTGTGGAGGCTGGGTGTGCAAAGCCGAGGGTACAGGGCTGAATTATGCAGGGTCGAACTGTGTAGGGTGAAGTGTGCGGGGCTGAATTATGCAGGCCTGGGCATTCAGGATGGAGTGCGTAGAGCTGGGTGTGCAGGGCCAGGCCTGCAGGGTTGAATTGTACAGGGCCAGGTGTGCAGGGGTGGAATGTGCAGGGCTGGGCATGCAGGGTGGAGTGTGCAGGGCTGAGTGTGTAGGCCGGGTGTGCAGGGCCAGGTGTGCAGGACCAGGTGTGAGCGGGTGCTGCCTGCAGGTGTAGCCCCTGCCCTTAGCACTCCCACCTAGACCTCTCACCATCACCTTCCTGTCCCTCCTCCACTCTGGGTCTGGACACTGTAGACCTGAGCTCAAACACAGTTGGGAATATTTAACTAACCCCCCAATTATAATAGATTCTAGTTTTGAAAATAAAAGCCATATTTTCTGGTTCCCCCAAATTATTTCATTTGAACAACAGAGTCGGGGAGGGAGACAGGAACTCTCTGGGCAGCTACGGAGGGCAGTTGTGGGAAGGAGCCTTCCCCGCTCCCCACAGCCCCAGCTTTCCCTCCTTGGCGCAGACGGGGTCAAGTCTCGGGTGTACAGCAGGCGGGTGCTTTGCAGCAGTTTCCCTGAGGCCCTGAGAGCCTTTCCACAGAAGCAGCGGGAGCTGTGGGAGCACAAAGCGGGCCTGTCTGCCCCGAAGGTGGAGGGCCTGGCCTGGGCCAGGGCCTGCAGTGAAATCTTCCCCGGCCCAGTGCAGGCCTCGGTGCAGTCAGAGTCAGGGCCAGCTGCTCATTTTGTCCAGGGCTGGCTTTGGTATTCCCCAGGCCTGTGCCTGTGTGACCACTCCACCTCTCGGACCCCGGGTCCCCCTTCTGTTCAGCAGGGAGGAGATTTGGCAATGTTTTGTGCAGGTTGCGTGAGTCCATGTAGGTGAGGCCCAGAGTGGGCCCGGCAGAAGGGTTGGGAAGTGGGGGTCATGGCAGGGACAACCATTGCGATGGCTCAGGTACAGACTTTGTCCCCAGCTGGTATGGTTTGGCTGTGTCCCCACCCAAATCTCACCTTGTATCTCCCATAATTGCCACGTGTCATGGGAGGAACCCCGTAGGAGGTGGTTGAATCATGGGGGCAGGTCTTTCCCGTGCTGTTTTTGTGATAGTGAGTAAGTCTCGTGAGATCTGATGGTTTTATAAGGGGGAGTTTCCCCGCACAAGCTCTCTCTCTCGGCCTGCTGCCATCCATGCAAGACGTGACTTACTCCTCCTTGACTTCTGCCGTGATTGTGAGGCCTCCCCAGCCACGTGGAACCGTGTGTCCATTAAACCTCTTTCTTTTGTAAATTGCCCAGTCTTGGGTTTGTCTTTACCAGCAGTTGGACAACGGACTAATACCCTGGCTCTTGGGTTAACTACACACTGAGCACCCAGCTGCCATGTGGAGTCTCCCGGAGTGGTCCAGGGTTCGGAAGACCCCCCAGGACTGCCAGTATCCTTGCCCTGTGGGTCTGCAAAGGAGGGAGGAGGGAGGGAGACCCTAAAGACCCCCTCCCCTGTCCCTGGGAGGGCTTTGGGGTCCCCTCAGAGCATCAGTTTCATCAGACCAACCAGGAACAATTTTCACAGCCAAAAACCTGGCCTCGTCCTGCCTTTGCACCCAGGTCCCACCTGTGTGTGCTGCTCTGGCAAGCGTGGGTGGACGCCCCCACCCCTTCCCCAACACCCACTGGTGACCTGGGCTTGGCACAGAATCTGTAATGAAAAGACCGGCAAGAAGAAGTTACTGAGGACAAATGACCTCCTAATAGATGTCTTTTGTACCACACAAGGTGACAGAAATCTCTACAAATCTACTAATTGCTTGATCTGGTCTCAGCTGACCTCGTGGAACAAGGGCAGGCTCTGAGAAATGAGGCCTGGGTCACCTCTAGGTACTTTCTTGGTTCAAGAACCTTTGGCTCAGGCCAGGCGTGGTGGCTCACACCTGTAATCCCAGTACTTTGGGAGGCCAAGGCAGGCGTATCACTTGAGCCCAGGAGTTCAAGACCAGCCTGAGCAACGTGGTGAAACCCCGTCTCTACCAAAAATACAAAAATTAGCCAGGCGTGGTGGTGGGTGCCTCTAATCCCAGATACTCAGGAGGCTGAGGCAGGAGGATTGATTGAACCTGGGAGGTGGAGGTCTCAGTGAGCCAAGATTGCGCCCGATTGCGCCACTGGACTCCAGCGTAGGCAACAGAGCGAGACCCTGTCTCAATCAATCAATCAATCAATCAATCAATCAATGTCTTTGGCTCTGATTCCCTTCTGGGCCTCAGTTTCCCCCCATCAAAGGGGCAGGTCAGACGGGTCTCTGGCACCACCACACTAGAGTGTTGCCACCCTCACTCCTGGGTCCAGGTGAGTGGTCAGGGCTCCAGCGATGCCCAGCAGAGGCTTGGCTGCCTCAAGGACTTCCTGGAGGAGGTGGGCCTGTGGGCTGGGGAAGGGTTGGGAGGTGCAATTTGTTCTGGACAAGTTTCCAGATGGGAGAGAGACAGGAGCTGAGGAGCATAGTGGAGGAGGAGAAAGTCATTTTGGCCCTGAGATACAGGGTAGGGAACGAGGGATGCATCAGCCAAGCTTCTAGAGGGTCCTCGGCCTCTCTCGGTGAGATGGAGCCAGGCGTTGCTGGGGGCTGGCTGGCAGGTGCTCCCAGGTACCTGCTGTGTGCCTGCCGAGCCGGGAGAGACGTCAGTGGTCCTGCCTGGAGCCTCAGCACCCAGGCCCACTCTGAGTCCTGCACCTTCGAAGGAACCTTAGTTTCCCCACCTTGAGCAGGAGGCCCTCAGTGGGGGTCTCTCGGGTGTGGGCTGGAGGTGGCTCTGGCAGCTGTTGGGGCCCTGAGGCTATGCCAGGAAGCAGAGCCCTGGAGAAGCTGGGGTGGCCAGGGCTGGGTGGGGTCCTGAGCCTGTTTAGCCCTCGGCGTTGGCACAGGGCGACTTTCTAAACTGGGATCATTGATTAATGGAGAGGAAGCGGCCCTCCCCGCTGCCCTTCAATGCTGCCCACTGTGTCTGAGGGTGGGAGTCTGACCCCTCGCCCGAGCTCCAGATGCCACCCAGGGCTGCTCTTGGCGACCAGCCACGGCCAGGCCTGGGAGCTGCTGCTGCTGGCCTCGGACTCTGTGCCCCAGGGAGTGGTGGGAGGGGAGGAAGGGGCTCCTGGAAGGGTGGGCTCCGGGGCAGGGATGTTCTTTTCACGGCCTCTCTCCATGTTGTGCACGGCCTGGCTGGAGCTGGAGCTGGGGCTGGGGCTGTCTCTGGTCGTGCTCCCTGCCATGGGACCCTGTGCAGAGGCCTGCAGCCTGCAGCAGCCCCAGCCTGGGCTGATTCCTGGGGAGGCATCTCGTCTTTGTCCTGTGGACGTGGCCTTGGGTTAACTTGACCCTGGTCCTGGGCTGTGGTTCCAGGCTCCCCACACTGGTTCCCATGCTTACCTTTAGGTGCAGGCAGGCAGAAGGTTTCCATCTGGGCCTGGAGCTTAGCCAGGAGGCCACCCTGGGGGAGGCTTTTTGTGTCTGGTGTGAGAAATGATCCTAGCATGCCCTGGGAGGACTAGGGGGCACCTGGCGGGGGGATCCAGCACACCTGGAGGACCCAGCAAACCTGGGGGAACCCAGCACACCCGGGAGGACCCAGCACACCAGGGAGAACCCAGCACACCCGGGAGGACCCAGCACACCAGGGAGAACCTAGCACACCCGGGAGGACCCAGCACACCAGGAAGGACCCAGCACACCTGTGAGAACCCAGCACACCCGGGAGGACCCAGCACACCTGTGAGGACCCAGCACACCAGGAAGGACCCAGCACACCTGTGAGAACCCAGCACACCCGGGAGGACCCAGCACACCAGGGAGAACCCAGCACACCCAGGAAGGACCCAGCACACCCCGGAGGACCCAGCACACTGAGGAGGACCCAGCACACTGAGGAGGACTCAGCACACCAGGGAGAACCCAGTACACCCAGGAGGACCCAGCACACCAGGGAGAACCCAGCATACACAGGAGGACCCAGCACACCAGGGAGAACCCAGCACACACAGGAGGATCCAGCCTACCAGGGAGGACCCAGCACACCCAGGAAGGACCCAGCACACCCAGGAGGACCCAGCACACCCAGGAAGGACCAGCACACCCAGGAGGACTCAGCACACCAGGGAGGACCCAGCACACCCAGGAAGGACTCAGCACACCCAGGAGGACCCAGCACACCCAGGAAGGACCAGCACACCCAGGAGGACTCAGCACACCAGGGAGGACCCAGCACACCCAGGAAGGACCCAGCACACCCAGGAGGACTCAGCACACCAGGAAGGACCCAGCACACCTGTGAGAACCCAGCATACCTGGGAGAACCTAATACATCCGGGAAAGACCCAGCACACACAGGAGGACCCAGCACACCAGGGAGAACCCAGCACACCCCGGAGGACCCAGCACACCCAGGAGGACTCAGCACACCAGGGAGGACCCAGTACACCCAGGAAGGACCCAGCACACCCAGGAGGACCCAGCACATCCAGGAAGGACCAGCACACCCAGGAGGACCAGCATACTAGGAAATGACCCAGCACACTTTGGGGGAGGATCCAGCACCCTTGGGGCGGACCCAGCGTGTCGGGGGAGACCCCCTCACCCAGGATCCTTGCTCCCTGGCCTTTGGGGCAGGGAGGACCCAGCATCCTTGGAGAGAACCCAGCCTGTCTGGGGGGACCTCCTCAGCCAGGAACCTTGCTCTCTGGTCTTTGGGGCAGGCTGGCCTTGGTCTTGGCGTTTTCCTGCTCTCTGCTCGGGGGTGGGAGTCCTCTGAGAGCAAGACCAGGCTTCTGGCCTCCATGGTGGGGTCGTGTCCTTTGAGCGCCGGACACCAGACCGCTGGGCCGGGAGATGCCTCACTGATGCCCGCCCTGCCTGCCCTGCCTGCCCTGCCCGCCCTGCCTGCCCTGCCTGCCCTGCCTGTGGCTGCCCTGGGTTCCAGGCTTGGAGGAGCACTCTGGTTTCTGGGCCATTGGAAAACCCAGCCGCCGGCCATGGCGGTCCTCTCTCTGTGGGATGGCCCAGGGCTGCCCCTGGTCCCCCAGACCCTCTCTCTGTGTCCTGCTCCCCAGGCTGATGGATGCCTGTGCCCACAGTTAATGGGGTCCCTGGAGGCCCCCAAGGAATATGGAGGTGTCGACCATGAAGACAAGCCGGTGCTGAGCCGGCTCAGAGTGGGAGGTAGGGCTGTGGTGTGTGTGTGTCCCCGTGTGTCACAGCCTCCCTGGGGCCCTGTCCCTGGGGATTGGTGGAGGGCGGAGACTGGGTGGTCCTGGGGATGGCTGGAGGGAAGGCTGAGCCTCCGCCGTGTGAATGGGGAGGATGACTAGCCTCCTGGGCAGGCTCAGTGCCTGGTACCAGGCTGGGCAGTGGAGGGGACAGGATAAGCTGCTGCCAGGCCAGTTGTGGGCTTCACACCCTGCAGGCAGTGAGGACCTGGCGCAGGGACAGCCTCCTGTCCTCTCATTCCCAGGCCCGCATGGTCTTTCTTGGAGGTGAGGTTGGTGGTGCAGTGGTCGTCCGCTGGGCAGGGCTGGAGCAGGTGTGCCCCGGTGGGTAGACAGAGCACCTGGCACCTGGGCCGGAAGATACCTCCTTCACTCTCGCCCTGTCTGGCCGCTCTCGGGTCCCAGGCTTTAAGGAGCTCTGCCTAGTTCCTGGGTAATCAGAAAACCCCATGCCCAGTGGCCCGCTTGGCTATCCTTTCCCTGTGGCCTCCGGCTTTTCCACACCCCTTTAACTGCACTGAGCCCCTGGAAATCCCCTGAGTCCCGCTTCCCTGTGGGAGCCAGTGCCTGCCGGGCAGCCCCTTCCGCCTGCAGGGCGTTGAGCGGGCGGGCAGGTGCCTGACTTTGGCTTCTCTGGCCTCAGTCCCTGCATGACAGTTGGCTGGGACAGGTGTGGCTCCTCCAGGACCATCTTGCTATGCTCAGGCCGGGCCACCTCCTGGACAGGACAGCCGGGGAGACTGAGACCGCCTGCAGAATCCACCCTGTCTTCCAAAGGGCTGACTCTGGGTGGGGGATTTCTGTTTGCCCAGTGAATTGTTTAATTACCAGGTTTGCTCTTCCCATTCCCTGCCACCCACAAAAGGGCCTCTGTCTTTATCCTGGGATAACGCTATCCTCCCTGGCCTTGGCTCTGTGCACAATGGGACTGTGTGGCCTCTCCCAGGCTGGTTTCACAGACGGGGTGGTCTTTTAATGTCATGATTACAGCAGGAGACATTAAGAGGCAGACCCTCCCAGGCACTGCAGGGCGGGGGGCTCTGTGGGCTCCCCCCACTGCCCCCGTACTGCCTGGTGAGTGTGCACCTCAAGTCTCCCTGCCCATAGCACAGACGGCTGTCCAGACAGCTGCCGAGCCCAGTGGCAGGCCACTCTGACACCGTTCAGAGGATGATCAGGCCTCTTGGCTCCCTGTGCCTGCTGCAGACTGGAAACCCTGTGGCTCCCCAGTCTCCTGGGTGGTCTTGGACAGCTCTTCCCACCAGCTGGGTACATCAGGGACCTTCAGCCTCCAGGATCCTTTGAGTCCCCTGCTCCCTGCCTCAGCCATCCTGTCCCTTCTAGACCCCCTGGACTTCAGGGCAACACTGGGGCTGGCCGTAGCATCCAGGTGTGGGGCTGTGCCTGTTCCGTTTCACAGATGGGGATACTGAGCCCCTGGCAGTTCTTGAGTTGCTTGGAGTCAGTGGTGGACTTGGTATTGGCCTTTGCCCCTTGACCACCTGCCCAGGGCAAGGCTTAGGTCCTTTGGGGGCCCCGGCTGAGGGGCAGCTGGGTGGTGTCTGGGCACTGGTGTGGCCTGGGTGCCCTGCGCTGGGTCCCAGAGACTGTCCCTGCCTCTTTGGGTCCTGCATCTTTGAAGGAGCCTCTGTTTCCCCCACCTGAACAGGAGGCTGGTGTTGGGGGTGTCTCGGGGGTGGGCTGGAGGTGGCTTTGGCGGATGGAGTCGGCTGCAGGAGCTCCCTCCGGGAGTGTCTGGGGTTGTGGGTTGTGCCCGGGCCTCTGGCAGACCCGTACCGGGCAGCTGCCAGCTGAGTGAAGCCAGGCTCTGCCCACTCACCCAGAAGCTGAGTGCCCAGCCTGACAGCTCTCATGGGCCACACTGAGGGTTTGCATGTTCTCTTCTGGTGGAGAGGCTGGGCCAAGCTGCGTGGAGCTGGGGTGCAGACCTACACCCTGTGAACATTCTCTGCAGGCCCTTGCGGGCTCAGGCGGTGTCTGGCTGGTGGAGGGAGCAGAGGGGCAAACACCACCCACAGGGCTTCTGTGAAGTGCAGAGGACACAGGTGTCCCCTGCGGTGCTCACGGCCCATCCTGCTGATGTGGAGAAACCCACCGTCAGGAGGGGCTAAAGGGCTGGCTGGCAAGGTCACAGGGCACTGGCTGGCATCCAGGGCAGGGCATGGGGGCAACAGAGGTGGCTCGAAGAGGCCAGGCAGGGGATGGCGTGTGGGTGTCCTTGCATCTGGGGGCTCTCAGCCTGAACGCTGGGGAGAGCTGCTTGGGGTGCAGGTGATGGGCCCCCGTCCTGAAGAAAGTGGTTGTGTGCTGGGATTCCTGAGGAGCCTGGCGGGCTGAGATGCTGCCTGAGCCTCACTGTCCTGCTGTAGCCAAGGGGGTGGCCTCGGACCACTACTGAAGTCCTCGTGCCCCTGCCATGTTCCTGGAGGCCGGACCCCTCAGGGCCTTGGTTTTTACCCAAGCACAGAGTGGGTGCGCTGAGGGCTGAGGCCCAGAGTGTCTATGACACGTTCATGGCAGGTCCTGAACACCGTACCCGCTCATCACTCCAGCAATCTCAGGGAGCCTCTGCACCCCAGGCCTGGCTGCGGTAGACATGTTGACGAGTCAAATTGCAGCCTGTGGCTGAGCTGCGGAGGAGACTCTGGGTGCAAATTCCTGGGCAATTCCTGCAGACGATCCTGCACTCCAGGCCTCCCAGGCATTTATGGGACGGGTTCTGCCTCCTCACCAGCTGGGCCCTGTGGCTGGGCCTGTCCCACAGCCTGGCAGTGCCTGTGAGACCCTTGGGAATGAAGGGTCCAGGGTGGTGGGCAGCAGCCTGGGGGAGCCCAAGGCTGGTTTCTAGGCTCCTGGCAGGTCTCAGCCTCCTAAGGGAGGAAAGAGGGGAGGGGCTCCTACATCGAGGTCCTGCCATGAAGGTGTCATAGAAACACAGGCCTGTCCTGCCTGCACCAGGTCCCGGAGGGCAGGTCGGTGGAGGGCTGTCTCCTTCGAGGTCCCTGCCGCCTCCCAGCTTGCCTCTGGCTGGACAACCCCGGCCTGCAGGTTAACACTGTGTCACAGGTGCTCATAAGGACCGAGGCCCATGGTGTGATGGCCAAGGAGCTGGGCCAGGCTGGCCATGTCCCCGGCAACCGGGACCTGTGGTCAGAGCCTCCCCCTGCAGGGCTGCGTGGTGCTGGCTGGCAGGTGGCTTGTCCTGGGAGAGCCTCGGAGGGGCCATGTCCATGCTGGGCGTGCAGGAGGGATCCCTGCCATACGCAATCCACGTGCAGTCAATAAACACGCAGGGTCCGCAGTCCCTGCCTGACCTCTGGCAGTGCCGGTCCACTGAGAGCCCCGCTTTGGGGAGCTATGCCTGAGACAGGGGCCTTTGTGGGGAGGGGAGGGTCCCAGGAGAGGTGAGGAGGCAGAGCCTGGGCCTCCTGGAGCTGTGGCCTCAGGGGCAGGTCTGGGCTAGGTGAGCCCTGGCGGGTAGGAAGGGAGGAAGCATGTCCAGGCCCTGCCCGTGTCCAGTGCATCCCTGGGAGGGAGGAGGACTCCGTCTCACCCCTGTGTCCCGGCTCCTGCTCACATCTTTGCCTCTAGCACTCTGGCAGGGTAGGTGCAGCATTGCCCATCTGCCAGCACCGTGTGACCAGGGCTGGGGCCCTTCTGGCCACCACAGGGCAGCAGCAGGCCCCGAGTGCCCCTGCCGCCGGGGTGTGGGGCCCTGGTGGGTTTGGGCACTACACCTGGCCAGGACAGCATTGCTGTGTCTCAGTTTCCTCCCTGGGAATCCAGGTGTGGTAGTGAGGGCCGCTGTAGGGGGCCGTGGTGAGAGTCAGACGGGCACTCCACAGGACTCGCTCGGTCTATCACCCGGTTGTTTCTGAGGCTGGAGGAGAGAGGCGCCACTGCCTCCTGAGTCTGGGTGAGCTCTGGGGGCCACTGCTGTGCAGCACTGAGGACCCAGCCAGCCCAGGTATCTCTTGGGAGCCCTGCAAAGCCCCCCTCGGGCGTGCCCTCATGTGCCTGGGCAGCTGACCTGGGCTCTGTGGCTTCTCCAGCCCCAGCCATTTCCAGCTGTTTCATGGGGTGCTGGGGGGCTCATAGCATGGAGTGCATTGGGGGAAGGGCCCCGGGGTCCCTCTGATGGGCCGAGCAGCTGGTCCTTGGGGTCCGCTTGTGACGCTGCCCAGAGACGGTGGGGCTTGCTGGCCCTGCGGGGTTCCTTCCAGCAAGGGAACACCCAGGTCTTCCAGAGCAGCTTGTGAGCAGCTCGGTTCTTGGCCTGGCCGCCAAAGTGAGCCCCAGGTTGGCCGGTGTCCTGTGCCCCCCCTGCCTGAGCGCTGGCCGCCCAGTGCCAACCCTGTTCAGGAAGGCAGATGCCAGGACCTCTGCTGATTGCCCGTTTTCAAGATTTCTGGGGCGGTGCCCATGCCCCCCTTCCCATGGCGTAATGAATGAGGCTCTGCAAGCGAGGGGCTGCGTGCTTCTGGAATCTGTTCTCTGACTTTGCTGCCCCAGGCATTCCAGAGCAGGGCCCGGCCCTCTGGCCCGGTCAAGCTGGGGGCCTGGGCAGCATCACTCAGGCCAGGCTGGCCAAGAACAGGACAGTGACTGCAGGAGAAGGAGGTGTCTGAGGTGCTGACAGCCTCCTAAAGTCTCCAGCCAGTGCTGGCCTCGGGAGTCTGCTACCCAGGTCAGCCTCACAGGCCAATGTCTTCTCTGCTGGGAGCGTCGGGGGAGGTCACCCACTGTGGTGGGATCAGGGCTGTATGAACCTGCAGGGTAGTGGTCCACAGCAGGTCCTACAGCGGCTGACCCTGTGGTCTCAGGGAGGAGGAGGCTGGATCCCCACTGCACCCCGCGAGGGTCCCTGTGCTGCCGGGTGTCAGGGTCCACAGTGCCTGCCCCGGATGGAATGCCGAGTGTGGCTGGAGCAGAGTTGGAAGGCACCCGGACGTCCACGCACACTGCTGTTCTTGGTGACGTGGCCACGTCCACTTGGGGGTCCTCTGCCCTCCTGGGAAACTGCGGTGTGCTTTGGCATACGCAGGCCCCTGAACCCCTGGGGCAGGGAAACCTGGACAGCCCTGTGCCACCCGGTTTAACTGGGCAATTCAGGAGGTTCCTGAACACCGGGCACCCTGGTGCTGTGCCGCAAGTCCCACCATGGGGACCGTCCAGGGCCAGGCCAGGCAGCCCCACACGAAGCATCCTTTTCTCAAGCCAGGCACTGATAGGCTCCTGGTCCTGCTCCCTGGACCCCTCCTGGAAGGGGCCTTCGGCAGAGGAGGGGTCCCCACCTCCCTTCTCACCATGTGCTCAGGGTGGGGCGCTGGCACCCCCTGGTGGCCCTGAGAGGCCAGAGCAGGCGCAGGGACCCCGGGGGTTTAAGGTCCGGCTTGGAGGAACTTGGTGAACTCCGGGGCAGAGTGAGGTCTGAGGATGGGCTCTGCACGTGCGTTTTCTCACCCACTGCCGATGCCATCTCAGTGCCACGTCTGATAAACAAGGAGGTGCCTGGGGATGCCCAACTGCCCAAGCCTCGGGGACACAGTGGGAGAGAGGATGAGACCCAGGCAGGGGGTTCCAGGGCAAGAAGGGGATACCTAGGGGGCTTCATTCATGTGTCCATCGCTGGACCCCACTGCGTGCCAGGCCCTGTGCTGGGAACCCACCAGCCAGTCCAGCAAAACGCCTGCCCTCCCGGGTCCGTGTCCCGGTGCTGGGATGGAATTGGAAGGAAGGAAAGGTGGTAATTCAGCCGTGGTGCCTGCCGTGGAGAACGTCAGGATACGGGCTGGAGAATGTCAGGATACGGGCTGGAGAATGCCTCGGCCGGAGCGGGGCCGTGGTAGTGAGGATGTCGGGGCCTCACAGGAGGGGAGGTCTGTCTGTGTGAGGACCTGGGCGGGCCTGGATGGGGGTGCAGGGGGCCCATTCCTGGGTTCTGGCGAGCCTGGTGCAGGGTGGGTTTGTCCGGCGAGACCCTCACCCCTGTTGCATGGCTGAGGGTTTTAAGGAAGTGGGGGCCAGACCCCTGCCTTGGGGAGCTCCCTCTGGTCATTGGAGGTTGAGGAAGGCAGCCTAGTGAGGAGGTTGTGTGGCCACCAGGGGAGATGGTGGTTTGTGCCAGGGCTGGGCTGGTGGCCAGGGCAACCTTAGACCAGCACAGTGGGGAGAGGAGGCTAGAGCTGGGCACAGGAGAGCGGAGGGAGGGGAAGCTTGGGCTCCAGTAGGTGTGAGGGAACGAACAGGAGTGTTAGGGTCACCCCGACCAGACTGTTCCCCCTCCCTTCCCATAGGTCTTACAGTGCAGTCCTTTGTGACCTCCTCTGCTTTTGCCAGGAGGTAGCCCGGCAGGATTTACAATAAATGAGCTTGCCCGAATGTGGGTCTGCTGGCCTCTTTCCTTCCTCGGCTGTCCTTCCAATTATCCCTCACAACACGCAGTTGCTGTTTGTGCCTTTGCCCAGGAGGGGCTGGCCTGGCAGGACAAGTGCCCTCAGGTTGCAGGGCTTTGCCATGGCCTTGGGAAGTGGCGGGTTCTGGCCTTTCGGGTCACCTGGCAGGTCAGACTTCCCTCCCCAGATGCGCAGACACCACAGGGCCTGCGCCTCCCCGACTCGGGGTGTCTGTGCCAGCCTCTCCGTCTCAATGTTCCCATCTGTAGAATGGGAGCAGGACTTGCTGGCTGTAGGGCCTCCTTAATTCAAACAACATCAGCCTCGTCTCTCTTTCTTGGGGATGTCTGGGGAGCTGGAGGGGGACTCTTTGCAGAAAAACATAGAACCGACGCCAAACCCAGCTCATGAGTGAAACATTCCTCACTGCATGTCCCGTCAGCAAAGTGCGTTCTTCCAAAATGTCTGCTGGCCTTTCCCGGGTGCCAGGCACGACTGGGGGCTGGCCAAACCCTGGTGGCGAGCTGGCATGGCCCGTTTTCAGGGACCTACAGTCCAGTGGGGAGGCAGACACCCCCTACCCAAGCTGTGACTCCAGCTACGATGAGGGGACGGACCTGTAGCTGGGGCATGGCCTGGTCCGCGGACAGGGCAAGTGCTCTGGGTGGCGGGAGGCTCTGTCCACCAAGCCCAGACATCTGGGGTGCTGTAGGTGCCAGGCAGGGGGCTTGACTCTGGGGCCTGCAGTGCCCAGCCTCGTGGCCATACATGAATGACAGGGAGACAGGCTTGGATCATGGGAAACGATGGTCTTGATGAAGGTTTGGGCAGGTGGGACGGGCCACCCACAAGGTGCAGGTGCGACGCGTGTGACTCACTGTGAGGGGCCGGTGCTAGGCTCGCACATAGGTGGTAGGGGGCAGGGCTGCTCAACAGAGCAGGCAGCCTCCAGGGAGGGACCCTTACTGGACCAAGAAGGGGTGTGGGCAGCACCAGCAAGGGGATGGCAGCAGGTCAGGATGGGGGCTGCCTCAGTGGGCAGGGAGATGCCTCAAAGCCTTCCTCCAGCCATGGCCTGGGGGCTCCTGAGGACAGCCCACTGTCCTTCCTGGGGGTGGGTGCACAGAGGGGCTGGCCCAGCAAGGTCCTCACCTCCACTGTCACCAAGGTCCTGTCCGGAGCTGGCCCAGAGGGAGGTGTTGCTGCCCGGCCTCGCGTGCTGGACAGGGTGGTCTGGTCGAGGGGCTGCTCTGTAGGTGCTTGATCAACAGAGGCTCAAGCCTGTCCAACCCTTTGTTTCAGACCAGAGAGATGTGAGGGTTCGGCTGGTCCAGCCTGGTGATGGCTCTCCAACCTGGGGGGTTCCCAGCGAGGCTCCAGCCCACCCCGGCAGGGGTCTGAGCTCTGCTTAAGGAAATACTAGAAAAGTGCTGAGCCCCGGATTCTGATTCTTCTTGCTCTGCACTCAGAGGCTGAGCCAGAGGTGCTGGGAGTGTCACAGCCTGTGTCCAGACTGAGGGGGACACTGAGGGGGACGCCCGGGGCTGGGCCCTCTAAGCCTCTGGGTTTCTTCCTGCGGGTATTGACTATGTGAGGGTTTGGGGGTCTGGGCAGACCCCATGTGAGTCAGAAATCAGTGCCCTTGGGGGAGAGACAAAGACAGAGAGGGAGACACAAAGAGAGACAGAGAGACACAAAGAGAGACAGAGAAACAGATATTGAGAGACACAGTGAGAGACCGGGATGAAGAGAGACAAAGAGAAAAAGACAGAGACAAAGAGACACAGAGAGACAGAAAAAGATAGAGACAGAGAAAAAGAGACAAACAGAGACACAGAGAAAGGACAGAGAGACCCAGAGGCAGAGACAGACATTGAGACAGACACAAAAAGAGACAGAGACAGGGAAATAGAGCGTGTCTGAGAGATACACGGAGGAGAGGGCGGAGAGCCTGCCAGGCTCGCCCACACCAGCCCCCTACCCCTACCCCTTACCTCTGCTTTGGGGCAGCCGCTAGGCATGGCGCTGGCCTCCCACCAGCACTGCCAAAGAATGAAACGTCCCAGGAACTCGGCCGTGGGGGGGAGTGAAGACCTGGATCTTTGGGGGAACCAAGGAATGTTCTTGGCTTCCTTCCCAGCCTTTGACATTTTGTCTCGTTTTCTGAGAAACAAATGGGAAAGAAAAACCCCCTCCCACGTTTTGGAGGCTGGTTTGTAGAAACAGGACAAACCTGGTAACTTCAGAGTCAGCAGAGAAACTGTCAGAAGTCAGGAGAGCGAAGTGAGACGGGGCTGGCAGGACTGGCTTCCCTGCTGTGTGCCCCCTCACCCGACCCCACCACCCCACCCCGTGTTTCCTATTGCTGCTTCTGCGTTTCTGGAAGAGGCAGGTTTCCTAGGGCACACCCAGGGTGTGGGCAGGAACAGTCTTTGTCATCAGCCGCACCTGACTTTGAATCCAGACCTGGCTCCTGGGCCTCCCACAAGCTCCCCCGGACCTGTGACTCTGTCCCTGCGGGGTGCATGGTCCCCGACCATCCAGGCCGGGAGTCTGCAGAAAGGGCCTCTCCACTGGCAATGACGGTGAGGGCGCTGGGTCCTGGGCTGATGGCAGAAGGTGATGGGGTCCTTCTGGTCCTGCGGGGTGACCCCACTTCTGGAAACAGTGTTAGTGACTTCTTCACCCTGGGGTTCTGCGTGGGAACCTTCAGGGCCTCCCGTTGCCAACTTGCCGGCCCTTCCAGATGGCTGAGTCCCTCCTCCCTCTCCAGCTCGGGTCCCCTGGGGGCTCCTGGCTGGACAGGAAGCTCTGAGTCCCCCATAGCCCTTGCTCCTCAGTTGAGTGTGAGGGGCCCTCCCTTGCCCATTCCCTGGAGCCCAGCTCAAAGCCTGCATCTCCCCCTTTCATCAGCCTCAGGCCTGCGTGCAGCCTCCGCTCGACCTGCCGCGCCGTCTCCCCTTGGAAAGGCCGTCTGTCCTGCCAGCGGGTCCTTTCCCCTCGTAGCATCTCCCGCCAGAGACCAGGGCAGACTTGGGGGAGAACCTTCAGCTTCACGTGACCCAGAGACTCCTGTGTGCCTGGCTCTGGGAGTACAGAAGGGCCTAGAGCTGACCATGCCCTCCGAAGCCCCTGGGGCACTAGATGGATGTATGCCAGAGGGTAGTAGAGGCCCCGGGGCGTAGAGCCCAGCATCCCCTTCCTGTAGAGACCTGGGGGAACAGCCCAGCAACCCCCTCGCAGCCAACCCCTGAGGCTGTTCCTGGCTGCTCCGGTGGCTGCCAGAGGGGACTGCCGGGTGACCCTGGAAATCCAGAGTGGGTGGGGCCTGTCTGACCATTTCTAGGCGACCCACTCTTGGTTTCCAGGGTTGCCCTGGAAACCACAGATGGGGAGGGGTTGATGGCACCCAGCCTCCCCCAAGCCTGGGAAGGAACCTCGGAACCCCAGAGCCTTTCCCTGCCTATGGAGCTTTCCTCTTGGAGAACGGGGGAGCCTCTCAGCCCCTCAATGCAAATTGCTAAGTGAGGACAGCAGGCTAAGGCCACACACTGCTGGGAAAGGCCACAGCGTAGACAGCAGACACGAGGGGATGCCAGGGGTGAGGAAGGAGGGAGGAAGGGGTGAATAGGTGGAGCACGGAGGGTTTTAGGGCAGGAACTCCTCTGCGTGATCTTACAATGGTGGATCCAAGCCACGAGCCACTTGTCCAAGTCCCTGGAATGCACAGCCCCAGCGAGCCCCGAAAGGAACCCTGGACTTCAGTTAATGACAATGTGTCAACTTGGGCTCGTCCACCGTGTCATTCCGATGGAAGATTGAATGATACAGGAAATTATGTGTGTTGGGAGAAGGAAACTCTCTGTACTTTCTGTCTGGTTTTTCCATAAGCCTAAAAGTGCTTTAAAAAATAAAATCTATTAGTTAAAAAAAAAAAAAACCCAGCCTTCTTTGCCTTCTGGGACTAACCTTGCCAGGCCTTCTCCTGCCCCTAGAGCGCCTCCCTACTCCCAGGAGACGGGCTTATCGGTTTTTGTTTTGTTTTTTTTTTTTTTTGAGACGGATTCTCACACTGTCGCCCAGGCTGGAGTGCAGTGGTGTGATCTCCACTCACTGCAACTTCTGCCTTCCGGGTTCAAATGATTCTCCTGCCTCAGCCCCCTGAGTAGCTGGGATTATAGGCACTTGCCACCATGCCCAGCTAATTTTTTGTATTTTTAGTAGAGACGGGGTTTCACCATGTTGGCCAGGCTGGTCTGGAACTCCTGACCTCAGGTGATCCACCCGCCTCAGCCTCCCAAAGTGTTGGGATTACAGGCATGAGCCACTGCACTGGCCAGGCCCATTGTTTATTTGGGTGCTTTCTTGCTTGGTGCATGTTCAGATGCCTCCTTTCCTGTGTCTTCCACAGAGGATGGCTCCGTGCTTTCGGTGTCTGGGCTTGATACTCCCACGGCCCCACTCCCAAGCCATTGGGTTTGTAATTGTGATTACTACAAGTGTTTGCAAGTAGACTTCCTTTTTTTTTTTTTTTTTTTTTTTTTTAAGAGACAAGGTCTAGCCCTTTGTCCAGTTTGAGTGCAGTGGCACAATCATAGCTCACTGCAGCCTCGAACTCCTGGGCTCAAGTGATCCTCCCGTCTCAGCCTCCCAAAGCACTGGGCTTATAGGTATGTGCTACCTTGCAGGGCTGCAGATTGATGTTTGAGCGGTCAAATGTCAAGGTTCCTAGTGGAGTGAGGAAGCTCTTCTGTTGCAAGACCAGTAACCTAAATTAAGAGGAACCGCCCCATGGAAGGCAGTAGTTTTGGAATGACTTTTCAGGGCCTGAGGCTTAATGACGGGGCAAGTGGCTGCCTTGCTGAATGGCCTTAGTGCACTGCAAAGGCCCCCAGGGTTCCTCCTCTACCCACCTTGCAGAGTGAGATGCATCCCGGAGCTCCCAATGCAGAGGGGTGGGATGAGGGATGGAGAAGAATCTTCTAAGATATGTGGTTTAATTTTTTATTTTTATTTTTGTTTGTTTTGTTTTGAGACAGGGTCTCACTATGTCACCCAGGCTGGAGTGCAGGGGCACAATCATGGCTCACTGCAGCCTTGAACTCTTGGGCTCAAGTGATCCTACCCCTCAGCCTCCTGAGTAGCTGGGACCACAGGCACCCCATTATGCCCAACCAATTTAAAAAAAATTGGTAGGCCGGGCGCGGTGGCTGAAGCCTGTAATCCCAGCACTTTGGGAGGCTGAGACGGGTGGATCACGAGGTCAGGAGATCGAGACCATCCTGGCTAACACGGTGAAACCCCGTCTCTACTAAAAAATACAAAAAACTAGCCGGGTGAGTTGGCGGGCACCTGTAGTCCCAGCTACTCGGGAGGCTGAGGCAGGAGAATGGCATGAACCCGGGAGGCGGAGCTTGCAGTGAGCTGAGATCCGGCCACTGCACTCCAGCCTGGGCAACAGAGCGAGACTCCATCTCAAAAAAAAAAAAAAAAATTGGTAGAGATAGGGTCTTGCTATGTTGCCCAGGCTTGTATTTGTTAGAAACAGGTGCTCGGTGCCGCAAACAAGAACCAGTACTCAGACCGAAAATTTCTCAGCAAGGCAACTTTACTTCTGCAGAAGCGTGCTGCTCACATCCATCACGATCGCAAGGGCACACCGAACACAGAAAGGAAGGGGTTTTTATCCCTAACACAGTTCTGGTTTCTGTGTCTTTCCCCTATTGACTGGGGTTGGACCGAACAACCTAAGCTGATCCCAGTTGGCTTAGATCTAAAGTTTTTCCAAATAGGGAAAACATGTATCTTGTAAGCAAGAAAAAGGGAAGTGGGGGAATGAAGGGGGTAGAGTTGATTTACAACCTTACAAGTTATGACCAGGAAGTTGAATCTTTGAAGAGGAACTTGTTGTCCCAACATACTGAACTCCTGGCCTCAAGTGATCCTCCTGCCTTGGCCTCCCAAAATGATGGGGTTACAGATGTGAGCCACCGCACCAGACCTAGATATTCAGTTTTAGAAGAAAATTAGAAAGGAGGTCGACAGAGTCACATGTACATTTATGCATGACCAGTTGATGGAGCGAGAGAGAGAGGGGACGAGAGAGGCAGGGTCCTCAGAGGGAAGAAAGGAGAAAAGCTGGTCAGGCAGTTCCTGGAGCTGTCACCTGGGGGTGACATTGGACCAGGACAGCTGGGTGATGTGTGTCCTCCAGGCAGTGAGTGCTGAGGGTCTAAAGGAGACTCTGAAGTTAGCACATCCAGACCATGGCCACTGGCCCAGCTGAACCACTGCACGGAGCGGGGAGGGGAAGGCTGGCTGCACCGCAGAAGCCTGCTTCCTGTGCAGAGGGCTTTGCGTGGCTCTGTTAGACAGCAGACCACCCAAGAACACTCACGACAGGGCTGAGCTGTCAGTGTGTTTCCTGAAAGCCCGTGGAGACACCCAGCCCTCTTGACTGCTGTGCCCGCCCAGACAGCGCCTCATAGATTAGATGGTTTTCTCTGAGCCTATGCAAGTGACGTCTGCCCACAGGCCGCTTCTTCTGGGAGGCCTTCCCTGATGTGCCCTTCGACACTTTATCCCCTAAACTCCCCCGCCGCCAGTGCTTCCTGGATCCCCCGTCTCTCTTTGCCTGGTCTGGGCATCCCTCGGTACTCTGCAGTGCTGGCTGTGGGAGTGAGTGAGGGATGAGCGGGCCCCGTGTCCGGCTCTCTGTAGGCTGTGCCAAGGCGGGGCGGGGTCTGACGGGAATTGGGATTGGAATGTTCTGGCTACCGCAGGCTGGCAGGCCTTCTGAGCTGCAGGCGCAGAGATAACCGCCCAGCGAGGTGGGCACGTAGCCTGGACGCCGGGCTTGCTTAGACAGTGGCTCCCCTTCAAGACCCCTCCAGGCCAGCCTGGCCGGGCAGGATGCCCCCGCCATCCTGGGAGCCAAGGGCAACTGCAGCCGGGAGCAGCCTGCAGAGCTCTGCGGGGGAAGCTGGGTTCCGTTTGTTTTTCATGGTAAAGGTTCAATTTTTCTTTTGCTGCCATGAGAAATGGTTAGAAGTGTAATGCTTCAAACAGCACAGATCTGTGATCTCTAGTCATAGAGGGCAGAATCCCAGCTCGGGTCTCCCTGGACTTACGTCAAGGTCTTGTCAGGGCTGGTCCCTTCTGGGGACCCAGGGAGAGTCTTGCCGTCTCCCTGCCTTTTCCAGCTTTTGGGGAGCTCACACATTCCTTGGCTCGTGGCCCCTTCCCCCATCTTCCAAGGCAGCAGCACCCGTCTCTCCTGGCTACTGAGGCGTCCTTACCTCTCTCTCTGACTCCGACCTTCTCTCCTGCCTCCCCTGCATCCCCAGCACCCACGAAACTCCAGGTGATTCCACCGGGCCCCCCAGATAAGCCGGGATCGCCTCCCTAGGTCAGGTCAGCTGAGGGGCAGCCTTCGTTCTTTCTGCAGATGTGGCTCCCCTGGGCCGTGAGGCAGCCTAGCCATCCTCACCCGGCAGGCTCAGCAGTTTTTAACATTCTCCGGTCTGTGAACGCACGTGGTTGGGACAGGAACACGAAGTACCTGCATCCTTGTGTTTTTACCGGGGCCTCTTCTGCTCTCCAGTGTCCTGTTTTGAAAGATAATTTATGTGCCACCCCCTGTCCACAATGGAGCTCTTAAGCTGCCTGGTCTTGCTTGGCGGTCAGTCCTGTTCGTCTCCAGCGTGTCCCAGCCTCAGGCAGTTGCGAGGTCGTCTGTCCTCTCATTTGCAGGGGCTGCAGGTAGCTCTGCTGCTGCAGCCTCCATGACCTGCTCCCAACTCGCTGGAGTGGGAAGCAGGTAGAAAACCGAGTGGGCGGCCGAGAGGAGGCCCAGGGCATCTCTTGCTTTGCCGAGGTTTCTCCTACCCCTGCTGGCTGCGGCTCCACGAGGAGGTCCCGGGCCAATTTGGTTCAGCTGGCCAGCGGTTTTGGATGTGCCACTTACCATGAAACTCACTTAATGAGTGTGACGTCATCACCTCCGGGAGCTTGTGGGGGTGTCTTTGTGCCAAGATCATGGAGTTTGATTCTGACCCGGCCTGCTGGCCTCACACAGAGCTCCAGGTTATGTGTGGGGACCCGCCCCACTCCCCCATCCTGGGAAATCCTGACGGAGCTGGGGGAGCAGAGTGTGGACACGCAGGGTGGCCCCGCAACAGGGACGTGGTTCACTCAGTGCCCGGGCCACGGAGGGCCACGTCTGCTGTAACAGGCGGAGCCCCACCCCCGAGGTCTCTGAACCCAGCCCACCTTGGAGAGGGGCTCCCCTGGCCACGGACTCCAGCTGGTTCCAGAGCCAGCCAGGATCCCGCGAATCCTGTGGGAAGGTGGGCAGACTGGAGATATAACTGGTCCTGAGTGGACTCGAAGCCACAGCCCCTCCCCCAGAGATGATGGGACAGCTTTTGAGTTGGGGACTTACTTGGGGCACTTTCTTCTTGGATAGATGCTCAGGAGGATGCCAGCTCAGCTCTTCCAGGATACCGCGCTTCCTCAGTTGGGGGCAGGGGCGAGTTCAGCCTTTGGATGTCGCCGTCAGCCCGGCTTCCCGGGTCTTGGCCTGAGACCCCAGGAGGAGCTTCTAGCAGGAGCGGCAGCAGGCGCCTGACCAAGTAGCCCTGCGGGGTGGGGTGGGCTGGAGTGGGCTGCACTTGGCCCTGTAGGCTCCTGCTGTCTTACTGACAGGTTCAGCTCCCTGGGGCCCCCTTTGCAGCCATGAGAACCACAGGGGTCTTGGAGCTCTGCCACCTCCTGCTTTCATTTCTGACCCGCCCACATTAAACACAGCGCCCTCAGTGCTTACTGGAGTCTCCTTGCACCAGCTCTCATCCTGCCTGTATTTTCCTGTCTCGTCTGGACATGGGGGGTGGAGGCCCAGAGTGGCTTGGGGATCAGCCACACCCAGCAGCCTGAGGCCATGCCAGCCTGAAACCTGGTCCTCAGGCCTCTGCCCTGCCTTTGGGCACCTGGCTTCCAGCTGAGCATGGGTGGAGGTGCAGGGAGAGGCCTTCTGCAGTTCACACCCTCTTCGTGCCCAGCTCCTCCTGCTGGGTGTCATTTTGGGCAGAAGATGCCCCTTCTCGGCCCTGATCCATAGCCCTGGGTGGATGGGTGGTGGGGACCACCTGTGGTTCTCTCTGCCCGGCAGGCCCCGGTCCTGGTGGGATCTGGGCCTTGGTCTCTCCTGCTTTCTCCCATTGCCCTGAACGAGAGGCTGTGGCTGGGTTCCAGGACAGGAGAGGGCCGGGCAGGGCCTGGGATCAGCCCTTGTCCCACTCCCCTGCCAGCCGCCCTGTCTCTGCCCTGAGGGAGCTGGAAGAGGCCAACGCCCAAATCAGTGGCCCTAGCCTACACACTGTGGTCTCCTAAATAATGGCCCCACGATGTCCACAGCCTAATCTCGGGGACCTGTGACCTTTACTTTGAATGGCAACGACTTTGTAGATGTGATCATGTTAAGGAATTTGAGATGGGGAGGTGGCCCTGGGTTGCCCAGGTGGACCCTGAATGCTGTCATACATGTCCTCGTGGAGGGAGAGAGGCTGGCACAGGAGAGGAGGGGCAGCGGGACCACGGAGACGGAGGCTGGAATGAGAGGATCTAGCTGTGGGAGAGGCTCTGGAGCACCTGCCCCAGGGGCCCAGTCATTCTGACTTTGGACTTATGGCCTCTAAAACTGTGAGAGACGCTTCTGTTGTTTAAGCCACCTGGTTAGTGACACTCTGGTATATCAGCCCCAGGAAACGGATATAGCTGCCGCCTGTAGTAGCTGGGACCCTGGGGCCCTTACCTGACTCCAGGTGAATTACCTGCCCCTCTTCCCCCGGGTCGAAGCCACCCTCCCCTCTCACCGGGACCCCTGGAGTTCCGTCCTCCTCCCGCCTGGCCCGGCTGGGTCCTCACCCCTCGTTAGATCCCGCCGGCTTTTCCAGTGCCCCTGCCATCCCCCAGTGGCCCTCTCTGGAGCCGCCTGGTCTGGGCGCTGGTTGATGCTCCCGGCACAGTGTGGCAAGCCCGAGCCCCCACCGTCTCCTGCCGAGGTGTTGTCTTAATGCCCATGCCCATGGCATGCAGCAGGGTGCACGGCAAGGGGGCCATGGTGGCTGCCGGGGGTGGGATGGGGTGCATGTGCTCTGCCCCACCCCAAGTGGGCGTTCCGGAAGCAGGCGCCAAGCTTGTTCCCCACAGGATGCTGGGAGGCGTGTCGGCCCCGCAGAGCAAGCTCGCACAGGGCCCCCCGCTTGTCCCTGCCCCTGAGGTGTAGGGGGACCCAGCTGGGTTCCAGGCAGAACATTCCTGGGGAGGGAGACCAGGCAGGCTGCAGCTGTGCCACACACCCACGTTGGCACTTTCTGGTGTGCTGGCCAACGGGGAGCTCCCGGGCCCACCTGTTCCCAGAGGTTGGACCTCTGGGGCACAGCAGGTGAGAGGCTGCCCACCCATCCTGGAGGGGGGCCTTTCCAGCGCAGGCCCCCCTGTGAAGCCCCCGATGCCTGCCGTTCCCCTGCCTCTCCCCTGCCTCTCCCCTGCCTCTCCCCTGCCTCTCCTCTGGAGCCACGCGCGGCGGACTCCGGGCCAGCTGGTTTTCGTCAGCGCTCCTGGCTGAGGTTTTGGGAGCAGCCCTGACCTGCCTGGGTGACACCGGGCTGCAGGCTGGGAAGACTCGTGGCCTCCCGGGCAGGCAGGGCCTCGTAAATCCTGCTCCTGCCGTAGCCCGAGGCCCAGTGGGCGGACTTGGCTCAGGGATCACCGTCTCTGAGGACAGCTCCCCTGCCTGGGGTGTGGGGCGGCCTCTCTCCCGTGGCTCCAGCCTCTATCCTGCATGGTGAGGCTCCCCCTCCTCATCAGCTCTTTCTCCTGGGGCTGGCAGGGGGGTCTTTTGCCTGTGCCCCCGTTCCGCCTGTTCCTGAAGACTCTCAGGAAAAGACCCAGCACGCCCAGGGATGTGCAGTGGCGGTCCTGCTGGAGGCACCAGGCTCACAGGGTACCCAGAGCACCCTGGGGTGGGGGGAGCTGGGCAGGCTGGGCCCCTGGTGGCAAAGCCAGTCGGCCGTGGATCCCCATCCTCAGGCTGGAGCCAGGGAGGGAAGGAAGAGGATGGGGGGGATCAGTAGGGGGCGGGGCATGTGATGGGGCAGTCTGGCTCCAAGGCCCTGGTAGTTAGGCGGAGCTTGGGGCCTCCCTGTACCCTCAGAACGGAGCTGTGCATTCCCTTTGAGGTCCCTACCCACCAGCCCTAGTGGCAGCTAGGTCTGTCTGGAGGAGATTAGGGACTGGGCACCTTGCAAGGTGTCCTTGGGGCCTGGTCAGGCCCCGAGCCTTGGACTGAGCCTGAGCTCTAGCGGGGACCTGGGCAGCAGCATCTGATCTGTTCACTGGTGGGGCCTCAGGAAGAAGCAGCAGGCTTAACTGGTGGGGGACTGGAAGACCCAGCTGGGCTTGGGGGGCAAGGCAGCTGCCGAGAAAAGTGGGGGGTCTGGGCCCAGTGGGTGGGCACAGCTGCCCTTTCCCCTCAAGCCACCCTGGCAGGCTGTGGCCTCCCCACTTCCAAGGGGAGTCTCCCCAGGTTTCTTTTCTTTTTTTAGAGACAGGATCTTGCTTTGCTACCCAGGCTGGAGTGCAGCGGTGTGACCATATTTCACTGCAGCCTTGAACTCTTGGGCTGAGGCCATCGATCCTCCTGCCTTAGCCTCCGAGTAGCTGGGACGACAGGCATACGCCACCGCACCTGGCTAATTTTTAATTTTTTGTAGAGACAGGATCTCATATGTTGCCCAGGCTGGTCTCAAAGTCCTGGCCTCAATAGATCCTCCGGCCAGAGCCTCCCAGAGTGCTGGGATTACAGGCGTGAGCCGTCATGTGTGACTTTACCAGGATGCCTCAATGCTTTCTTGGCTCTGTCCTCAACCCCATCCTGCTGCCCTCCTGGCATCGGGTGCAGCCCCAGGCAGCTTGTGTTCCTGTGGGGACCTGGACACCTGCCCTCACCATGTCCTCGCCATGCGTGGCCTTACCAGAATGCCTCAGCACTTTCTTGGCTCTGTCCTAGACCCCTGCTGCCCTCCTGGCATCGGGTGCAGCCCCAGGCAGCTTGTGTTCCTGTAGGGCCCTGGACACCTGCCCTCACCATGTCCCCACAGCCTGGAGCAGGGAGATGGCCCTGCCTGGGAGGCTGGCCCTGGTGGGCGGGGTTGAGTGCTAAGGCTTCTTTGTGGCCGTTTTGCATTCACGCCCATCGCTGTGCCCAGGGCTCAGGGGCCTAGGGAGGCTCCGTGCTTGTCGGTGGAGTGGCAATCCTGAGGGGAGCCACCGCTGGGGTCCCGAGGGCAGGGTGAGAAAACGCACCCAGAGTTGAGCCACAGTTTAGCGTGTCCAGAGCAGGAGTCCCCTCCGGTGCCTGGGCTGATGCTAACGTTGACTTGGGGACAAGTGTGGTTCAAGGGGCTGGGATTGCCAGATGTCTGAAACGGCCCACCTGGGAGCCCAGCAAGGCTTGGTTGAACACAGGCACCAGAGGGAGCTCAGCTCTCAGGCTCCCGTGTGGAAGTGTGGATTGGGAGGTGACAGGGGTTTTACAAGTGCCGGTGGCTCCCAGAAGGTGGCCTCGGGCAGGGGGATCACCCGAGTGGCTGGTTTTCCTGATGGAAGCCACAGCCCTGCTGGTTTCTGGATGCCCCCATCCAGCTCCTGACTCTCCGGCTGCCCTGCAGTGTGGTGTGTCTGGGCAGAGGGGTGTGTGGGGAAGGTCGGCAGATTGCTGTCTCCTGTCCCCTGCGGCCATGGCAGTATAAGTCAGAGCCAGCCTGTGACCGCTGAGAGGGCGAGAGCTGGCCCGCATCCTGGGAGCGTGTGTTGGGTCTGTGTTGACCCTGTGTCTGGGAGGGAGGGTTTCCAGCCAGCCTGCTAAGGGGTTGTATTGGCCTCATGGCCAGTGCCTGGTCCTAGGGGAGACACAGCCCGGAGTGACTTGTGGAGCTGGACTGGCTCAGGGCCTGATCCTGCCCCGTTGACTCGGAATTTGGCGAGAGTTTCTCCTGGTGGAGGCTCCCCACATCCCACCCCTTTGGCCCCTTGGGTCCTGTCGTCCCCAGCAGCCTCTCTCAGAGTGGTTCATGCTGGCTGAGACCCCTGGGGTCTGCACGCAGGAGCGGGCTGACACCAGCTGTTCCATCCCCAGGTGTGATCCTTGGAAACACTTTGTCACCTGCATGGGGTGGGGCCACCCCCAAGCAGAGCCCCTGGTGTCTCACCACCACGGGGGCTGGGTCTGACAGCCCCACATCTGTGGGGCATCTGGCCTGGTGTAGGCCAGGAGGCTGGCATCGCTAGAGGGGAGCTGCCCAGACACATGGCCACACAGGTCCGGCTCTCGGAGCTGGGAGCCACATCTTCTTCCTCACCTGCTGCACACTCGGGGGTCCCAAGGCACACAGGGAGCTGCCCAGCCCCGGCCGGCTGGAGCCTCAGATCCTGGCCCTGTCCACATCTGGCGGCTGATCTGAGAGCCCCATTGTCACACCCGTTAGGGTCTCCTGCCAATGGACCAGCACAGGGCGGACACTGGCTCCCCCAAGGTGAGAGTGCCCAGGTGGTGGGGATGTGGGTCCCCTCTCGCTCCCCCTGGGTTCTCGCTCTGCAGCCTGTGCTTGCTGGATCAGCTGCAAAGGCTGGGTCTTCGGAGCCCCTGCCCCGGCTGGGTGGCTGCTGGGTACTTGTGACATTGCTGTCACTGCTGCTGAGTTAGGCCCCTGACATGGGGCCAGATCTGGCATAGAGCACCCTGGAGGCCTGGGCACGCCTGCTTCCTTCTGTACCAAAACTGCTGGAGAAGTGAGGTGCAGCGTCCAGTCTTGAGATGCCATTTTTTTCTTTTTTCTTAAATGAAGGTGAAAGTCACATTGCATAAAATAACCCCCTTTGAAATGTAGCAACCCTTCATGCATGCATCGTGCTGTGCAGCTATCACCTCTATCTCATTCCAAGGCATTCTCCTCACCCTCCCAGGGGACCCCGGACCCGCCAGCAGGTACGCCCCATCCTATACTGTGTTACCTTTCGAGATGGGCTCCTTTCACGCGGCACGAGGTTCGAGGTTCCTCCTCGCTGTCGTCCTCCGTGTCTGTCTCCATCACCCGCTGGTGGGTGCCCAGGTGGCTTCCTCTTTCTGATGGTTGTGGACGAGGCTGCCGTGAGCGTGTGCACACACCGTGGTTTGAGTCCCTGTTTCTATTTATCTTGGGCAGGTGCCTAAGGGTGGGACTGCTGGGTCTATGCGCCTCTGGGTTTAACTTGTGGAGGGAGCTGTTGCTTTCTGCTGGTAGAAAACTCCTGGGATGGGGAGGGCTGGGGGCGTGGAGCCTGCCCCTCACCACCCTTCAGGCTGGACTCACAAGGTGGCATCCGCCATCACTCACAACTCTGGGGAGAGCGGGGACCCCTGGGTTGGGGCTGGCGAGAAGCAGTGAGGGCAACCTTTGTGAGTCTCCAGGTGAAGACCCAGAGCCCCGCCTGTTTCTGACCTTCGACTGCCCGCCCGTGCATAGGCTTGGGCCGCCTCTGGGAGAAGCTGGAGCAAGGGGCCTGTCCAGTGCCCATGAGAGGTCCCTGCTCAAGACTCACCTTGTGCAGGAAGGCTGGTCAGCCTCTGGGTGGTTCCCTGGGCTGCAGTGTTGCCAGGTAATTCCAGGGCACAAATGACAGCCCATAGCCCGAGCTGGAGTCCTTGTGGGGCCAGAGAGCAGGGTGAGCTGTGGGGAGCAGCAGGGCCGGGTGGCCCTGGATGCCCCATGCCAGTGTCTTCGGTGACTCGATGGACCCTTCTGCATGCAGTCAACTGATGGGGTGCCAGCCACCTGCCAGCCTACACCTGAGCCTGACCATGGGCCCCAGAAGCCCCAGGCAACCTCCCGCCTTCTCACCTAGACTGGAGCCCTGAACACCCTGGTCCTGGGTTTTGGAGGAAACGGAGGCTTCTACCGGCTTTGGGGAGGAGCTGTCACCTGCTCCCAGAGCTGAGCTTCTCCCTCCTGGGCTCTGGTCTGCCTGTGGCCATGGGGCATCAGCCTGACTGGTACCCAGAGTTCCAGCCCAAGCCTGGGGCAAGGGTTGGGGGAGGCCCGGCTGCCCTGGAAGGCTCTGGCTTTACTCCTGGTGGCTGGTTCACCTGCAGCTTCTTCAGTATTCACCAAGGGTCTCCTGCGGCCCTTGTGGGCTTGTTCTGGGCTGAGCGTGGGGGCCCCGAGACTAGTGGGGCCAGTCCCCACCAGAGCTTGCGTGGTCCAGCTGGGGGCAGATCACCCATCCAGAGCCACGGGCATGTTAGAGCTCAGCCCAGCCTGGGATGGAGGCGGTGCCCACAGGTACCCAAGGTGGGGTCCCAGCCAGCATGGAGATGCTGGGGTTGGGGGCTTTGGGGGGATAAGGAGCGACTGCAGCCTCAGCGAGGGTGACCAGGCAGCGGTAACTGTCCTGAGTGCCAGACCCTACAGCCCCCATGCCAGGCCAGGCTAAGGGGCTTTTCCTGTGGGTGTGGGGAGTCCCTGAAGGTCCCCAGCTGTGGGCTCCTTTCTCCGTGGAGCGTAGCAGCGTCAGGGTGGGGTGCTGGGAGGCTGCCCCGGTGCTGGGGACCCGTGCTCACGTGGCCAGCAGTGTTTCAGGCCTGGGCAGCTGGGGACCCAGCTGTGCCAGCAGCTGTAAGGAAGCTCACCTGCATCCAGCCCCACCTGCCTGGACACCGCCCTCCCAGCCACCTGGCCTAAGTGTCAGGACAGGTCCCAGAGCTTGGGTGCCTGCCTCACACTGGAGAAGGGGCTGCTGCTTGCCTGCCAGGGCAGGCTCTTGGGGCCAGGCAGACAGGGGACCCTGGGCACCCTGGCTCTGACCCCGGCCTTGGCCGGCCTCCGTCTCGCCCTGTGTAACTCTCTAGGAATTCCCAAAAAATTCCCACCGTGGACCTCCGCAGGGCTGTGCTGACAGCTGCATTCCAACAGTCCGGAGACGGCTGGCCTGCATTCCGCTCGGCCGTTCTCATGGGACGGTGCTCACCCTGAGGCCCTTGGCCCGACCCAGGGCTCTTCCAGGGCCTGTCTTAAGGAGGTGCGGAGAGAAATGCCCCCGGCGTTGGGGAGCCTTGGGCCGGCTCAGGTCCGGAAAGGTCCTCACTGGGTTCTGTCTGTCTGGGTTGCTGGTGGGAAAGGTCGGCCTCATCTTCTGGGAACAGCACGCTGTGGGCTGGGCTGGCATCTGGCCATCTGCATCCTCAGCATGCTGGGGGCTCCACTGGCTCTGAGCCTGCCTCCAGGTTCCGATCCCCATGCAGCTGGGGAGGGCCTGGCTTTGGCCTTCAGAGGCAGCGCACGGGGGCTGAGCATTCCCGGAAGCTTGGGTGGTGCAGCTCAGCAGGGGTGGATGGGCAGAGGCGCCTGGTCCCTGCGTCACCTCAAGTTGGGTCCAGTACCTTCTCAAGGCAGGTCACTTGGTCCCCTTCGTCCCTCAATCCCCTACCAGCCCAGTCAACTTGTGTGGGGAGGCAGCAATGCAGCCTCTGCCCAGGACCAAGTCCCGGGGGGCGTCCTGCTGCCTGAACCAGGCAGAGGCACACCCCTGGAGAACTGCCACATTCCTGCACCCGCAAAGATGGAGGGCGGGCTAGAGCATGGGCTCTGGATCCTGGCAGGCTGGGCTCAGCAACATGGCGTGGTGTTCAGGGCTCCTAACCTGCTCTCCAGGCCCGACTCAGATGCCACAAGATCCCCAGAGACGCACCAGGAAGGGAGGATGGGGCCTGGGGCTGTCCGAAGCGGGGAGGGGGTGTTGCTGTGCAGGTGACGGTGGAACTCCCGGCCTCAGAGCCGAGGGAAGCCGGGTTTTTCCCGAAAACCCAAAGCTGTGGCAGACCGCTTGACCGGAACACACACAGCGGCCGATCTCTGGGGACTCACAAAAAGGGTGTGGCTGTTTTACGGGAGCAGGGCCACCTCCTCTGCCAAGCCATACCCAAATGTTGCTCCTGCGAGTCACACCACACTGAAGGCCCGGGGAGCGGCCACTTTCCCTGGGAGCGAGGGAGGGACCCTTTTTGCAGTGTGGCTCCGCTGCTGCTCAGTTTACACACGCAGGCCTCCCTCCGGTGGGCCTGTTCTGCTGGACCATGTCCCCTGTGCTGTGGGGAGCCCTGAGCCTCATCCATCTGAGGCCTCAGGTGGGCCGAGGCTGAAGGGAGGAGGTGGCCGCGTGGCTGGCACCACACCTGCTTCTCCCCTCGCAGACGTGGATGGGTGTGCCGTCGCCAGTGGGGGCTGTGCGGGTTGGTGCCGTGACACCGTGGGGGCTTCTACTGCCGCTGCCCCCCCGGACACCAGCTGCAGGGTGATGGCAAGACTTGCCAAGGTGGGGCATGGCCCAGCCCACTGCCACCCTGCCTCGGTGGCCTCCCTGGCACCCTCCTTCCTGGCCCACAGGCTGCTCCAAGGGCTCCACTAGGGGTACTCCTCACCCAACTTGCTCCGTAATCCTGACATTGCCTCTGGGGGGACTCAGAGGACCTGGTGTTGGTGGGAGCCACCTTGGGGGCCGTGCAGGGGGAAGGAGGGGCAGGCAGGGATGGCTCAGGCAAGGCCCAGGGTTTGAAGAGTTTGCGAGCTCTGGGCAGACCCTGTAGCTCAGCCCCGCCATGGCTAGCAGGCTGTCGGCAAAGTCAAGAACAGACAGAAGGAAAATCCACTGGGAGAGATGGTAACAGTTTAGAATTGAGGTGGGGGAGGAGGCCGAGGGGGGTGGCGGTGGGGGCCCTGAGCTGTCCCCATCTCGCACTCACACTCCTTTGCCTGCTCCAGCCTCTGCCCTGGCATCTGACCCTGGGTGAGTCTGGGCAGCCTGGCCCCTGGGAGAGAGTCCTCAGGCCTCTGCTCTGCTGTCCCGGGTCAGACACTTACTGTCATCATCTCCCAGAACTTCCCCTGCCAAACCCAACGCTGTCTCCAGCTGTCCAGCTGCGAGCCGTCTGGAGCGGGGCAGGGGCCAGCCTGCTGGACTTGGGGTCAGGAGAAGTGGGAGGGGCATCTGCTCTGTCTGGGATGTTCTAGAAACAGATTCTGTGTGCTCCTCTCCAGCCTGTGCTTGTGGCCGCGTGAGGCTGGGGGAGGGGAGAAGTTGCTGTGACCTTTGGGGCCTGGGAGGCTCGGGAGCCCTGGCTTAGTGAGGAGGGAGGGTGGCTGCACCTGTGCATAGTCCCCGCCGGCTCTCGGACCCTGCTCCTTTCTGACTTTTGCTGTGGTTTCTGTGAAAGGGGCTCCACTGGGCTGGCGGAAAGCCCCAGAGGCTCCAGGACGAGCCAGGTGCAGGTGGAGTTGGGCAGGACAAGGGGAGGAGAACCCCCTCCTAGACCCGGGATGAGGAGGGGCCCGGCTGCCATGCCGTCTCTCATGCAGGGCCCCTACCCTTATCCACTCCAGGTGTGGGATGGTCCCGGGACTTGGCCACCTCCACACGTTGGAGGTTCCCAACCACCGAGGAGCCTGTCCCAGGTGGGATGCAGGAGGAGCGGGACAGCTTACGTTTCCCCACCTGGGGCGGCCTGTGCAGTCCCTCAGAAGGGTCCACTCAGCCCCCACCCAGGGCTGCTCACCGGCGGGGACTGGGGTGTCAGGGTTAAGACCAGACCCCGCTACCTGGCCTCTGGCATTGTGGGGTGCCTGTGCTGAACCGATTTCACCTCAGCCCTGGGGAAGCAGCGCACCCCTCTCAGGCTGGTGTCCCCGGGGCTGGGAGTCCCTGCAGAGGCAGCACCAAGACCCGCAATGGACACAGGCGCCCCCCGGCCCCTGAAACTCGCCTGCTGTAACGGAGGGGGTGGGGGCCTGTGTGTCCTGGGGAGAGGGCTGGCCCCCCTGCCAAGCCGTGGGACCCAGGCAACTTCCTTCTCCCCCAAGAGCCTTGTATATGCTCCCCTTTAAAGTGGGGGTGCCCACCCACCTAGGGTAGGGAGCAAAGGGATGGTCACTGTCCAGTGACCCGAGTCATCCCCCCGAGGTCAGCCTGGACCCGGCCCTGAGTGCCACCTGCCCCCTCACCACCCTGCCCCCAGCTCCAGGTGGGCCCCTCTGCCCCACTGTTCCTCGGCCCAAGCCCGCTCGTCTCCCCAGTTGCTGCATGGGGTCTGAAACCCCACTCCTTGATGGTGTGTGGGAAGCCACGGGTCTGCCAGGCCAGGGCTGGTGCCGGGCCTTGGTGGGGTGTGGTGTGGCTCCCAGGTGGCCTCAGTGCCCGTGGCTGGGAACGTCAGGCAGAGCAGAGTGAGAGGCCCAAGACCCTGCTGGGGGCCTGGGCTGGGGGCTGCCTGGCAGGTTCCCAATGCTCCAGGGCTGCGGTTGTGTGGCACACTCCCCAGGCTGGCCAGCATCTGCTGGTGTTGGGGCCTGTTCCAGCAACCTCTGCATGAGGGCAGGCTCATGCGGTGGCCCAGGCTGCTGCGTGGGGCGGTCCCTCCTAGGAGGAGCTCCACTGACCCTGCCCAGGCCGGCCCAGGGAAGCCAAGAGAGAGGCCCCAGGGCCCCCTGCACAAAGGCTGTGCTCCGGAGTTGAGAGCACCTGTTATGGGGTGCAGACGGTGCTTGGGGGCAGAGGGGTCGGGTATCGCCCTGTAGCCCCACGAGTCCCTATTCAGGTCTGTGGGCTGCAGAGCTTGGTCAGGCTGGCTGCTGTGATGCTGCGGGAGAGGGTTAGCCTGATGCTTGGGCCTTCCTTGTCTCTCTCAGCCTGGGGTGGTGGGAGGCCCCATAATGGGGTCCCTGGCAGGTGTGTGTCAGGCCCCGGAAAACAGAGTGACCACACTCCCCCTTCCTGTGTCACCAAGTGGTGTGGCGCTCAGAGGCCCTCCTGCAATCCAGCGGCTCCGGGTGGTAAACGGGCTTCCCACTCCCCGTGGCCAGAGCTCGGGGTCTCGTGATTCGTGTTCTGGGGCTGCTGGCCTGTGTTTATGCCCCTCCAGGGCTGACGCCGGCTGGGCGTCCAGTCACGGCAGGTGGTGGGCCTCTGGAATGTCAACTCCATGACAGACACTGCCGAACCCAGCACGGTGACGGCAAACACATTAGTCCCGGGCCTCGACCTGTATCCCTTCGGGAGGTGCTACGGACGGGAAAGGTCTTTGCCATCTGGCAGAGCTGGCCAGAGGCAGGGGCATGGACCGGATGACCCGGGGCCAGCCAGGAGACTAGACGGCATCTCGGCCAGGGACCGGGCCACAGACCCCGCCTCCCAGCAGCAGTAATGCTTCCTCTCCTGCCCGATCCCTGGCCTCGACCCCCCATACTGTCTGAGCGTTCTCACCCCCAGCCCTGTGTGTTTGGGATGGCTGGGGCTCCGAGTCACCGTGTGGCCAAGGGGGCTCTGCCAGGGGCCAAGAGCCTGCTGTGTTTTCTCTGTCCCTCTGCCAGCCCAGCCTCCCCCGAAAACGCAGCCTTGCCGAGCGTGTGAGTGAGCGCGTGGCTCAGGGGGTGTGTGAGCCCCAATGCAGGATTCGGGCCGTTCCGGAGCAGGGAAGGGCCGCGTTGCTTGGCCACTCACAGGGCAGTGTGTGGCAGGTTGATGGGGTGGGCCCAGAACCCGCTCGCAGTGATGACTGGGCCCCATGAAGCTCGGAGTGCGTGCTGGCACAGGAGCCTGGCCTCAGGGTGCCTTGGCCCTGGCCCTGGGAGCATCTCCAGGCCAGTGTGTTTGTCATGTTCTGGGAGACTGGCCTGGGGCAGGAGCTGAGCTCTGCTCTGCTGGGCTGGGCAGTCCGGAGAGGGCTCATCTCCCAGGTGAGGCTGGATGCCTGCCGCCATTTTTGCCATTTCCTGGGCAGGGCGCGGCTCTGACATGTGCCCACCCTCCTCCCAGGACTCTGGGCAGGTGGGCTCAGGCCTGTGCGTGACGGAGCTGGCAGGCCCTGGGGAGGAATTTGCACTCCACTGTAGAGCTCCTGCCTGGGCTGCCTGGCCCCGAGCTCACCTCCAGGATGGCCCGGGCTTTCCAGGGAAGCCCCTCTGAGAAGGCCACTGCAGAACCAGCCACTGGTGTCAGTGAAGGCCAGGTTTGAGCTTCCCTAAGCTCCTTATTATGTGGCCTTGGGTGAGTCGCTCTGCCACTCTGAACTCCAGTCTGTCTCTGTAAAATGCGGCAAGTAATGCTCTCAGCCGTTACAGTAATCTAAAGGATTTGGGGGAAATGCTCGAGGCCCACGGCCTGGGCTGCAGGGAAATGCCCAGTGCCCAGTCCCAGGCCTGGACAGAGAGAAGAGCTACCCCACCTGCGTGGCCCATCCTCCCCTCGGCCTGGGCTCCCCACCCTCTCCACCTGCCTTCCTCTGCCTCCTCTCGACCATGGTCCTTGGAGACCAGGACCCACATCAGGCTGAGTGGGGGTGGCCAGGACCCTACATCCAGGCCTGGGGACCCCTGGCAGGTCTCCATAAGCAGCTCCTTCCTCCACTGCCAGCTGGGTTGGAGTTCAGTCCTGTGAACATTCCACCTGTAAAATGGGTCCAGCCCTTGCATGAAGCCCATGGTTTGTCTGGAAGACCATAGTGACAATGCACTGGGGAGAAGTGTTCTCTGCTTTTCAGAAGGAGAAAGCTGTGCTGCATTCGGCCTCCGGGGCCGGGTGGACCCCCTTGTCCAGGCCTGAGGGCTGCCTTCGCACACTGGGGCTGGATTCAGCCCCGAGACTGTGCTGCTCCCACCCCGGCTGACCCCTCCTTCCAGGAGATAAGGAGGGATCGTGGGGAAGGGGACAGCCAGGGGTGGGGGGAGGTGGCCAGGCAGGGGCTGGGCGGAAGAAGGTACCTTCTCTGGTGGAAGTGGCAGCTCTTCCTTCTCGGTGCCAGACCCCGGCTCTCAGCTGCTCCTTGGCTGCGGGGGCTTCCAGGCTGGAGGTGGGTCTTCATTGGAGTGTCTGTGGGACGCCAGCGGGCTGTGTGGGATGCCACCCTTGTCAGGAGCAAAGGGACCTGCTGTAAGGGGGTGAGCTCAGGGTAGCACAGACCACCAAAGAGACTCCACCGCAGTGCCCCTAGGGAGTCCCTGTGCCCGGGAGTCTGTCGCTCTGCCCTTCCCACCCATCCCTGCCCACTCTCTGCTGCCACTGTGGGCTCGGCCTTTCACACCCTTGCCTGCTGCCTGAGGGCACTGCCAGGTTCCCACTGTCCCCAGGGAGAGGAAGGCATGTGGGAAGTGACCGAGGGCCACGGACTAGGAAGCCTGGGTGCTGACCGGCTGCCTCCCTCAGGCCAGCTGTGCCTCTCCCAGGGAGCCCAGGCAGGGGAGAAATGAGTAGGCAAAGGGCCCTGATTTGGACCCTGGTCCTGGCACCCAGGGCAGGTACCTGCATGTCTGCCTGCACTCCACGAGGGCCTTGGTGCTGGAGCTTTTTCTCTGACCTTCCTGTGGGAGCAACGCTTTGTCCCACCCATGGCAGGGCCTCCACCCAGGAGAACGGCATTTCCACGGGCATCTCCCAGGAGGTTTTAGTGCTTTCAGGACTTTGTCACTTCCCGGGACAGTGTACTCTTGCTGAACCGGAAGAGGGGGCATGGTGGCCAAAAGCCCCCGCAAGCTCTGTGTGACCCACACTCCATGCCAAGTCTGGGCGGCAGCCCTGCTCCATGACGTTAAGTGCTGAGGCCCCCGACGGAGCAGTGCCATGGGGGGTTTAAAGAGTGAAGCAAGAGGCCCAGGGAGCACAGGAGCATTTGCAGAGTCAGAGCTGGAGGGTGGCAGAGGGGATAGATGCCCAGAGCCCCTTGAAGTCCAGGGCAACCTCCAGGGCCCCATCCTGCGCCTGGCCCCACCCAGCCCTGACGCCTGGGCTGCTGGCTGTTTGGCCCCAGGATGCCATCTGCCCTTTCTAGCTGGTGGCTTCACTGGATGTGGAAGAGGTTTCTTACTCATTCCCAGTCCCCGTGCCAGCAGCGCCTGGCACTTAGTGGGTATTCCACAAACATCTGGTGTCGTGACCTGAATATCGGTGTCCCTGCAAAATTCCTGCGTTCAGATGGACTCCCCAATGTGATGGTGTGAAGAGGTGGGGCCTCGTAGGCAGTGAGGGGGCCAGGAAGGCTCTGCCCTGGGGAATGGGATTACTGCCCCAGAAAAGGTCGGAGGGAGCGGTTCCCCTTCTGCCCTGTGAAGCTGCCCGGGAGGAGGCAGAGGGCTGGTCTGCTGTGCCTGGATCTTGGACTTCCCAGCCTCTGGAGCTGTAAGACATACATCCAGGGTTTGTAAATTACCCGGACTAAGGCATCTTGTAGGAGCAGCAGTAGTGAACAAGCGAACACAGTTGTGGGGCAGGCTGCCCTCGCAGGGAAAGAGATGGAGGCCGGAGGTGTGGCGAAGCCTCGGCGTCCCTCGCGCATGGGCCCTGCCCAGGCCTGAACCTGGGCCTTCTGGTTGCAAAGCTGGGGCCACGTTCCTGCAGGTGGCTGAATCTGGGCCTCCCCAGGCCAACATTCTTCAGCTGGCTGTCTTCCCAATGCAGCGGGAAGCCGGGCTGCAAAGTGTGTTCCTTCCAGGCAGGATGGCAGCATTTCCGACAGGGCGTCTGTGGTCAGAGGCCTCCTCCGTCCGAGGCGCTGTGAGTGAAAAGCTTTCATTTCCTGACTCTAATGAGCAGACCCTGGCAGGCACGTTCTCAGTTAAGGCCAAGCCGGGAAAATAATAGCCTTCAACATCAGCGGTGAGAGCCAGCCCAGCAACAGAAAGACAAGAGGCTTTCTGTGACTGCCCAGAACCAGGACGCTGGGGCGGTTTCCCTGAGGACACCCCGAGCCGGGCAGCCCGCAGGCGTCTGTGGCTGTGCTTCAGATGAACACAGAGGGCTGAAGGGCCGTGGGTTTAGGCAGCAGCCCGGAAGGCCTGGGTTTGGATCCCAGCCCTGATGGTGGACAGGTGCGACCCCGGGGGCCTGCGTAACTCTCAGAGGCTGCAGTCCTCAGACTCGGAGCTGGGGGAGGCTCAGTGGACACCCTCACATGGCAAAGCTCAGCGCACCCTGGGACCCTGGCCTGGCCGGGGAGCCATCTGTTGGGAACATAAGCCCGCACCTGGGAAGGTGACCAGTGATGCTTCAGGCAAGGCCTTGCCCTGGTCCTAGAAGCTTCTGCCACCAAGTCAAGGGCCTCCTGGGCTGGGGAAACCGAGGCGTCAGGTAGCCACTTTCCTCTAGTCCTCCCGGAAGCCCCAGTGGCCCCAGCTTGGTTTCCCAGGGGCTACTCACGAGGAGGCTGGAGCGATTGCACTCCAGAGTCCGGGGCTGTGAACTCTCAGAGCTGCGGATGCCTCAGGAGGGCAGGTGCCTCCTGCATGACCCGCGCCCAGTCACGTTCCCCCTGTGCCACCTGAGAGTGGAACCCACCGTTCCCTCCTGGCAGGGCCGAGGCGCTGAGCCAGGTATGTGCGGGTGGGGCCGTGTTGCTAGGAAGGAGAGACCCTGCTGAGCCCCTGAGCCTCCCCCTCTCCCGTCATGTTCCCTCTGCTTTTATCTCCCACACCCACCCCGGCCCCTCCCCATGCCTGGCCTTTCTGTCAGGGGTCCAGCCTCCTGATGGCCGGCCGCTACTGCCGTGTCCCCGGCCACTGCTCCTCTCTAGGCCTTGGATCTGTAGTGACACTGCACCTTAGACCCAGCACCCTGGGCTGCCTCCTCACCACGCCCTCTCTTCCCCAGGGCACCCATGAGCATTGGATTCGGCCCAGGCCTTCCCCCGATTCTCTACCCCTCACCCCAGGATCCTGCAGGGCTCTTGACCCCACTGAGGCCTCAGCCAAACCCCCAAATTCTGCCTCGAATTCTCCACCTCCCCCAGACTGGCCAGACGTAGCTCTAGGGGTCGGGGAGGTGGGCTGTGCAAGGAGGCAGAGGGCCAGAGCTTCCCTTGCCTGGAGAGAAAGCAGTGCCCAAGGCCGTGAGAGGCCTGGAATGACCAGACCTCTAGGGCCCCAGCACTTCCCGTGGGAGACCTGGAGGGGAGGGTGTGGACGCTCCGAGCCTCAGGACTGATCACGAGTCCAGGCAGGGAAGCCCAGTGAGTTAGAGCTTTGCTTCTCTGCGTTCTGTGTAGACACGGTATCCTGAGCTGGGCCCGTGCGGTGATGCCAGTGGCCTTGGGGACTTGAGGACTTCTGGGATGGCTTACCCAGGAGTGATGGGCCAGGGCGAACTCCATGCATGGACTGGGGAGGGGGAGCCACACTGGGGGCCTCAGAGGCAGAGGAGGGTGGCATAGGGGCCTCAGAGGCTGATGGCCAGGCCCTGCCAGCTTCAGGCTTGGGCAGCTTCGAAGGCAGCACAGGCTGCTGGCTGGGCCCTGGGCACAGGGTGTGATCTGGCTGCCACCCCCCGACCCCGGCGTTCTGTGAGCAGGTTCTGTTCCGCTTCCGGTGGAGAGAGGTCAGCAGCAGTGACACACTGGGCCCCGGGGTTGCTGGAAGCCAGCCTGGCGATGTACCCCGGCCACCAACTACTGGTTCATTTGAGCTGGCCAGGTGCCTGCTGTGGGCCAGGCCCTGAGCACCATGTGGCATGTCTGGGCTGGGTTTCCAGGCACACAGCTTCTGCTAAAACTCCCTGCCTGGCACCTGGGCCTTCCCTGAGCACCCCTACCCCCAACCTCTTCTGCTGCCTTGCCCAGCTATCCTGCACCCACCCCATATGGCCTCCAACAAGCCTGTTCATGTCCCTGAAAATGTCATGTCCAAAGGCCAGCTGAGCACCACCTCCTCCAGGAAGCCTCCCGGATCACTCCTCTGAGTGCAGTGTGAGACATCCTCTTGCCTGTCTGCAGTCTCCGTTCCCCTGGCAGCTCTGATGTCCCAGCGAGAGTCTGGGCTCTGGGGCGTGGGGCCAGCCTTGCCTGGGGACTACATCCCCAGCGGGTGCTGTGTCAGCCCTCGAGGGCTCAGGTGTCCCTGGGCCTTGCACAGCTGGGTGGGAAAGAGCCTGGCAACAGAGAACCACAGACAGCGCGGTCACACACACGCACACATGCTCTGCTGGCCCGCAGCAGAGTCTTACCGGGACAGACAAGGCCTCGGGCTCTCGGGGGCGGCTCTGGGAGTCTGATGCCTCCCTCAGAGCCGGGAGACAGGGCCATTCTATCCTGGGCTCACCCGGGGACTGGTGTGTACAAGAGAAGGGGGCTCCCCCCTGTTTCTGCCTGGCCCCAGCCAGGGACAGCTGCAGTCAGGAATGGCAGCTGGGCTCACGGAAACAGCGGTGGTTTCGATTTTCCTTCCTTTGGCTTGGGTGAGGAGTGGAGGGACAGGGTAATGGGTTTACCATGAGGCTGACGTTGGAACGGTTTGGGGAGGCCCTGCCAGGCCCTGTGTGCTCTGAGGCCGGGTGGGGGCCCCTCTGCTTCTGATACAAGCTCTGTGGTGGCAACAGTGAGAGAAGGGGTGGGAGGAACGTTGGGGAGGCCATTCTGCTCTGTCACCACAGGGAGGCAGCTTAGACTGTGTGAGACCCCAGGCCACAAATGGACCTCCTGCTCTGGGCTGGGCTCTGGAGGTCAAGAGTTGGAAACCGCCGGGCAGGTCCACATGCCACTCACGGAGGTAGGGTGGCATGGGAGGGCTTTGGGGCTTAGGAGCCTTGAGCCCTTGAAGGCAGATTAAAGAGAAGCTTGAGAGTGGCCTCCTTCTAGCAACTTCCTGGCCATGCTGTCTGTAGTGGGGGTCAGCAGGTGCACACTGACCACTGCCCTGTCCTTGCAGCCCTGTGCCCCTTGCTGCTCTAGGTGGCTCCTTTCCCCAACTCCAAGCCTGGTCCCAGCCCCTCCCAGGCCACCGATCTCCACCCTCCCCCTGCATTAGCTGGGATAGTCTCCACCTGTGTATGGACCAGCACTTTTGCGGGGGACACGCCCTTACCTTCCGGTGTCCATGGCCCACCCCATCATCCCATCCAGACCCCAGATCAGGTCCCCTTACCAATGCATGTGCCCAGGGCAGAAGTGGGATGAGAGGACCAAGAATCTCACACTTGCTTTTAAATGTCATGGCCGGAAGTGATTCCTGTGCCCTCCGCTCATGTGGCCACGCCCACCATCTCCTGCCTTCTGTGGGAGAGGGAAGAGTGAGCTGCAGGTGTCCGTGAGGGCAGAGCCCAGGGTCTGGTGCCCCCCAGTCACTCGTTCAGGGTCCACCTGCCCACCTGGGAGCACCCCTGGCCTGGCACACAGGGCACACGCAGGCCGTTGTGGGCGGTGGTGATTGCCACTCCACCTGGGTGCCTGCTGGGCCTGTGAACCCTTTCCCTGCAATGTGGCCACCTCAGTCAGGACTATGGACTGTGGCTCCTGGTAGCTTCTCTGAGTGTCACTCCTTCCTCTCATACCCTCAACCCGCCCGCCACCAGCCAAGGGCCTATCTCCTTCCCCCTGTTTCATGCCAGGTGCTGGGTCTGTGATGCCATCCCCAGGAGCCTGGCCAGGTGGGAGATTGCCCGCTGAGGAGGTAGACTGGGCTGGGCACTGGGCTGCCTGGGGCCTTGGCCCCCTTGGGCCCCACTGGCGGCCCCCTCTCCCCATGCCTGAGCCCCTAGGAACCTGGGTGGAGGCAGCCCGCACTGTGCCCACAGCCTCTCTTACTCCCATACCCAACCCAGCTTTGCCCAACACTAGCTCTGTGTTCAGAGGCCGGGGCAGCATGGACAGCCCGGCATCGTCTCCCTCTCAGGGAGGTAGAGGCACGTGTCCAGGCGCCTGAGCTGCAAGGCCGGAGGGGGGCGTTTGTGGAGCGGGTGTCAGAGGTGAGCACTGAGGGACAGACACACACAACAGTGGGGGTGTTGGCTGAACCCCGTCCACTTTCAGGCTCTAGTTTTGCCTGAAGTTCTAGAGTCAGGGCCCAGCCCCAAGGGGGAGCAGTGACATTTGGGGGTGGCATTGGCCCTCACCCTGGCCTGGGTCCTGGCAGGAGACCAGTGGCCGCCCAGTTTGGAGAGAGAGGAGAAGCTGGAGCCAGCCACTGGGGGCTGGGAGAGCCTTCTGCTGACACACACACATTCCCAGGCACAGACGCCGGCTGCATTTCCACATCGGGAAAGCATTTCCCAAACAGCTTCCAGACCCCACAGGCTCCGGCCGGGATGTGTTCGGTGGCGGCACTGAGTGGGGGAGGGGTGTTGCGGGTGCAGCCTGGGCCTCGGAGGCGCTCTGCCCCGGTGTGCTGCTGCCCCCCACAGCCACGCCCGGAATCCTGCCTAGCCTAGCAGGAGGGATGGCCCGGAGCCCTCCGCACCCCAGAGCTTCAGCTGGGGCTCATGTATACTCCAGCCCTCCCGGGCTGTGGGGACCTGGACGGACATCTCAGTCGGGTGGGGCAGTGCCACCGTACCCCAGAGCCACGTCCTGCCCGTGGTGGGCACACACATCGTTGTTGAACGAAAAGCTAAATGAATGAGCCAATGGAGGGGTGTGGTAGAGGAGGGTGGGCAGGGGTGGGGGGTCCAACCTAGGGTGGGCCGGCCAGCCGGGCAGGCCTTGCAGAGGTGACCGCTGAGTTAGTGTCTTTGCAGGGTGCATCGGAGTTCATGGTCTGTTGGGCAGGAGGAAGTGTGGGTGTCTAGACTACCACGAAGGTTCGTTCGGGGAGGCCAAGGCCACCAGAGGACGACCAGAGCCAGGGTGTGAAGCTGGAGCTGCCTAGAAACACTTTGCCCAGGCCCCAGGGATGCCCCCTTGGGGAGGTGCAGCACTGAACCCTGCCCGACAGTCTGCCCGGTGCCTGCCATGACCTGGGGAGGGTAATGAGCAGGAGAGACCATGTGCCCAACCACAGGGGCGCCTGTGGGTGCCCGCCAGAGCCACTCCCTTGGAGGAACCCGAAGGAGGTGGCCCAGTGAGGACAGGATTTGGGGGAGAGTCGGACGTGGGCCTCCTGGGCTGCGCTTCTCTTCCCTGCGTGGCCCTGGGGAAGCCATTTCTCCTCTGGAAACTGGCTTAGCAAAACCACAGGAGAATGTCCCAGGAGCCGTGGGCAGAGGGCAGGACCCAGAGCCGCCAGGGGGGCAACCACACTGGGGTTCCACCTGGGCAGAATGAGGGTTTAATCATGGGCCTGCATGTGAGGGCAGAGGGGAGGTGGGCAGGTGGGCGCGGTGCAGCAGAGGAGGGGAAGGGGAGCGGAAGTGGGGGACTCCAAGCTATGGGGTAGGAGGAGCCTGTGTGGGGCCAGGGTAGGCTGTGTGGGGGTCCAGGGGGCTGGGTGAGCGGAGAGGGCAGCCTCCCTGCTGCCTGTCAGATGAGGGTGTCTGATGCGAGCAACCCTGAGGGTGAGATGGGGATGTGATCCCAGGAGGCTCCCATAGCTCCTGGGGGCTTCGGGGCAGAAAAGATAATTTCCTTTGCCTGAATTTGTTGGCAAGAAGCTTCCCGAAGGCCTCGCTGCACTGTGACAGCTGCTCCCTGGAGGCTTGCTCTGCTCTGTTGGCCGCCCTTCCCTGCCTGGACCCCGCGGCCACCGTGGTGGTGACACACCTGGTCCCGGTTCTCCTTCCCAAGTCACATGTCTCATTGCTTCAGGGCCCCTGAGCTGGTCTCATTCCAGCCTCTGCCCATGCACAGATGAGGAAACTGAGGCCAGAGAGGCCCTGGGATGTGGCCATGCCATACAGCCCTTCCGTGCGCCAGGAGCTGCCTCTGTGGTCCCAGTCCTGCGCTGGGTACTGGGCACACGGGCTGTGGTAGCCCAGCCCTCACCCTGGATGGACGTGGGATTTGGAGTCCAGATGAATGGAAGGGGTGATGGTAGCCCCAAGGGGAATGGGTGGGCCGGAGCGGTGGCCCCCAGACGGCTCTGGTGGGGTGCTGAGGTGGGGGTATGGAGGTGATGGCTATCAAGGGAGAGGGCCAAGGCTCAGGTCCATGGCTGGCTTCCAGGATGCCTCTGGACTATGGCTGTGTCCACCATGGCTTAGGAGGTGGACAGGTCCCAGGATGTCCCCTGCCCTCTGAGAATCAGCTCTGGACACTGTCTCTCCCATGGGTCTCTGCATGGCCTTGGGGTGTCTGCAGGAGCAAGGGGCCGGGAAGGGGCATGGTCAGGCCTCCAGACTCGGCCTCCCAATCCCACGTTTGTTGACTTTTATGGACCCTCAGTCAAGTGCTTTTCCCATAGGAGTGAGGTACTATTGTTACAGATGGGGAAACGGAGGCACAGAGCGTTTCCATGGCTCACCTGGGGCCTCAGTTCTTAGTAGTAGAGCTGGGGCTATTCAACAGAAACAGAATGTAAACCACACATGTAAGCCACACACACTGTCTCACAGTTTCTCAGGGCCACGCTGGAAAAGCAAAAGTAAATAGGTGAAATTGATGTTAATACTATATTTTGTTTAACGTAATAGGTGCAAATATGATCCTTTTCAGCATGCAGTCCATCTAAAAATGGCTCATCAGGTAGTTCTCTTCTACTCATTCTTACTAAGAACATACTAACTGAGATGGTGACGTGTGACGCTAGCACGCATGTCCATTGGGACAAGCCACAGTGCACGGCTCAGTGGTCTTTGGGGCTTGTGGGCTCCGGCTGGCCCTAGACTCTGGGCGTCTGCCCTTCCCTGCTCAGGGCCTCACGCAGTGGCTCCTGGGCTCCTTCCTCCTCCTCGAGATAGCGCGAGGCAGGAGCCCTTTCCCAGGTGGGCAAGACTTGGGGGACAGCGTGGGATCCTGAGGGTGCGGCTGGTGCTTCCCGCTTCCTGTGGATTTCTTCCTCCTCCCATGACCCCGGAGTCTGGAGGGTGTCAGAGTGGGGCCTGCATGAGCTGGGATACAGCCTTCGAGGGCCTCTTGAGGGACCTTCCCCAGATGGGGTGCTGATGGAGGACCCCAGCCCCGTCGCCTGTTGGTGAGGGTGACTGGAGTCAGAGGTGCAGGGATTCTGTTGCCCAGGCTCCTGCTGAGTACTGGGCCCTGTCCTGCAGCAGGCGGAGAGGCACAGAGACCAGGGAGAGCTTGCAGGGTGGCCGGTTGTGCACCTCCCGGAGGATGGATGCTGCCTCTGCGGCCCATGCCCTTGCAGGCCTGGCCTCTGATGTCTTCCCCTGTACCCCTCTCAAGCCTGGCCCCCACCTCCATGGAAACTGCTGGACTGAGGCCCTGTTGGACTGTGGCTGTGGAGGGCGGGACCCTCGAGCTTCCGTTGGCACTTGCTGGTGAGCCGTTGGCAATGGGATGCACATTACGGTCATAAATGATGTCGCCCTGCGTGGAAGGCACCTTCAAACCGACCCGTCAGCCTGTCTATCCGTGAGATTGATGGAGGCTGCTCATAGCCAGGGCTCAGAGGCTGACGGGAGGGGCTCCCTAGGAGGCCCCGCAGACAGGCAGGGCCCAGGCAGGCCCGTTTCTGCAGAGTGTTGGGGGCCGAGGGGGCGGGCTGTCCTCTGGATGGCGGACAGGACGGGGCAAGGTGAGACAGGCTGGGACTGGGTGGGGCCTCTTCTTTCCCACGTGCTCAAGGGTGGCCCCTCAGCCCTTGCTCCCAGGTGCCTTGGATCAGCAGAGACTGCTCTCTGCCACGTCTTAGCACTGGGCAAGCTTCTGAGGGGTGGGTCTCGGCTGGCAGGCAGGCCCCTGGCTGTAGTGGGGAGTGGAGAGAAGGTGGAGGCTGGAGGCTCTGCTGGGATGGGCTGTCTGCTTCCCTGAGTTGCCCGGGCTGGAGTCCTGCTCAATTGAATTTGACCTGAGGACAGCATCCTGGTCTGTCTGGGCCTCAATTTCCTCACCTCTAAAATGGGGACAGTAGCCCTCCCCTGCAGGGAATGGTGAGGATGGTGCTGTGTCTCCAGAACCCGGGGCCTGGCATGGCAGCTGCAGCTGAGGTTGGCAGTCCTTCCCCGCAGCTCTACCCGCGGCTCTGCTCCTGACCCGGGCTTGCCCAGATACAGGGCCTGCTGGCCCAGGGAGCATGAACCCTCCTTCCTGACAGCTGGAAGATGTCCCCAAGCTTTCTGTCTCTGCAGTGGCCCCAGTCACGTGGCTTTGTGCCCACTGCTCACCTATTGTCCTGTGAGAGGAGACACAGGCTGTCTCTGGGGACAGGCTGAGCTCCAGGGACGCTTCTCCTGCCTTTCGGAGGGAGATTTTTGGGCCTTCCTGGAAAGGCTGGGAACAGTGTGGGCGGGCGCACAGTCCTTTTGTGGACCCTCACCGCCAGTGCTGGAGGTGGTGCTGGGCTGGACCCAGGCAGGGATCACTGCTGAGGGTCATTGAGCACCCCAGCTTGCTGGTCAAATCTCTTCCATCTCCATGGAGGCTAGCAGTGGGAGCCCAGTGACCCCCCAAGGATAGGTGCAAGAAGGGGCTCAGAGAGGATGGGGGGCTCGGGGAACTCTGGTCCAAGCCGGAATCACAGCCCTGGCTCTCCTGCAGAGATTAAGTGCTGGACGAGGCTCTAATATGTGGTTCCTTCTGTTGCCGACCCTAGGAGGACTGCCTCCCCCAGGCTACGCCCTCGAGGAGCATGGGGATCCAGGGCTCTGGGGTGGGAAGCACCTCCATGGCCTTTGCAGCCTGACACCTGGCCACTGCTGGCTACCCTGCGGGCAAGTTCTCCCTGCTCTCTGTCCATCACCACCTGCTGCAGGGATGCCAGGGTCCCTCCAAGTACGGGCCCTGGGCCAGGGGAGGGCAGGACAGAGCAGGCACTGGAGGTGGGGACTGGGGACTGGGGCTGTCTCAGCCCCCGTGTTTCCACATTGGTGCTGCAGTTTCAGGCCCGTTCCCCATCTTCCCCACCCTTGTCAGAGTTCAGCCCCACCAGCCGCCTCTGCAGGCCCCACCCCCACAACGCCTGGCCAGGACAGCTCCCTTTGCTGCTTTGGCTTCTTTTCTGTGTTGGCTCCAAGAACACACATGTTTGTGCATGTGTGTGCCTGTGCGTATGTCCGTGCGTGTCTGTGTACCTCCTGTGTGCATGTTTGCACACATGAGTCTGTGTGCCTGTGTCTGTGGGTCGCATGTGGATGCCTGGGTTTGTGCCTAGGTCCCCATCTGTATCCGGGTCCGGGAGCGCGCACTCTGGAATGCGCGGGGCGGGCGGGCCGGCGCGGCCCCCTGGGGGAGGCTGGGCGGGGCTGGGGGCGGGGCTGGGGGCGGGGCCAGGCGGCCCCCTCGGGCGTCCGCGGACTTGGCGTTTACCTGCGGGGGCGGAGGGAAAGCTGAGAACTTAAAGGCGAGGGGCGGGGCGCGCCGGGCCCAGAGCGGCTCCCGGGCGGCGCCGAGCGGAGCGGAGCAGAGCGGATCCCAGGGCTCGGCTTGCGCACCCGCCCGGAACCCAGAACCACCCCGAGCCGCCTGCCCCGTCGCCCGGCCGCCGGCTTAGGGCGCAGCGCGGCTGGTCCTCGTGCCCTCCCGCCCGCTGGCCTACCCGGCCATGGTGACGTCCCGGGACCGCAGGCTGGCCGCGCTGTGGTGCCTTGGGCTCCTGGGGGGCCTGGCGCGCGTCGCGGGCACGCACTACCGCTACCTCTGGAGGGGCTGCTACCCGTGCCACCTGGGCCAGGCCGGCTACCCCGTGAGCGCCGGTGACCAGAGGCCAGGTGGGCGCCGGGCGAGCCTGGGCAGGGGCGGGCGGGGCCAGGGCGCCTTCTCCCGGGCGTGCTCCCTTTGTTTCCTCTTTTTAAAGTTTGCGCCAGGGCGCTGCCAGCTAGGCTGGAGGGAGCAGGGCGGGGCAGTGCCCTGCTTCTGGGACAGGGCCCGTGGGCGCTGAGAAGTCGGACACCCCCGTCCCCTCTCAGGGCTGTCGGCAGAGACTGCTAACGGCCGGGTCCCTTGACCGGAGGAAAGAAAAACATCCCCTGTGTTTGTCTGTGGGAGCAGGGTCCCCCGCTCCCCATGGCACTGGCGTTTTGGCAGGTCAAGTGAAAAGGCAGGCTGGAGAGAAAGGCCCTTTGGGACCCCCGGAGCTGAGTCCCCAGGGTCCCCAGAGCTCAGCCCCTTTGGGGTCCTGTCTGTGAATGTGGCAGGTGCCGTTCTTCCTGGAGCCCCACAGGCATGGGCAACTGAGGACCCTGGTGACCTGGGAAGCAGGTTACAGCGCTGCCCTCTTTCCATCATGCCTTTCTCTGCAGCTGGGATCTGGGGCCCGCACTGGGCCTGCCTGCCTCCACGTGGTTGCTTTGAACTCCCCGGGATCCACAGAGCTTGGAGCTGGGCACCCTCGGGAATTGGAGGAGGGCTTGTGGGGTGTGCAGCTCCCAGTGAGTCATCAGCTGCATTATCTGGGGTAGGCAGTGGCTGGTGGGGGCCCTGAAATGCCTCCTCAGAGACATCACCCCTCCTCAGCTGTTTCCAGTGCTGGTCCGAGCCTCTGCTTCCGTCCTGCCTGAAGGACTAAGCACCACGCCCTCAGTGTGGCAAAGGCTTCCTTCATCCCTGTCTTGGTCACTTGGCCTGGGGGGGTCCAGGCTCTATCTTCGCTGGGTAGGCAGCCTTCCGGCTGGGTGGCTCAGCCAAGGCCAGGTCCACCCACAGTGGCACAAAATGCCTTGCGACTGAGTAGCATCCAAGGCCTCTGGCTGGGTGTTGCTGGGCTCTCCAGAGCTGGGAGCCCCTGTCCTGGTCCAGGCATGCTCCAGCTTTGCGGGGGGAGAAGGAGAAGGGCCCGTAGGTAATGGTGTGTGCTCCCTAGGGGTGAGGACCCCGTGGCATGTGTGGGGGACAAAGCAGGGCTTGGAACTTGATAACCGCCCTGAGCGGAGCTTTCTGGCAGGGGCCCAGAGCCCTCTAAGTTTCCTGTAAGTCCCGGCGGGCTTCAGAAGGGATGTGTCTTGGGTGGTTTCTGCAGAGGCAGCTGGTTCGAGGCAGCCCAGCCATGCCTGTCCACTTGCCTTTGTAGTCCTGGGCTGGGAGCTGTGGGACGTGGGTGATGGTCGCTGGGGGCCCCGTGGGCTCCCTGAGGCTCCTCCACTCCCCAGCCTGGTAGACGCTACAGGTCCACTCCCCAGCCTGGTAGACGCTACAGGTCGCACCAGTCTCCCGGTGAACCAGCCTGTGTTGGCACAGCCGTGTCACCGTGTGCCAGTGTGCTGACGGTTCTGTTGTGAGGCTGCCAAAGTCCATAGTCTCGTATCTAGCCGAGGGCAGCAGCAGGATCCTGGCCCAGCTGTTCCTTAAAATAGCTGCTCTCTGAGCCCACTTGTCTCCCACCAGATGGCTCCCCCCAGGTTCATGTCGCAGCTGTCTGGGGCCTGTCTGGCCTGCCACCTTCCCCGTGTGGGGCTTGACCTGGGACTGGGCAGGGACAGTGGATTTGCCTCCAGGCTGGGCCGTTGTCACTGGAATGAGCAGGTTTTGTTGCCTGACTCGTAGGGGCCTCCAAGCTCCTTTCGGCCTTTGCTGGGGCCCTGCCCACCTCAGGCTCAGGCCCTCATACTGGCCTCTGAGTCTCGGGGGCCAGTGCTTCCTGGGGTCCCTGGTCCCACTGCGGGGCTCAGTGGGCAGCACGGTCTGTGTGTAGGTGGCACGGGCTGGTCCTGGAGCACAGGTCTGCAGAGGAGGGAACCCAGGGAGCCAGCTTCTGCAGGGCAAGCAACTCCCGTGAACCTGGCTGTGCGACCAGCCCCACAGAGGGCACAGGAGCCAGGGGGCTGGGCTGCCAGAGCTGGCACTGGGAGCCCCAATTTCCAGCCCAGATGGTCTGAGTCTCTGTGACTCCTGAGACGACAGTGAAGTGCTCTGCAGTTGTGTCCCGTGGGTGCGGTAACAAATAACCATACACTCAGTGCTTAGGACAGCATGGATTTATTACCTGACAGTCCTGCGAGGCCCAGTCCAAAGTGGGCTAAAATCAAGGTGTGGGCAGGGCTGTGCTCCTTCTGGAGGCTCTAGGGGGAGTCTGTCTCTTGCCCCTTTCAACCTGTAGAGGCCGCCCGCATTCCTGGTCTTGTGGCCCCTCCTCCATCCTCAAAGCCTACAGCACACACCTGCCAATCCCTGCCTCCCTCTGACCTCTGCTTCCATGCTCACATCTCCTCCTCCCCACCCTCTGACCCTCCTGCCTCCCTCTTATAAGGACCTTGTGATCACGTTGGGCCCACCTGGATATGCCAGGATAACCTCCCATCCCAGATCCTCAACTCAGTCCCATCTGTAAAGGTAGGTCCCTCTGCCAGATGAGGGTCTGGGGATGAGGATGTGGACATCTCTGGGGGATGTTCGTTATTCAGCTGACCACATTGTCCTGAAAGGCCACTGTACCTATGGCTCTTCAGGTCACAGCCACAGCCAGGGTCACCGGCTCAGCACCTGCGGGGTCCTTGCAGCCATCTGAGAACAGCTCAGCCCTGCCATCACGTGGGGTGCCTTGGGAGTGGGGCGGAAAGGGTTTGGGTGACGTGTTCCTGCCTTACTTTCTGAGCAAAAATCATTTCTATTAAGGCGATTTGCTCAGTTCAAAGGGGCCGAGATCTCAGAGTGGAGGGGACCCCGGCAGGAGGTTGTCTGGCCAAGTGCCTGTCCCTGTAGGCCTCTGTCGTCCAAGTGGGAGGCCCCAAATCCTTCACCCTTGAGCTGGCTCGCTGTGTCCAGAAGCTGATCCTGGCTGACAGCAAACAGCAGGCACCGGAAGCCTGGGTGTGCTTCAGCGCCCCCACCCCCCAACCCTGTCTCCATCACCACAGCCCCCTGCCACTACGAGACGGTGCGGCTAGGGTGAGAAGGGCTTGGCCTAGCCGACCTGGGCCTGTGCATTTTCAGAAGGAGCGTGGAATTTCTGGAGGGACTAGTGGCTGAGAGAGGTGGGGCCGAGCCCTGCGGGGATGCTGGAGTCCCACTGTTCCTGTCCACATAGCAGGAGGACACTTACATCATTACTTTTCCCCCTCTCGGGGGTCTTGGATGAAGGGATCTGAGCTCAGGGGGAAAGGGCCTCCTTCCTGAGCCCTTCAGGTGGGTGCCACCCACCCTGCCCTGCCCATTGGGCATGAGTCTGCCCCCCAGCTGACTCTCATTGGAGGGCACCAGGTCCCTCTGTCCCTCGAGCTTCTTTGGGGCACTGTTGGGGGCCTGTTAACCCTTTGCTTTCAAGCTTCTTCCTGGAAACCATCCTGGCCTTTGTGAAGGTTGCACTGATGACTTCATGGTGCAGGTGGAGAGGGTTCCTGGTCTCATTTGCAGCCCCCTCTGGGAGGCAGCCTCAGGGCTTAGGGACCCTGGGGGTCTCCCCAGAGTGGGTGTAGCTTGTGCAGGGAGTGGATGGCTCTGGAGGTCCCAGGCAGAGACCCCGGCCTCCTGGGGCTGTTGGTGTCATCTCTGGGTTGCAGGCACATCCTCAGAGCGTGGATGGGCAGCAGGGTTTCCATAAGTGGTGGGCACAGCCTGGTGGGTGGGTGTCATCCGTGGACTCAGGCTTGGGGACAGCTCTGAAGAGCTTCTCGGTGTGTGCTGGCGCTGGCCGCTTGCAGCTAGCTGTCAACAGTGCTCCGATGCCGGAGTTTTAGGATTTAGTCCCGAAGGCGGGCGTTTTCACGGGGACCGTGGGTGGGAACTGGTGGTGGGAAGGCTTGGTGGTCACAGCTGATCATGGACCTGGTGATTGTTAAGCAGAATTAGAGAGCCTCGGCTCTGTGTAGCCCCTGGAAGTGAGGGATCAGGCTCGCCATGTTTCCCATGCGGTCGAGGACTTGTCGTTTGAAATCATAACATTTTCTCTCAGCGAGGCCATGCCCAGAGGGAGTCTGCCGGTGGCATTTTGAACTGAATGTTGCCTTCCCTCTCGAGGCAAGGACAGCGGGCAGGTCCTCCATTGTCACCCTGGCCAGAGGGCCCCAGACGCTCGGCTCAGAGCTTCCGGAAGAGCACGTGTTTGTCTTTCTCCCCATGGTGACTCCTTGGCGGCTCTCAGAGGCCCCTCCCTCTCTTCAGATCTGTGAACCCGGCTGCGGGGTGGGTGAGGTTGTTGGATAAAAGGTGTCACCTGGGCTGGGCGTGGTGGCTCACACCTGTAATCCCCACACTTTGGGAAGCCAAGGCTGGCGGATCACCTGAGGTCAGGAGTTTGAGACCAGCCTGGCCAGCATGGTGAAACCCTGTCTCTATTAAAAATACAAAAATTAGCCGGGCGTGGTAGCGGGTGCCTGTAATCCCAGCTACTCAGGAGGCTGAGGCAGGGGAATCGCTTGAACCCAGGAGGCGGAGGTTGCAGTGACCCAAGATCACACCACTGCACTCCAGCCTGGGCGACAGAGCAAGACTCTGTCTAAAAAAAAAAAAAAAAAAAAAGCGTCACCTGGCCTGAGTAGCAGGCGTGGACTGCGGTGCCTGGGGTGATGCCCATGTCTGCCCTGACCTGGGTACTGGGCTCTTGCCCTCCTCTCCTGGCACCTCCTGTAGTTGGTCCATGCTGTGTATATGGCCCGCGCGGTCTCTCCCTCATGTTAGCCTTGGCCTCTCTGGCCGGGGCACTACTGGCACTTCCAAAGCTTCCACCGTGCCCAGAGGCCCCGGACCCCTAGGAGAGTCCTCCTGGAGTGCTTCTGGAAGTCTCTCCAGTGGGGGTCACGGTGTGTTCTCTGGGCAGTGCTGAGGCTGCACAGCTCCATCTGTGCCCGCCACTGGCTTCTTCTCCTCTGAGAGCCGCTGTGTGCTGGGCGCTCTGGCCAGCTGGCAGGGCTTCTGACCCAGGTTAGCCCAGGGGCTGCACACACAGGTGTCCAGGAAGCCTGTGGCCTCCTGCCTGTCTGCTCTGTTCTGTTTGCCTCGATCGCTGCCTGGATTCCCCTGAGGCCCAGCTTGGCGACGTGGGCCTGGAGGGTGAGATGAGAGGCTGGGCAGCCCAAAGCCATCTCCACATCTGTGCTTTCCTGCTGCGTTTCTGCCGAGGGTGGTGATGGGCCTGGGTGCAGCCCCCTGGGTCTCCAGCCCTGGCAGGGTATCGGGGGAGGATGCCTGGAGCACCACCGGCTCTCAGCTCGTGGTGCATTCTGGGGGTCCTACTGCACCTTTGGGCTTCCAGCCAGCACTTTCCCTATGGCCTGTGCCACGGGGCTGGGGATAGAAGCAGGTGGGCCCAGGTGTCCTGTGGTAGGAGGCTTCCTCTCAAAAGTGGACTTGCCCTTGGATCCCTCCCTGTTCTCTTCAGCCATGCTTATTCAGGGGGCTTTGTAAGCAGCTGGGAGGACAAGGGTCCTGCGAGGTGTCTGTGGCCTTGGGTGGCTGCTCTGCTCCCCTTGGCCAGTCCCCAGGCTGTGGAAGTCCAGGCAGTGCAGATGCATGGAGAGTCCTCAGGACCAGACTGCCCTCGACCCCTTCCTGCTCTCCTATTCCCCTCTCCCGACTTTGAGTGGGGCCTCAGCTAAGTCTGGAACCTGAGGACACGTGGTTCTAAACTGAGCTGGCCCTTGGGCAGGGAGGGTCTGACGGGGTCTGGGCTGCTCTGGGATGGTGGGTGGCACTTCACAGGGGAGGGCACTGGCACAGCGGGGCCTCCTGCCCTGGGATGTGGTGGAGCTGCCCTTCTGGGTCCTTGCATGGGGAGCCTGTGGGTGTGGGGGGCCCAGGCTGACCCCAGCTGCATTGGTTTCCCAGGGCTGCTGGAATAAACACTGCAAACAGGGTGGCTGCAAACAATAGAAGTTTCTTTTTTGACTATCTGGAGGCCAGGATTCTGAACCCAAGGTGTCCACGGGGTCACGCTCCCTGTGAACCTGTAGAGAGGACCTTCCTGGCCTCTTCCTTCTGGCCGTCCTTAGTCTGTGGCCTCGTCACCACAGTCTCTGCCTGGTCTTCACATGGCCCTCTCTGAGTGTCTCTTGTCGGGACACGGGCATTGGATTTAGGGCCCACCCTCATCTGGAACAATCTCATCTGGAGCCAGGACAGCTGCAAAGACCGTGTTTCCAGACAAGGCCTCACTGGGAGCCTCCAGATGGCCATGAACTGTGGGGACACTCTTCAAGCCAGCACGTCCTCTCCTTCCCTCCCATTGCTCAGACTTCCCCCCACAGCCTGGGCATGGCCATCTCAAAAGCTGTCAGTTTCTTTTTTGGGGGCTTGTGGGTCCTGGTGAAGTGGTTGACACTGACCAGGAAGCACTTTGTGGATTTGGACTTAAGAAAACCGCGTGTGCTCCAGGTTCAGTCTTGAAAGGCGCTAGGGGCCCAGCCTGTCCCTGGAGCCCTCTGCTGCTCCCCACCTTCCGGCCGGCCCTCGAGGCGGTGGCTCTTCCTTCCTGAGCAGGTGTCCAAGGTGGGAGCGCAGACCCTGCCTCCTCTGCTCCGGCTCCAGCAGGTGTGGATGAGGGGCTCAGGGATGGTGCCCTCGAGGCACAGGGGGGTCCTGGGTCTGGGTCCCCGGCACCTGGGGGGCTGTGTCGGCAAGGCAGGAAGGCGCGGGTGCCCAGCTGCTGACCCTTCCCCATTCCTGCCCAGATGTGGACGAATGCCGAACCCACAACGGTGGCTGCCAGCAGCGCTGCGTGAACACCCTGGGCTCCTACCTCTGTGAGTGCAAGCCCGGCTTCCGGCTCCACACTGACAGCAGGACCTGCCTGGGTGAGTGTCGCCTGGAGACCCTGCCTGGGCTCCTGGCTTCGGCCATCCCTGCCTTCTGGGGTGTGCCCGGGCCTGGCCTGAGAGGGTGGCTGTGGACATGGAGAAGCAGAGGCCGCTCTGGCGGTGGCTCCTTCCTGTGGAGCGTGGCTCTATGGAATCCTGGCCGCACCTTGCCCCAGGCTCAGGCCAGGAAAGGGACCGAGTGCCAAGTTGCCGGGTCCCCATAACCCTAGCTGCAAACCCTCTGCAGCCACAGTAAGCCTCGCTGTGATGCTGAGGCCTCTCTTGGTGGACTGGGGAGTGAGCCCGTGGGTGGAGATCCTATTAAAGATTCTCTGCAACAGAAGCTGCCGTGGTTGATCAGCAGGGACCTGGACTGGTTGTGATGTCCCTTAGATTTGATTTGAGGGAGGCCTGGGTTGCTCACTAGGTGGTGGGGGAGGCTGGCCGAGGAGGCCTGGTCCAGGGCAGGGGCTGCATGAGGCCACCCGTCACCTGCAGAGCCGGGCTTTGTGGGCCCAGGTGATCCCTGCCCATCCTTGGGGAGCCTGGAGGGTGTGGGCTGTGGCAGGTGGGGTAGGGGTGACCGAGAAGTGGGACCCTGGCCCTCAGCTTCCTCTGCGGGGTCTCTTGGATGTGGGAATGGGCTGGAGGAGGTGTCAGGGACAGGAACTGTGGCCGCAGGGAGGGAAGGTAAGAGGGAAGGAGGGGAGGTGCCAGGCCCCGAGGAACCGGCACAGGGCTGAGCAGGGGACTGGAGCCCAGGAATCTGGGGTGAAGAGTAAGTACACAGTCAGCCACCCTCTCGTGCCCCCGCTCCTGGCTGGCTCTGGACACAGGCGCCCCAAGCAAGGACAGGACTGACCCTTTCGCTGGCCTCTGTCTGGAAGGCATGGGGGGTCGTTCTCTGGGTGACTGGGGTCAGGACGCCCCTTCTTTCTGCCTTGGAGGCCCGGAGCAGGGCCCAGGCCGGCTCCGAGGAGCCTCCCTCCTGGTCCTGCCTGCGATGTGGCAGGGCGGCCTGCCAGCCCCGGGGGCCCCCCCGCACACACTCACATGTCCCGGCCGCCGTGGGGATCCAGGCAGCGGCTCTGCAAAGTTTCCCTGGGTCTGAAAGTAGAAACAGATGCAGGAATGTTGTGATGTACTTCAGGACAACGGAGATGGGGTGCGGCCCCCACCCGCCGCCCTGCGGGGACTTCTGGGAGCCTGGGGCACTTTAGCCTTGCACCCCCCAGTTCCCTCAGGCCCCCTGGAAGAGGCAGCTCTTGGGGCACATGTCCTTTTCTGGACCCTCCTCTCAGGCAGGGTCTTCCTTGTAGAAGGCCAGTCCAGGTGTCAGCCGGTGGGGCCTCTCCTGGCCTCTAATCGCCCCTCCTGGCCTCTACTCCCCTCTCCTGGCCTCTAATCCCCTCTCCTGGCCTCTAATCCCCTCTCCTGGCCTCTAGTCCCCTCTCCTGGCCTCTAATCCCCTCTCCTGGCCTCTAGTCCCCTCTCCTGGCCTCTAATCCCCTCTCCTGGCCTCTAGTCCCCTCTCCTGGCCTCTAATCCCCTCTCCTGGCCTCTAGTCCCCTCTCCTGGCCTCTAGTCCCCTCTCCTGGCCTCTAGTCCCCTCTCCTGGCCTCTAATCCCCTCTCCTGGCCTCTAATCCCCTCTCTTGGCCTCTAGTCCCCTCTCCTGGCCTCCTACTGTGAGTGGGGGCCTTGGAACACTCACTCTCCTAGGCTTTGTTTTCACCATCTATGTGATGGTGACCTTCCCTGAAACCCTCAAAAGGGACAGGGACCACCCCACCCACCACATCCCACTGCCCACCCGCCCGTCACTCACTCGGCTGGAGCCTCCTCCTGTAGCCGGGCCTTCTGGGATTTGCCTCCTAGGAGGCTGTCCTGGGGATGTCTGCACACTTGGGGCCCCAGAAGTCTTAATTTGTGGTACTCGCCCATTTTAAAGGTTTTCTCCGGCAGATGCCAGGGCCCCTGGGCAGGGCCTGCACGGCCTGGCAGGAGGCTCCTGGGACCTCGGGGCCCGTCTGGCCGTCACCTCCCAGGGTGCCCCCTGTGTGAGTGGTGGGCTCCCGGTGCCTCCACAGCCTTCTGCAGGGCTGGTACCGGGCTCCTGGCCTCCTCGCTCCATGGAGGGCCCAGGTGAGACTCGCCTGCATGCCAGCCTGTCACCTAAGTGTGTTCACCTACTTGGGTCTGCTGGACGCAGAGTGGTCACCTTGGAGTGCACCTGCTCTTTCATTGGACTGCGACTCCCAGCAAGGCCTTTACACCGAAGCTTCAGGAAGTACAGCCCCGGAGCTGTGATGCATCTCTTTCGCTACGGAAGATGCTGGATGTTTCACCCCCTGGGAACAAGTGGTGACCCTCGCTTTGACAGCAAGAGTGACTTGGGTCCCACTAGCCTTTGGCTGAGTTGAGTTGGAGAAATGCCTTCCTCTCCCTAAAGTCCCTGGTGGTGGCCTGGGCACCCCTGGCCTGGGGACACGTGAAGACTAGCCCCATTCCTAGGCCACCCTGCCGGGGCACCATCCAGAACCCCTTCCTGGCACTATCTGGGGCATGTTGTCCCCCCTCGTCCCTTGCCCATGGTGGCCTCTGTGTGAGAGGGATGCCACAAAGGCTTTGCCTCTGTGGGTGGGGGATACCAGATGGCGAGTTCCTGGGAGCTGACACCTGCAGGGGTGGGGCTGGTTCCTCAGTCTCCCAGGAGTTTCCAGGATTGGCATGGGTTTGTCAGCCTGGGCCCACCGGGAGCTGCTCTCTGTGGGGGCCTGAGAAGCTTCTAGAGTGGGGCTGGAGTCCTCTGGGGGCCACTTCCCAGGCAGAGCCAGGCATGTTTGTTTGAGGGCTGCCTCACCATCTCAAGCCCCTTCTTGTTGCTGAGGACCCGGCCAGGGTGTGGGCCTGAGACGCCGGCCTGGGATGGGGAGGGTGTTGCGGCATCTCAGCTCCTGGCCAAGGGCTGCCCTGAGGGGGGTCTCCTGCGGCAGCTCAGCCTGGGCCTGTCAGAGGACACTGCCCACCCAGTCTGTGCCAGGCTGCCTGGACTCTGTGAGGGCTTAATGGGGGTAGGGCTGGATTTCTGGCCCCTGGGGAGTTTGGAACCCTTCACCCTCCACTGCCTCACCTTCCTGCCTCGGTGTGGGGGCATCTTCAGATTCACACTGGCACCCTCTGCCCAGGCCTCCGTCGGCAGGAGTGGCCTCTCCCATCAGCTGTGGGCGGGCTGCTCGACTGGAACCTGGAGCTGCTGCGGAGCCCCTCCCCTGGGCCTGCCAGGGTCATCCTGGCTGGGAGGGTGCTGTGACCCCTCCTGGGGCTTTGCTGGGGGACAAGGAACATGCCCCACAGGCTTGAGGCCCTGCAGTTAGACTCCCCACTAGCAGCTTGGAGTGAGGCTTGCAGAGAGGCTGGTGGAGAAGCTGCCCAAAGATCCGCCCTTCCTTCCCCAGCCTGGGGCCAGAGCTCTCAGGGTGCTGACACCTTCAGGGCCCGGAGCAATCTGGGAAGGCTCCAGAGGAGGCTGTATCTGAAGGGGGCCTTAAAACACTCCAGAGGGGCCTTGAAACACACTTGAACTTGCCTCTGAGGCAGAGAGAGGGCAGGAAAGGTACAACCTCCACACCTCCCTGCCTTCTAGATGATCTTATGGAAATCAGACACCCAAAGGGTTCCCCCCTCAAAAGTGAGAATCTACAGGAAGGACTTTGCCGTTGGCTCCCACGTTGCGAGAGTGTGGGTGTCCGTTCCCCAGCCCTGGCCGCCCAGTCCTGGTGCGCCCCATTGCCCTGGCCGCCCAGTCCTGGTGTGCCCCATTGCCCTGGCCGCCCAGTCCTGGTGTGCCCCATTGCCCTGGCCGCCCAGTCCTCATGTGCCGTATTGCCCAGGGCGTCCAGTCTCTGGGGTGGGAAGAGCAGGGCCTAGTGAGGCCCAAGGGCGGGGCCACACCTGCTTCTTATTCTCAGTCCCTGAGCCTGAGCCCGCCCTTGCCTTCCCCGGTGGTGTGGGGAGCAGTGGTCTGGCCCGAGTGTCTGCTTTTCCATGACACCCTGCAGAGTGCCAGCGTGCAACACCCAGAGAGGGAGCAGCTCCCATGTGGTCTAACACTGCACTGGAGGCCTCCGCCTCCATGTACCTGGGGTGCTCTGAGCCGGCACGATGCCCGCCCGTGCTCCTGGAGGCGGCCTGGCTGCCCTCTGGACCGTAGCCTTGGACATGGCTGTTCCCTTATGTCCCCTGGGTCGAACAGCACTCCCAGGACCTGTCTAAGGGTCACAGATGTCACTGGCTCAACCAGCAGAGGTCCCTCCAGATGAAACGCCCTGTGCAACCCCAGGGAAGAGGTGGGCCCTCTGTCCTCCCCATCTCAGCCCATGCCCATCAGGCCTTTGGGCTGAACACTGTGGGGGAGGGGACTCTGTTGTCACCCCCTGGTGGCCTGGCCACCCCCTGCCTGTGTCCCCCAGAGTTAGATGGACTCATGTGCACACGGCTGGGGAAGGACTCCCGGCCCTGCCTCCCCACCTGGCTCTGCCATGGGTGTGCTGTGTGCCCTGGGGCAGACTTCCCTCCCCGGGCCTGGGTCTCCCCATCACGGCAGTGAGAGGCTGCATAGACCCCCCACCTGGCCCCTTGGTTCCTTCTTGGAGGGGAGGCCCGGCCCAGAGGAGGCTGCTGGCAGGCAGCTCAAGTGTGTGAGCTCCGGGCTGCTCCTCAGAGCACACGTGTGCAGACCCAGGACCTGAAAAACCCAACGCGGACTGCAGTTGCAAACTGGGAGTCTGCCTCTCCAGCCTTATGGCTTCGAGAGGCTGGCCTGGGCCCAGCCAGTAGGAGACAGGGGAGGAGCAGCTGATGGGCAGCCCCCTCAGTCCAGGAGACCACCCTGGGCTTCCGCACATGGGAAGGGGGCCTCTTGTGGCCTTGCCTGAGTCTAGAGGTGCTGGCTGAGGCAGAGTGGGGTGCTTGGGTACAGGGGTGGGGGTGTGGGATGGTTGCACCCCAACCCAGAGAGGCCATCTGGGTTCTGGGTTCAGAAACCCAGCAGGAAGGTGGGGCGCTCGGGCTGGGGGCTGCCTTGCTGCAGTGGGAAGGGGAGCCGCTGCCCTGCCACGGTAAGAGTCGGGAGCAAAAGGAGGTGAAACCAGCAGAAGGGGCTGAGTCAGGGCTCGTGTGGGGGCAGGGAGGAGTGATAGGAGAGGCCTGGGCCATGCCTTCAGCTGTGGTGAAGGGCCAGGGCTGGCCGCCTTGCTCCCCTCTGACCGCCGCCCGGTGTGCTGGTGCCAGGTACTGCTTAGGGAGTCGGTTGCTGTCCTGACGATACAGACCAGGCCTGCCCTCCCAGGGCTCTGGTGACAAGGAAGCCACCTTCCTAAATGCTCTGAAGAAGCTGAACCAGTGTGATGCTCACGCAGCCGTGGGTCGGGGCCTCCCTCACGAGGGCAGGTCAGAGCTGACACTCAGCAGTGAGTAGGCACATGTGGTGGTGCAGGCGCTGCGGGCATTGGGTGCCCACAGTGCACCCTGCAGCTCCCACCCTGGAGTGCCCCTGTTGGCGCCTGCCGTCTGGCCGCCTTCATTCCACGTGTGTGGTCCAGCTGCCGCCCGCCACTCCCTAAATCACCCGGTGTCCCTGGTAGGCCAATAGGATGCTGCTAGCACTTGTCTCTAGGGACCCACCTGTCACCTTGGCCAGTGGGTCTGGACCACTGCAGCCAAGCATGGGCCCAGCTGACCACCCAGAAAGGCGGGCGCTGGGCAGGACAATCTGGCTGGCCCTGGGCGGGGGTGGGGGCCTTGCTGCAGTGTGAGCTGTGGGGTCAGCTTAGCCTGGCCCATGGAGGGGGATGGTGGGTGTTTCCTTCCCTGCTCCGTCTCTGGATGCCTGGTGGCCATGCTGAAGGGTCAGTGTCTGCCTGGTACTCTGTGTTGTTGGGGTGACATCATGGGCTCAGACCCCTTGGCGTGTGGATGAGGACAGCCACTCTCACAGGCTGTGAGTCAGTAGTGCCCTGTGCCACAAGGAGACCCCATTGAGAGGGCAGGGGATGGGGCAGGTGTACAGGGCAGGAGGGCAGGGCCGCCTGGAGGGGAGCTGGGGGATGAACACGCACCCCAGCCTGCCATCCTGGCCGTGTCCCCAGCAGAGGGCTTCCTAGAAGGCAGGGCTGCGGGTGACCACTGACCACATGTGGCAGGAGACTCAAGGCCTAGAAACCACCCCAATCTGAGGGCAGTAATTATAAGCCCCGTGAAACCAGCAGGGACCAGAACCACCCTGGAGAGCTGGCCTCGAAACCACTGGGCTGGGTTTGGAGGCTTGGGCAGAAGAGCTGGTGGGCCCACATCCAGCCCCTGCCTCAGCTCTCAGTCAGCCAACGAGCTCAGAGGCTGGGCCTGGCCACTGATGCCCCACCCTCTGTTCCATCCGCCGCCCAGGACACTGCGCCTCCAGCAGAGACCAAGCTGGATCAGGCGGAAGGAGGCCCCTTTACCTTTGCAGAGCTCCAGCCTCACACGTGCCAGAATCCTGGGTGGTGCCACCTCCTGCTGGCAGAGGTTGGCATTGCACCCTAGCCCGAGTGGACCTGCATGTGCCTGGGCTGGAGTGATGTCTCCTAGAATTGGTAAACTGGGGAGTTAGGGTGACCCAGGCAGCTCTGGCTGCCATAATGGAGAGAGTGCTCTGGGTCTCTTCCTTCAAGGACACTAATCGTATCTGGTCAGGGCCCCACCCTATTCCCTCTCAGAGACTCTATCTCCAAATACATTCACCTTGGGGATTAAGGCTCCAACATAGGATTATTTTAGGGAGGACGCATTCCATTCATTACAGAGTATCCCCCAGCAACAGTCAGTTGCATCTAATCTGGAAGTGGGCGAGGACTGAAGTTAGGTCTTGGCAGAACAAGACTCCAGAGTCAGGAAGGGACGGAAACGTTGGGCAGGATCGCCAAAGCACCCGGTGCGATGACGCACACTGACCATCAAACTCTCACTGGGTGGGGATTTTTTCCTTTGAGAAAACACCACTTCAGTATTAAAGAAGCGAAAGACACAGTAGGGCTTGCCGTCAAGCCCGCGTCTGTCCACAGGCGAGCCAGGTGAGGGCTGTGGAGCACAGACGGGGAGGGTCTTCCCCCCCGGGAGGCAAATCCCCAGTCCGTGTCTGATGGACACACTCAGCTTTGCCGGGTCTGAGCTTGGTCCGCTTTGCAGGGCTGTAGCAGGTGCCAGTCTTTGGCTGTGGCCTGGGCAGGGGTGGCTGGGCTGTGTGTTTTGCAGCCAGGTCTCAGTGTCCCAAGGGTTCTGGACACATCCCCAGCAGTGCTGGGCACGGGCCATGCAGGGGTGGCCGTTCCTGAGCTGCATGTCCCAGTGCTGGTGAAAATCTGCCTGGTTCGGCTTTCCGGGAATCTGTGGCACGGGATATATGCGATGACACTGGGCTTGGCTCCCGGCTGTGCACAGCTTGGGAGCATCTGGGGTGTTAGAACTGTGTGGAGAGCAGCAAGAGGATGGGCTCTGGGGGGATCCCTGCCTCTGACCCCCCGCCCTGGTGGGCTTCAGTGGGCGCCATGCCCGGTGGTCCCTGGGTACATCTCGGGTCTCTGCCCGTCTGGAGGGGCTGACGAGCAGCCTCTTTCCCAGCCCTGCCACAGCCTCCTGGGTCCTTGTGGTGCCTGGGTCCTGATGGCCCAGCTTCCCTGCCATGGGCTCTGTGCCCCCTGTGCCTGCCTGGCCTGCCAGGAGGGGTCTGTTTCCTATTACGTGTTCCAGACAGGGGTGTTGTTGCTGTGGTGAACACAATAAACAGGGCCCCCCGGGAAGGCGGGGCCGGCCCAGGCCTTGTTCAAAGTCCCCTGGAGCCACGGTAGTGGCTTCAGCAGAGCTGTCTCAGGTGAGGCAGGCTGGGCCTGGGGGCCAGGACAGCTCCCATCTTGTCTGGGCAGTTAAGTGGATGGGGCTCGGGGCTCGGAGGCAGACAGGCTTACCTGCGTTCTGCCCTGGGCTCCCCACAGCCTGCACGTGTCAGGGCCACGTGGGGCGGGAGACAGAGCCATCACTGCAACCCCCAACAGCCTCCCAAGGCTGGCTCTGCCCTAGGAGGGGACCCTCAGCGCCTGCTCCCCTGTGGGAGACAGGTACGGCGAGCAAGGTGGGGTTTTTAAGCCAACTTGCTCTGAGGGGCCTTCTCAGGGCCCAGAGGCAACTCCACTGCTCCAGCCGCTGCCTGCTCCGTTGACCTCTGACTGCCCTCCCCTCCGTGGTGCCGGGCTTCCCATCCACCATGCAGCAACAGTAGATGGGTTCCCCAGTCTTGGCCCCGGGCCCAGCCGACTCCCAGGGATGTTGGCAGCCCCCCAGGAGGTGCCCCAGAGGAGGCGGCATCTCAAAGAAGCCTCCCCGCTCCGAGAGTCTTGGCGCTTTGGTAATGGGGTTCGGGATTGCTTTGGGCACAGGCCTGGGCAGACGGCGTCCCCTGCCCGGGCACAGGCAACAGCACATTCTTGCGGCTTCTCTCTGAGCTTGGGGCTGACTCCCTCCCTAACCACAAGGCGACTGCCAGAGACATGACAGTAACCAAACCCCCGCCAAGGGGCTGGCTGCAGCTTCTGGCAGAGGTCTAGTGCCCACCCTGGGTGCCCAGCCTGGCCCAGCACCTTCTCCCCCCGTCCCTGGGCCAGCTCAGGGCACAGCCCCATCCATCCACTGGGTACAGGCACCCGCTGAGTCAACCTGACCCCACAGCCCATGCCCTGCAGGAATGCGCATGGAGGAATGAGAGCGTGGGCACTGCATGGGGTCAGCCGTGAGGTGTGGCCTGGCCTGGGGTGGGTAGGAGCTGTACTGGTCCCTTGGGAACTGGGGGCCAAGCCTATGGCCCATGGCAACTGTCCATGGCATCCCCACACCTGCCTCCACCCTGGCCTAAGGACCACGGTGGTGAGATGCCTGGGTCTCAGTCACCGCCTGCCAGCCTGCAGCCTCCTCCAGGGAGATGCAGCTTGCTGGGGCACTGAGCCCTTACTTGCAGCTTCTCAGAGACCCCTGGCGCTTAGTGTTCTGTGCTGGGGGGTGCTGGGCTTCTGTCTGGGTGGGGCCCCCTTCTGTGTCCAGCCCTCGAGCAGGCCGGGGCTGGAGGGTCCAGTGAATCCCTCGCGGGCCTGAGGATTCTGTCTGCGGCAGAGAAGGCAAAACCAGGCTTGTGGGCTGGGCAGGAGGCAGCGTCTGACGGTGGAGATGAAAAGGCGGAGGGGCTCGGAGTGCCTGCGAGGGGTCCTACAGCAGGAGGAAGTGGCCATGCCACTCCTTACTCCATGCCAGCCGGGGACAGACTGTTGGCCAGGCGTCCTCTTGGGCTGACCTGGGGTCCTCTCCGTGTCCCCAGCCATTAACTCCTGTGCCCTGGGCAATGGCGGCTGCCAGCACCACTGTGTCCAGCTCACGATCACTCGGCATCGCTGCCAGTGCCGGCCCGGGTTCCAGCTCCAGGAGGACGGCAGGCGCTGTGTCCGTGAGTGCAGCCAGCCTGGGAGGGATGGAGGACCTGGGGGTGGAGGCAGGATGAGCTGCCTTGCCTGGGCTGCTAGAGGAAGTGGGTCTTCAGGAGGCCCCCAAGCTGCTGAAAGGCCTGGTAGGCCATGGCCCAGCCCATTAGGCTGTGCCCCAGGGTGGCACATCTGGGGCCAGGAAGCTCAGGATGGGAGCCGCCTCACTACTGTAGGTGCCCACCTGATGGGGGCTGCCTCACTTCCATAGGTGCCCACCTGAGGCTTGCTGCCCCTGGGAGGAGGAGGCGGGCCAGGCCTGGTTTGGCACTTTGCTCTGAGTCCTCAGGACTTCTTCATGGAAGGAGGGGGCTTTGCTGATGGTGACGGTGGGGCAGGCTCAGCGGTCCTCCAGAATATGGAAATGGGGGCTGTGGGTGGGCAGGTGCTGAGAGAATGCCCCCACCTGGCCTCTAGGGTCCTCCCCAGTATGGGCATGAAGGGGCTGGAGTCACAGAGCTGGGGGGCCACCGCCCTGGTGTCAGCGCCAGCACCTGGACAGAGAAGGGTGGTGGGAGGAGCTGGCCTGGGCTGCGGTTGACCTGGGCTGGCTGGCCTTGTCCTGAGACTGCAGAGTCTTCTTGGCATCTTGGGGGCTTCCCGCACCGGGGAGGAGGGAGACCCACTGCCCAGCCCATCAGCCTGGAGCACTGAGTGGGGAGAGCACTGGGTGAGGGGGGTCTCACAAGAAGCCTTGGGGCAGGTGCCCTGCAGCCACTGGGATCCCCTCTCCCCAACCCCCTCCTTGGGTCCGTGGCTGCAGGGAGAAGCCCGTGTGCTGACAGGAATGGCGGCTGCATGCACAGGTGCCAGGTGGTCAGGGGCCTCGCCCACTGTGAGTGCCACGCAGGCTATCAGCTGGCAGCGGACCGCAAGGCCTGTGAAGGTAGGACGCCCCTCCCCTGCTCTGCCCCACCCAGGGTCAGAAAGCACACCCAGGCACTATGAAGGGACCTGTGTCTAACTCTGGGGCTGTGGCCTCCCATGGGACCAGGCCCTTTGGGAGCAGGGCTGGCCCTGCCTTGCTCCCCTTGGGTGACCTGGGACGTGACGGTCTCATCTCCCCTGCTGGGGGCTGAGGGGCGACGGTAGGAAGGCTCGCCAAGGGTGCTCCCAGCCCGAGGCTCCTTTCACCAGAAGTGCACCACGGAGCCCAAGTGTTGCTTATAGTTTTTAAACTATTGTATTTCCTAAGTAGTGCCTGCCTGGCAGGAACACCAAAGAGATGAATAAGAGAAAAGGAATGAGCCAGGCACGGTGGCTCACACCTGTAATCCCAACACTTTGGGAGGCCGAGGAGGGAGCATCATTTAAGCCCAGTTGCTCAAGACCAGCCTGGGCAACGTGGCGAGACCCTGTCTCTAAACAATAATAAAACAAAATTAGCCAGGTGTGGTGGTGCTGTCTGGAGTCCTAGCTACTCAGGAATCTGAGGCAGGAGGATCACTTGAGCCCAGGCAGTCAAGGCTGCAGTGAGCTATGATCGCGCCACTGCACTCTAGCCTGGGTGGCAGAGCAAGATTCTCTCTCTCTTTAAAAAAAAAAAAAAAAAAGTCCAGGCATGGTGGCTCACACCTGTAATCCTAGGACTTTGGGAGGCCGAGGTGGGCAGATCACTTGAGTTTAGGAGTTCAAGACCAGCCTGGACAACATAGTGAGATCCCCGTATCTACAAAAAAAAATAATAATAAAACCCAACTAGCCGAGCATGGTGGTGCACACCTGTGGCCCCAGCTACTCGGGAGGCTGAGGCAGGAGTCCCAGCTACTCGGGAGGCTGAGGCAGGAGTCCCAGCTACTCGGGAGGCTGAGGCAGGAGTCCCAGCTACTCGGGAGGCTGAGGCAGGAGTCCCAGCTACTTGGGAGGCTGAGGCAGGAGAATCACTTGAGCCCAGGAGGTTGAGGCTACAGTGAGCCATGATTGCACCACTGCGCTACAGCCTGGGTGACAGAACGAGACCCTGTCTAAAAATAAATAAATAAAATAATAATAGTAAAATAGAACTAAAGAAGAAAGGAGACGTTGCTGCTGAGCCCAGGAAACACCTGGACATGTGGGATGGGCTTCTGCCTCTTTGCTGAGGCTGTTTGTGAATGTGCTTGTTTAGAGTCGGGTCGCAGGCAGGTGCCATTGTTTGGAACCCACTGCCACACCACACCACCCTCTGCAGCATGGCTGGGGAACGTTTATTTGTTAACCCCTCCCTGCACATCTGGGTGTTCCTGACTCTTCCCTGGGTCAAGCGGCCTTGGGGAGCGATTTGGTTGCCGCCACCCTGGGGGTCCACAGGGTGAGTCTCTGAGGCAGCAGGGTGTGTCCAGACCAGGCAGTGGTCAGTTTCCAAGGGTATTAGTCCATTTTCATGCTGCCAATAAAGACATACCCAAGACTGAGCAATTTACTAAAGAAAGAGGTTTAATGGACTTACAGTTCCACATGACTTGGGGAGGCCTCACAGTCATGGCGGAAGGCCAGGAGGAGCAAGTCACACCTTACGTTGATAGCGGTAGGAAAAGAGAGCGCTTGTGCAGGGAAACCCCCATTTTTAAAACCATCAGATCTCATGAGACTCATTCACTATCACGAGAACAGCACAGGACAGACCCGCCCCCATGATTCAGTCACCTCCCACTGGGTTCCTCCCACCACACGTGGGAATTGTGGGAGTTACAATTCCAGGTGAGATTTGGGTGGGGACACAGCCAGACCATATCACCAGCACCTGCCAGATGGCCACGGGGTGTCGTGGTGTGTGGTTCCATGTCTTCACTGATACCAGGAAAGTGTTGCTTGGGTAATGGCACCTGGTCACTCAGTGGACTTAGCGTGAGACCCATGTGGGTCCCAACTTCTTCATCCCAGGGGACCTGCAGGGCTGTGACCAGTGGTCGTCAGGGACAGTGGGATTGGCCTTGAATGCCTGTGTCATGTAGCCACAGGCCCTGCGTGTCAGTGGGCTGTGTGCTATCTTCCACTGGCCCCATGCAAAGGCCCTTCCTGGCACCTCTGAGTCCTCCCCGTGGTCTCTCCCCTCCAGATGTGGACGAATGTGCCGCAGGGCTGGCCCAGTGTGCCCATGGCTGCCTCAACACCCAGGGGTCCTTCAAGTGTGTGTGTCATGCGGGCTACGAGCTGGGCGCTGATGGCCGGCAGTGCTACCGTGAGTGGGCAGTCGGCAACAGGTTGAAGGTGCCCGGGATGGCCATGCCACTCCCCAGGACCCCACGGCCTGCTTTGGTCGAAGAACAAAGAGCTTCCTTGTCAATCAGGGGCAGCCCTGCGTATGAGCCCTTGGTGGGCAGAGGGTCGAGGGAGGGCAGGGAGTCCCAGACCCGACAAGGCCTGGGAGCTCCATGTTGCTGCTTCCCACGGGTGTCCCCGGACCCGAGGCTGGCTGCTGGGTGGAGGTGGGGGGAACCAAGGTAGGTGGTGGTCATCCTAGCCGCCATCCCACATCCCGCGTGGCTGGTCTCATGGCAGGGATCGAGATGGAAATTGTGAACAGCTGTGAGGCCAACAACGGTGGCTGCTCCCATGGCTGCAGCCACACTAGTACTGGGCCACTGTGCACCTGTCCCCGTGGCTATGAGCTGGACACAGATCAGAGGACCTGCATCGGTGCGCACTGGCTCCTCCCAGATGCCCACACCCCCCTCCAGGGACCTGCTGCTGCCCTGGGTCTGGGATCAGTTCCATGCCATGACTTGGAGGTCCTCTTCTGTCTCCCTGAGTCCTGGTCTGGCTACCTGGGCCCAGGCGGGGTGGTAGGGCAGACCTGACAGAGGCAGCACCCTGGCCAGGAAAGACCCTAGGTGCCCACATCAGCCTGCAGGGCCCATACCCACGGTCATGGCACCCCCTTACCCCGTCAGCACCTCCTCAGTACCGCCCCATCACCTGGGAAGGACCCAGTGTCCTGGGAGTCACACCCCAGACCCTGACTCTCAGATGGAGTCCCCACCCTCTAGCCCCAGTCCCAACACCTTGTTCCCAGCTGACAGGCGGGTGGCCCCGGGGCTGTGACATGTGTCCTGTGTGTGTCTGTGTATGCGGGACCAGGAACATGCATGTGCGTGGGTGCGATTTTGTGGTGGGTGCGATTGTCTGCAGGTGCCATTATTTAGGTGTGCACGCGTGAGACTGTGGGCAGGTGCACATGCAGTAGGGCACATGGGTTGTGTGTGGTTGTATGCAGTTGCATGCAGTTGTGTGTGGGTGGGAGCGTGTGCACGTGCAGGTGCCTGGTACCAGGGGGCCCGTGGTGTGTGCCCACAGATGTTGACGACTGTGCAGACAGCCCGTGCTGCCAGCAGGTGTGCACCAACAACCCTGGCGGGTACGAGTGCGGCTGCTACGCCGGCTACCGGCTCAGTGCCGATGGCTGCAGCTGTGAGGGTGAGCACTGCCCTGCCACTGCACAGCTGGGGTGGCCTGGGAGCAGGGCCGCCCTAAGGAAGGACACGGGGCTGGCTCTGGTCCCCCCGTGGTGGGCATGGGGTCAGCCTGCTCTGTGCCCTGCTGCGGGGCTGTGGGTTCTGGTTGAGCACCTGCTGCATGCAGGGCTGTGGGTGTTGGCTGAGTGCCCGCTGCATGCAGGACTGTGGATATTGGTTGGGTGCCTGCTGAATGCAGGGCTCTGGGTATTGGTGGAGTGCCTGCTGTGTGCATGGCTGTGCTGACCTGCCCGGCTACATGCAGGGCTATGCTGACCTGCCCCCTCCCTCCCTCTGGCCTGAGGTCACTGGCTGCTCTCTCCTGGAGCTGGGCCTGTCCCCCTGGCTGCTGCCTGGCTGGCCCCGCCCAGCCTGGCCCCTCTAGCAGGTGTCTGCCATGGCTCTGACCCTGGGGTGGGAGGGTGGCCAGAGTGGCCGCTGTGGCTGGGGGTGAGTTTTACTGGCTGGTTCAAGAGATGAGCCACTCACCTCTGGCAGGGCCACCAGGGCTTCAGTCCTGCAAATAGGACTGGGTGGGCAGGAGCCTCCCTGGTTCCCCACCTGGGAGCACAGGCCTCAGCGGCCCCGGGTCACCCGCAGATGTGGACGAGTGCGCCTCCAGCCGTGGTGGCTGCGAGCACCACTGCACCAACCTGGCCGGCTCCTTCCAGTGCTCCTGCGAGGCCGGCTACCGGCTGCACGAGGACCGTAGGGGCTGCAGCCGTGAGTCTCCCGCCCTCCGAGGAGCACCGGCCTCTGCCTTCTCGAGTTTGCCCCAGCTGACCCTGTATCCCACAGGCCTAGCCCGCCCCACCCCCACCTGCCTGGGGTCCTTTGTCCCCTGGCCTCTCTGGGCCAACACCACCTCAGAGGCTCTTGGGCCCCTGGGGACCCACTGGGGTCCTGCCTCTTCTGAGGGCCATGTGGGGATTGAGGACAGTGGGGGGGGGAAGCTGGTGAGGACAGGCATCCTCCTGCAGCCCAGCACCTGTCCTGACCAGGTGAGAGAAGGCACCGAGACCTAAGGTGATGTCCCTGGGACTGATGGCAGCTGCTCCCACCTCTACCCCTCTAGGCCCCAGAGTCCTTAGAGCTGGGATGAGCCTGGGGGCAGAGGGGCAGGATTCAGGTCCTCAGGGCCCGGAGCCTTCTGTCCTGAGAAGGAGGGTCGGGTGCAGCTGGGATGACCCCGGGACCAGGCTGAGGAGGTGGGGGTAGTGGAGGCAGTAGGACGGTGGCAGGGGCCCTGGGGTGGGGCTCAGGCCCAGCCCTACCCGCCGGGGAGTCGCTGGGGCAGGCAGGTGGGTGGCAGGGGCTAAGGGGCATCTGTGCCCCTGGCAGCCCTGGAGGAGCCGGTGGTGGACCTGGACGGCGAGCTGCCCTTCGTGCGGCCTCTACCCCACATCGCCGTGCTCCAGGACCAGCTGCCGAGACTCTTCCAGGATGACGACATCGGGGCCGACGAGGAAGAGGCAGAGTTGCGGGGCGAACACACGCTCACAGAGAAGTTTGGTGAGCACGAGCCCAGCCCCCCGGGGGCTCCTGCTCGCAGGGCCGGCAGCCAGCGACCCCTCGGGCAAGGCTGCCATCCAATCAGAGGTTGGGGACGTGAGGAAGGACCCCTGCAATGCCATGTGAGACCAAGGCCCAGAGAGGTTGTGCCACTGGCTCAGTTTGCACAGCTCATGCGGGCTGAGCCTGGGCAGGACTGGGCTTGCAGGTCCCAAGTTAGGTCTCCTTTTGGCCCCAGCATCTGCCCTCATGTCACCCTTTTGGGCCCTCGTGGGCTGAGGATGCCCCTTATGCCCCTTCCCTGGCATGAGGATCTATGCCTGCTGAGGCCAGGGGTCAGGCTCTGAACACCCCCATCCTGGTCTGCCCCCCAGTCTGCCTGGATGACTCCTTTGGCCATGACTGCAGCTTGACCTGTGATGACTGCAGGAATGGAGGGACCTGCCTCCCGGGCCTGGATGGCTGTGACTGCCCCGAGGGCTGGACTGGGCTCATCTGCAATGAGAGTGAGGCGGCTGGGCAGGGGCTTGGGGCTGGGAAGGGGCCTCTGAGCCCCAAGACCTGGGGACAGCCCTTTGAGCCTATTCAGTTTTACTCCTGGCTGCTGGCCTTGGGCGGGGAGACCCGTGCAGATCCATTCATTCATCCATTTGTTCAGTCCCTTGATAACATCCCCTGGCCGTCCACTCTGTGCCAGGCACTGTTCCAGGCAGCAAGGATTCCCTGGGAACAAGCGAGCCAAGGTGTTTGTCCTTCCTAAGTATCAGTCTTCACGGTCCAGCAACAAGCAATCCAGCAAATAACTAAGACAGTGAGGGCTGTCTGCTGAAGGGTTGGGTTCCTCTAGCTCAGATGGCCGGGGGCCCGTAATAACTGTGAGGCTCTGCCTGTTTGAAAGAGCTGGTTCAGAAGGAGGAGACTCCTGTCTCTGCTGGCGTTCGGAGAGAGGAGTCAGTGATCCGTTAGTGGTGTCTCCCATGAGCATGGGCAGGGGTGATGTGGCACAAGTGCCATCATTTTATCTCTAGGCAATTCCTTCTAAACCCAGAGCCTCCGACCCTAGGAAGGGGTCTCAGAGTGTCGTGCTGGCTGGTGACCCTGACGCTTCCCTGTCACTCTTTGTAGCTTGTCCTCCGGACACCTTCGGGAAGAACTGCAGCTTCTCCTGCAGCTGTCAGAATGGTGGGACCTGCGACTCTGTCACGGGGACCTGCCGCTGCCCCCCGGGTGTCAGTGGAACTAACTGTGAGGATGGTGCGTGCAGTCTCTTCTGATGCTTCTGGAATTACCCCCTGGGCTGTCAGGGAAGTGGGAGGCACCACCCCTCCTTGTCTCCTTCCTCCCACTGGAGCAGGGAAACTGCCACCAAACTTTTCCTAGACTCCCTTCCCTTCCTGCCTCCCCGTCTCCAGAGGTTTAGGCTGTGCTTGAGAGGGAACGAGGCCCTTGAGTGAAAGGGGTGTTGCTTTTTCACTGTTGCTAATTTTCCCAGGGCCTGACTGTAGCAGAGGATAAGACTTTACAGAGCAACACTTTTAGAATGGGTTCCCTTGGGAGGCAGTGAGGTCCCCGTTCCTGGAAGCATTCAAGTAGAACTGTGTGATGGCTGGGTGAGGTTTGCAGAAGGGATTACTCAGGGGCCAGTAGCTGCAAGGGATGATGTTGACGTCCTTATTAACTGAAGTTTCAGCCTTTCTGGAGGAATTAGTTCAGAAAATGTTTCCCAGGTGGTTAAAGCTTCATCTTTAAGTCTCCAGACTTCATCATTTCTGCTTCTTTCGCTGGAGAGTGTAGCTAACGTATCATAAACTTTCTGCCTTCGTGACAGCAAGATAGCCAGCCCTAGAACCTGTGCCCCATGCCCAGGTGGCCCTGTGAGCTTGCCTGGCTGTGTGTGCTGTGCTCTGCAGGGCTGGTTGCCTGGTGGTTGTGGGGACCCCGGGCAGCTGCACAGGGCTTCCTACCTCTTCCCTGTCGGCGTGCCTCCCTTCCCCACTTTGTCTGCCCTTTCTATTCTACAGGGGGCTGGGGAACCCCCATATTCATTCCCGGGCACTGCACCCCTGGGATTGTGCTGTACCCTCCAGGCTGCCTGCAGCATCGAGGGGTCACCTCCTCTTCTCTAGGCCTCCTCTTTCTGTCTCAGCCTCCGCCTGCCTCTCTGATGAGGATATCTGTCTTTGGGTTCAGGGCCAACCTGGATAACGCAGGGCTACTATGGCAAGCCCTGTCGCAAGAAATGCAACCGTGCCTTGTCTCCAGGTCCTGGGGCATAGTCTCCATGTCGTTATCGGGGCACCTTCAGCTTACTACTGCCTTCAGTACGAGGAAGGACGTGGGGCAGGACCCAGCCAGAAGGAATTGTTTGGGGAAGAAAGGCGAGGACCTTTATAGCTCTGGGGCCACCTGTGGCTTGGGCCTGGGACCCTGGCCACTGGGGCCACGTGTCCTTCCTGCTTTGAGGTTCTGAGGTCAAGCTTAGTGACTGCCGTGGGACAGAAGTCAGGCGGCTCCTGAAGGGAGCCGGACTTTGGGGAGAGTGGAGCGTGAGCTTTGTGCATCTCTCCAGTGTGGGCCAAGGAAGGTGCTCCTCCACCCGCCCTTGCCGCAAGCCCTGGGGGCAGGGGATGTAGGGGACGGACCAGCCAGGGCAGACAGCCAATCCTCGAGGCTCACCTAGTGCCCTGGTGGGGGCTGCTCCCAGCTCCTGTGCTGGGCCCTGGGCCCCTGAGCATCCTACCACGTGGGAGTACCACATGTGGTAGGCTGGCTGCCACCAAGGTTCTCACGGAGCCCCGCTGCCCCCAGGCTGCCCCAAGGGCTACTATGGCAAGCACTGTCGCAAGAAATGCAACTGTGCCAACCGGGGCCGGTGCCACCGCCTCTACGGGGCCTGCCTCTGTGACCCGGGGCTCTACGGCCGCTTCTGCCACCTCAGTGAGTCTCACCGCCCCTTCCGATGTCCCCAGCGGCCGCAGCGGGTGGAAGGGATGGTGTGTGTCCTATTACCTGTAGTCTGGGTTGGGATGAGACCATCAGGGCCCAGCCAGGTCACCCACTGGGATGTGGGTCTGGGATCTGCCCTGAGTCTGTGGACTCCGAGCCACATCCTCTCGACGGCAACTGTGCTGGCATCCAGGGCGTCTGGGTGGACGGTCCCCAGCCTCGTGGTGCCTCCCAGCCCTGATGGGTGGGAGGGTTGCCGATGAGGGCAGGGCCAGGCCTTTTGCAGAAGCCTCCAGGGGATGAAGCCTATCTTGACTTTTGGAGATTCCTGGCAGCAAGGCCAAGCTCTGAGTCCCTGGTGGGGTCACCCATCCCTGGGATTCAGACACTCGGGGAGGAAGGGGCGGTGGGCTGCAGGGGGAGAGGTGGATGAGGACAGCTCCCTGCATGATCTTGGCTGTCGTCCTGGCTGACCCAGGGCCGGTGGAAGTGGTCTGGGAGGGCGGGGCTTCAGACGGGGCCCCTCTCATGGCTCCGTGGGTGCAGCCTGCCCGCCGTGGGCCTTCGGGCCGGGCTGCTCGGAGGAGTGCCGGTGTGTGCAGCCCCACACGAGGTCCTGTGACAAGAGGGATGGCAGCTGCTCCTGCAAGGCCGGCTTCCGGGGCGAGCGCTGTCAGGCAGGTGAGTCCTCGCATGGGGTTTGGGGGGCGCCAGGGCCGGCTGACCCCACCCACCCCTCTCTCACACCCTGCAGAGTGTGAGCCGGGCTACTTTGGGCTGGGGTGCCGGCAGGCGTGCACCTGCCCAGTGGGTGTGGCCTGTGACCCCGTGAGCGGCGAGTGTGGGAAGCAGTGTCCTGCTGGCTTCCAGGGAGAGGATTGCGACCAAGGTGAGTGGCTGGCTCCTGGGGCTCCCGGCGGTCTCTGTGGGTCTAGGCTGCCTGGCTGGCTGGAGGGTGGGCTTCAGAAGGCCCTGCATGGCTGTCACTATTGGCCTCCTTCGCCTGAGCTCAGGTGGTGCCTGGCCTTGACAGCTTGTCACACAGCAGTGGTGCGGCTGCTAGTCTGAGTCTGGTCTGCTTAGGGCAGGTCTGCTCTGGGCCTGGCCCAGAGAGGGGTTGGTGCTTCTCCAAACTCCTCCCTTGCCTCGACTGGAACAGACTGTGGGCTTCTCTTGGAGGCTGGAGCAGCAGCTTCCTCCTCACATGTGAGCCGGCAGCAGAGGCTGCCCCTGGAGGTGGTGGTTCGGAGAGTGGTCTGGGCCGCAGTGCCGGCCTGGGGTCGTGGCTGCAGGCCCCTGGATGTGGATGCTGCGGCCTGGGTCTAGCAGGCACAGAGCCTGGGAGCCCCACACTCACATGGCAGGCAGGGGAGGAGGCTGTTAGGAGCTGGCTGAGAGATGGACCAGCTGAGTCCGTGCTTAGGTATTTCTGGAGACCCGGGGACTAACTCCCCGAAGTGATTCCAGCCCGGCGTGCATGGGGCTGGAGGCTTTTCCAAGAGGGCTAGGAAGCTGGGGGTGTCCTGGCTGCCCCAGCTTGCACTGGCGGGAGGTGCAATGATCAGGACAATGGCATGTGGTCCTGGCCAAGCAGAAAGCTGAGCAAGCTGATCTGAGGCTCAGAGCTGCGGGATGGTCACTCCTCAGTCTCATGACCGGGGTAGGAAATACCCGAGTGTGTCATCGGCTCATGAGGGGAAGGAAGACATCCTCGGCATGAGTAACGGAGCTGCCGCAGCGGCCACCGACAGGGCCTGGGCAGGTTGGAGCCTCCCTTGGCGCGGTGCACGCTGTCCACACCCATTGGCCGGGAGAGACGGGAGCCACGAGGGCCTGCCGTGTGACCAGCATGACCACGTCCTGGGCTGGAGAGTGAACGAGAAGCCCGGTGCCAGCCCCCTCCTCTGCCTCCCTTGGGGCCATACTGGGGGCTGTCTGGACTCAAGCCCCCCCAGCATGGGCCCTTCCCCTCCCCACTTCCATCTGGGGAATGAGAAGGGGCCCGCAGAGGGAGCAACGTCCACCCAAGGACCCACCAGCCAGCTCTTAGGCCACCCTGGTCCCAGCCACTAAGGGTCGGAGCACTCTAGGCCAAGACTCCCAACCTGGCCTCGAAGGAGCTCTGTGGCCTCAGGCCGGCGTGCAGCGGCTCTGAGTGCCCACTCCCCATCTGTGCACAAGCCCTAGGGCTTCGTGAGTGTGTGGACGTGGGACTCGCTCCTCCTGACTCCCTGGCATCCTCTCCCACCCTTCCTCCCACTCCCCTCCCCAAACGTGTACACGCACACGTGCACACACCACTTACACACACACACACATGAATGCAGGCAGGCGCACGCACACACACGCCAGCAGTTCACCCTCCCCTGATGCCTGTGACCCTCCTTCCACTCCCCGATCTCTACACCGGAGACAGTGAGGAGGCCTCGCCAGAGACGCACCTCCACCGCTCCCAGAGCCCCCAGTTCCTAAGAGGAGGAAGGCTCCTGCCCTGCCCCTCCTCCGCTCCTCCTCTGCCCCTTCCCCTCTTTTGTTTAAGAGCCTCTGGTGCCCCGAGGATAAGCCACAGGATGACATCTGAGTGCTGACATAAAGATCAACACTCTTTATTAAGATAACATCCTCTCTTGTTGGTTCTGGAAACTGTTTCTGCCCTGCACTCATCTGCCCCAGTTAGTGGAGGGGGCTTCCCTGAGGCCCTGTCGGGCTGCTTTGACCAGCGACCCCCCAACCCTGTGAACACCACCCAGTGCCCTAGGGCACGCTGAGTGCCAGGCCTGTAGTCCCAGGGACGTCCTTGTGTCCCTGTGTCCCTGGGGATGGGCCCTGGTGACAAGGGTTCACCGGCGTGTGTACTCAGGGCCTCAGCGGGGCCAGGCCTGGTGCTTTGCCTGTATTACCAGCGCTCCTCCCCAGGCTGGGCACGTCCTGGCTCTCAGCCCCGCTGTGGGCTTCTGACGCGTGGGCTCTGTGGAACTTGGGTGTGCAGCACAGGGTCTCTGTCGACTGCCTTCTTGGGGCTGCTGTGATGCCGTTGTGAGCCCAGGGAGAGGTTCAGTTCGAGCAGCAGGCAGGGGCATCACAGTGACCGCGCCTTGCTGGGGGAGGCAAGAAGGCTGCCACCACAGCTCCCGGCCCAGCCTCGTGCTCTGTTGTCCTCACAGGGGAGGCCAAGGCCGGGCCCTTAAGGGCAGGGCAGGCGTGGGAGAGTAGAGAAAAGCTCTGCCAGGGAGGCCGATCCAGGGCTCCCAGCACCCACGGCTCTGCCAGGCCATGGGGAGCGGCCCCTGCAGGCCCTCTCCAGGGGTCCCGATCCTCAGCCCCCACGTTCTCTCCCGAGGTCCCCCTTCCTGGGATGCTCTGACTCCCTGGCCTCTGTGCTCCCTGGGGTCTCATTCACCTGCTGGGTGGAGGAGGGGGACCCTAGGCCTCCAGGAGGCCACCTGCCCTCTCCATTCTAGCCCTATCCCACAGGGAAAGGGCAGTGGCTCTGGGGGTGGAGCGAGTGGGTGCACAGCCTCCCTAACCCTAGGGCTGAGTCCCTGGAGGGGCTCCCAGCTGGATGTAGGGGAGTAGGAGAGACTGGACCAGCATCGCCAGGTTGGGCTGGGGGCACACTGGCCTGACCAGGACAGGTCCTCTGGTGACTATGGTGGCGGAGGAAGAGTAGGCCCTACCTCGGGCTCCCGGGAGCTCTCCAGGGTCCTGGACAGCTGAGGGATCTGCTTCAGCCTCTCCCAGGCTGCCCCAGCAACCCTGCCCCTCCCCTCTCCTCCCATCCGTCAGCTCCCCTTTCTCCCCTCCCTTGCCTGTTCCTTTGACCTGCCTGGCCACTCTGGGGACCCCAGGTGTGCTCAGCAGCCCCCCAACCCCGGGGCTAGAGCCAGAGCCCATGTGGGGAGGCGTGGGAGGCACACTCGCCAGGAGCCCCTGGGGGAAAGGCTCTGGTAGGGCCGCTCCACATGGCGTGGCTGAGGCCCCTCGTGCTTCTTCCTGCAGAGTGCCCGGTGGGGACGTTTGGTGTGAACTGCTCAGGCTCCTGCTCCTGTGGGGGGGCCCCCTGCCACGGGGTCACGGGGCAGTGCCGGTGTCCGCCGGGGAGGACTGGGCAAGACTGTGAGGCAGGTGAGTGTCGGCTGCAGCCCCGGTTCTACCTCCCTGGGCTGCACAGCTCCGAGTTGATGGGGCCCTGAACTGTGGGGGCCCCAGCCCTGCGGATCCCAGGTCCGTCTGTAACAGATGTGAGAACTCAGAGTGCACTCCCGTGTGGTAGGGAATGGGGATCTGTGGCTGCCCCACCAAGCCCCTGGGGCCTACAGGCTGCCCTCTCGAGCTGCTCCCTCTCTCCATGTGGTTCCCAGTCTCTAACGGGCTTGGCTCCTTGTGTTGCCAGCTGAACTGTGCCTGGGGCTGGGGCTCCTCTCCCATGGTGGGCACCCCGCAGCCCGCAGCCCCAGGAGGCGCCCGGGCCCTCTCTCCTCCCCGGGGCAGGCTGAGATGGTAACAGTGGTTCCGCCTCCTCGGCTGTGGCTCCAGGGGCATTGTGCCATGTTGTGTTTATTGATGTGTTGAGCAAGGACAGCTTGGGCACTGACTGGCCATGGGGGGTGGGTGCTAGATTGTCCCGAGGGCCGCTGGGGGCTGGGCTGCCAGGAGATCTGCCCAGCATGCCAGCACGGTGCCCACTGCGACCCTGGGACTGGAGCCTGCCTGTGCCTCCCTGGCTTCGTCGGCAGCCGCTGCCAGGATGGTGAGTGAGCTGGAGCCGCCCCTGAGCCTTTGACCCGGGGCAGGTGGCCAGGCCCCACTCACCCTCTCTCTTCTGCCTGTAGTGTGCCCAGCAGGCTGGTTTGGTCCCAGCTGCCAGACACGGTGCTCTTGTGCCAATGATGGGCACTGCCACCCAGCCACCGGACACTGCAGCTGTGCCCCCGGGTGGACCGGCTTTAGCTGCCAGAGAGGTACAGGGACGCTTGGCTTGCCCTTTGTCCAGACGTCCCTCCTTTCCTAGCCCTTGGAGAGGCCTCTGCCCAGGGCCCCTGAGGACTGGGGGCTTGCATGAGGCAGTGCCCCAGTCCTGAGATGCCCCTGTGCCTGACTTGGTGGTGGTACCTGTGGCCTGCACTGGGGCCTGCTCTGGATGACTCTGAGTTCTGTTGCAGCCTGTGATAGTGGTCACTGGGGACCTGACTGCAGCCACCTCTGCAACTGCAGCGCTGGCCACGGGAGCTGTGATGCCATCAGTGGCCTGTGTCTGTGTGAGGCTGGCTACGTGGGCCCGCAGTGCGAGCAGCGTGAGTCCTGGCCCTGCCTTTGGCCGCACCCCCCTCCTGAGCACACACACACAGAACCTTTGGCCATGCCCCCTCCTGCGTGCACACACACATATGAAGCCTTTGGCCACACCCCCTCCCATGCACACACACATGCACAGAGGCACACACACACATGAACACACACAGAACCTTTGGCCGTGCCCCCTCCTGTGTGCACACACACAGATGAAGCCTTTGGCCACACCCCCTCCTGTGCACACACACACGTGCACATGCATGCACACATGAACACACACACACACAAAAAAACCTTTGGCCAATACTCCCTCCTGCGCGCACACACACACGAAGCCTTTGGCTGCGCCCCCTCCTGTGAGCGCATACACACATGCACATGCATACACACACACACACAGACTTTGGCCGTGCCCCCTCCTGCGCACCCACACACCCCAACACATGCACACACACACATGCGCACTGCGGCTGGGCCCTGGCCTGGCTTCCTCTGTCTTCCCTGAGCTTTCCAGCGCCCACCACCCCACTCCACAGCCGGGACTAAAGTCTAGCCTGGACTAAATGATGCCCCCGCTGTGTGGAGAGTGTATGAGGTCCCTGCTTAGCCCAGGGTGCTGCAGGGGGTGTGCCGGGTCCTCCATAGGAGACTCCCTCCTGCCACCTGTCCTGAGTGACCAAAGCTGCCAGGCAGCCCCCCGGGAATGATGCTTTGCTCACTTGTGCCAGAGTGTTGGTCCTCTCACCGACCTGCACCAGGCTCACCGGAGATGCAGCAGGAAGGGGCAGGTCCCGTGCCCCACTGCGGGAGGCCTGGCACCTGGGGGATGGAGAAGGGGTCTGCTTAGGACTGAGGCTGGTGTCCTCCAGTGTGTGCCCCCAAGGCTTGGTTGGTGGAACTAGGGGAGGCCTGGGTCGGGTGTCCTAGAGGCAGCCCCTACAGAGTTCCCATCCCTAAAGCTGCTGCCTGGAGCTCCCTCAAGCCTCCCGTGGCCCCACCTGGGTGGGGATGAAGCGTGTGAGTGAGCCCAGTCTCCCTTGGGTGAGAAGGGGCTTCTCACGAGCCAGGCCTGTCCCACAGTCCTGGGGAGGGCGGCAAGGCCCAGGCACAGCTGGGTCAGGCTCCTGGCCCTCTGACTGATAGTGGGCCGGGGCCGCATGTCTCAGGGTGTCCCCAGGGCCATTTCGGGCCCGGCTGTGAGCAGCGGTGCCAGTGTCAGCATGGAGCAGCCTGTGACCATGTCAGTGGGGCCTGCACCTGCCCGGCCGGCTGGAGGGGCACCTTCTGCGAGCGTGGTGAGCCAGGGCACAGGCGGGGGCTACCTGGGTGGACTCCAATGTGGGCCCCTTCACATCACTGCCCCCTGCCTGCAGCCTGCCCGGCCGGCTTCTTTGGATTGGACTGTCGCCATGCTTGCAACTGCACTGCTGGAGCCACCTGCGATGCCGTGAACGGCTCCTGCCTCTGCCCCGATGGCCGCCGGGGCCCCCGCTGTGCCGAGAGTGCGTGAGGTCCCTGCTTAGCCCAGGGTGCTGCAGGAGGGGGTGCCGGGTCCTCCGTAGGAGACTCCCTCCTGCCACCTGTCCTGAGTGACCAAAGCTGCCAGGCAGCCCCCCTGGGAATGACGCTTTACTCACTCGTGCCAGTGTTCGTCCTTTTTTGTGGCCACTCTGCTGAGTGGGTGGCCTGAGCCAGAGGGAGGGGAGAGTTGGCCACAGCAGTTGAGGGGACCCTGGCAGATCTGCCCAGCTGCCTGTGATCTGCTGCCAACCCCTGGGGTCCTGTCCACCTCCAGCTCTGACCAGTCCTCTCCACCTGCAGCTTGCCCAGCCCACACCTACGGGCACAATTGCAGCCAGGCCTGTGCTTGCTTTAACGGGGCCTCCTGTGACCCTGTCCACGGGCAGTGCCACTGTGCCCCTGGCTGGATGGGGCCCTCCTGCCTGCAGGGTAAGCCCCACCCAGGAGTCCAGGGACCGGGGTCTAGGCCTGAGTGAGGGTGCTGGCCTCTTGCGGGGCCCAGAGGACACTTGGTGCCTGCGGGAGGGAGGAAGGGGCTGTTAGGACTGAGGACCGTGCCTTTCACCTGTGCCCCTCTTCAGGCAGGGATGGTGAGTCAGGCTGAGCTAGCAGGTCATCCTAGAGGTAGCCCCTTGCAAGGTCCCTGACCCCAAAGTCCAACATGGGGCTGGAAAGCCAGACAGACCCTGTGGGGCCAGCTGGCTGGGGGATGCAGGTTGCTCCCTCTTCCCCGGCCCCAGCCTGCCCTGCCGGCCTGTACGGCGACAACTGTCGACATTCCTGCCTCTGCCAGAATGGAGGGACCTGTGACCCTGTCTCAGGCCACTGTGTGTGCCCGGAGGGCTGGGCCGGCCTGGCCTGTGAGAACGGTGAGTCCTGGGCGGCAGAGGAGGAACATATCCCAGCATGCCTGGTGCAGCCCTGTCTGCAGGCCTAGGAGGGCTCCCAGGTCAGGGGGCAGCGCCCTGGGGTGGGGGCTTTGGCCCTGTGTAAGGGAAGCATGAGCCAGAGTCTCCTGGACCCAGGAGGCAGGACCCTCACCCTCATGCCTGCCTCTGTTCCTGTAGAGTGCCTCCCCGGGCACGTCGGAGCTGGCTGCCCGCACAGCTGCAGTTGCCTCAACAGGGGCCTGTGTGACCCGCGCACGGGCCGCTGCCTCTGCCCGGCCGGCTGGACTGGGGACAAGTGTCAGAGCCGTGAGTGGGGCGGGGCAGCAGGGCAGTCTGGAGGCCCTGCTGAGAAGGGGTGTCATGAGCCTCATTGCAGGGCTGAGGACTGTGCCCGGGGCGGGGCCTCACCAGGGGATCTGTTGTCCTGTGAGTGCAAGAGCTGCCGTCTGAGCACCAAGGGTTCCTGTAGGCGGGGGCTCAGCCTAGGAAGCTGGCCTGTGGGGAGAGTGCGCTGCCTTGCCTTGGCAGGGGTGTGTGGCCCCGGCCAGCCCTGTGGTGGGTGGAACGGAGGATGCTCTGGGGCTCGGGGGCCGCTGCTGCTTCCTGCATGCAGAGAGGGGCCCCTTCACCCCTTGTCCTGGAGCCTGTGCTGGCTGGGGGCCTCCTGCCAGTGAGGGGTCTGCCTGTGGCTGCTGTGCCAGCAGGGCCTGGTTCACCCAGCAGGGCCTCGGCCTCTCCAGAGCCCAGACATGCCAGGGCAACACTGCCTCATTCCTCAAAGCTCCGGCCTCCCACCCAAGCCCCTAACACCAGCCCCCTTCCAGCAGGGGCGCCGTCCTCACTGCTTGGGGTGCAGCGTGGGCGGCCCCTTGCTCAGGGCCGGAGCCTTGGGTCTGCTGTCTGAGGGAAGCCTGGGCACTTGGCTGGCCTCAGGGCTGTCGCTGGCTCCCGTCGCCTCAGTGCTGAGCCCCAGCTGCCATATCCCTGCTCCTTCGCCTTCCATGGGGCGGGGCCGCTGGAGGCTGAGCTCTCAGCCCTGTCTGGTCCCTGCAGCCTGTGCCAAGGGCACATTCGGGCCTCACTGTGAGGGGTGCTGTGACTGCCGGTGGGGAACCACCTGCCACCATGCCACCGGGGCCTGCTTCTGCCCTCCAGGGTTGGGGGGACTCGAGGTGTGAGAATGGTGAGCACAGCCCCCAGTTCAGCCAGCACCGGGTGGGTCCTACCCACAGCATCCACTCTGGGCCTGTCCTGGCCCACAGATCCCCAGCAGGCCCCTCCCAGAAAGCCTCCCATCCCTCATCTTTCTGCAGGCTGCCTGCGGGGCTGGTTTGGAGAGGCCTGTGCCCAGCGCTGCAGCTGTCCACTCGGCGCTGCCTGCCACCACGTCACTGGGGCCTGCCGCTGTCCCCCTGGCTTCACTGGCTCTGGCTGCGAACAAGGTAGGTGCTCCCAAGCCCCCACCCCGAGGAGCAACTGGGTCGGGGGAATCCAGAGAGGCCACCTGTTCCTTGATCGGGCTGGGCCAGGACCGACCCTGCCTGTCTGCACCCAGCCTGCCCCCCCGGCAGCTTTGGGGAGGACTGTGCGCAGACGTGCTGGTGTCCCGGTGAGAACCCAGCCTGCCACCCTGCCACTGGGATCTGCTCATGTGCTGCTGGCTACCACGGCCCCAGCTGCCGGCAACGTGAGTGCTGCCCATGCCCACCCAGGGACTCGGGAGTCCTGCTGGGCCAGTTCCCCTGGTCCCCGGGAAGGCCCTCGTCTGAGGGGGTGGAAGACGGAGGGTGTCGGGGCCTCACGAGAGCTGCCTTGCTGTGTTCAGGGACACTGGGGAAGCTCCAGCCCCAGCCCCTGCAGCTAGCCCTCTCCCTGCAGGATGCCCGCCCGGGCGGTATGGGCCAGGCTGTGAACAGCTGTGTGGGTGTCTCAACGGGGGCTCCTGTGATGCGGCCACGGGGGCCTGCCACTGCCCCGCTGGGTTCCTCGGGGCGGACTGCAGCCTCAGTGAGTGGCTGGTGGCAGCAGGGCTGAGTGGTGCCTCCTGTGTCTCCGGGGCGGGGCCAGCCAGCCTGCAGGAGGACGGCCCCCAACTGCCCACCTCCCTGCCCTTCAGCCCCCTCTGGCTGGGCCTGGCCCCAAGTGGGACTAAGCCAGAGGGGCAGCCCTGGGGGTGTCTGTGACACCAAGTCCCCACCAGGCTTCTGCTAGCTCTGTCCCTGCACCTGCTGTGCCTGGTGACCTGCGCCATGTCTGCCAGGGGCTTGAGCACAGCCGGGCACAGAGGTCAGCTGGGCAGCTCAGCTGTGGCCAAGTGTCCTGCCAGGAAACAGGCCTTTTCCCGGAGTCGTGCAGGGACTTTCCCTTTCTGGAACCCGGCAGAGCTGGCGGGGTGGGTGGGGGTGGCAGTGAGTCGCTGCAGAGCGGGTGGCAGCGGCCGGACCCCCAGCAGGGCCCGTGGGTGGAAGGGAGATGCCAGGGTGGGTGCATGGGAGCTGGCTGGCCCCACCCTGTCTGGGGCAGACCCAGGGTCCCCTCACCCCATCCCATCCTGTCCTATCCCCCCGCCGGGGTTGACTGGGCAGGGAGAGAAGGGAAGCCAGCCACGCTCACCGCTTCCTCCCCGGCAGCCTGTCCGCAGGGCCGCTTCGGCCCCAACTGCACCCGTGTGTGTGGTTGTGGGCATGGGGCGGCCTGCGACCCTGTGACTGGCACCTGCCTCTGCCCCCCGGGGAGAGCCGGCGTCCGCTGTGAGCGAGGTGGGTGTTCAGTCTGGAGGGTGTGCTCACGGGCCCCTCAGAGATGTCACTGATGAGCCATGGGGATGCTGGAGGGTGGGCCCAGCCCAGGCACCCACACATCCTGGCTGCCACCGGCTCCCCACTTGACCGTGGGGCTGAGGCGAGAGTGCTGTAGCTTGTGTTGACTGTGCTGCCCTACTTGGGGGGATGGACCGTCCCACGACACCCCAGCCCCTGCCTCGACACTCTGCTCCCGAGGCTTAGGCCACCCAGTGACCCCATCCTCATCGAGGTGGCCGTGAGGGCTTCAGGTTCCTACCCAGCACCTGCCTGGCCCCTTGCAGGAGGGACCGGGTGGCTGTCTTCTGCCTGAGGGTGGAGTCCTTCCGGCCCTTTCTCCCAGACCCAAGGCCCAGGGACCAAAGTGGAGGCGGGTCTAGAGCACAGTCCAGAGTAGAGAGACGGGCTGGACCCAAGGGACAAGCGTGGTGGCTCCTGCTCCCACAGGCCCAGTCCCCATAAACACAGCCACAGCCTCTTGGGCTGGTCCCACCCTTAGTCTGCATCAAGGGGCTGGCTGCCCCCCACACCAGTTCTTGGCCTTCGGGACCCGTTGGGAGCCTGTGGCAGCAGAGGGTTCAGGATCCCAGGGCCCAATCTCCAGCCAGGATGTAGCCTGGCCCCGCCTCACTGCCAGGAAGGATAGTGCCATTGGGCTGGTCACCAGGCATCCAGCTGTAACAGCAGGGCCGCAGCTGGCCACCTGAGCCCACGGCAGCCCAGCCATGTTACTTCTCAGGCCTGGAGGATGTCCACTGACTCCCAGCTGGGAGACAGCTGGTTCACAGTGGGCCGCTGCCTCCATGAAGCCTTCCGTGAATCCCTTCCTGCAGGCTGGGCAGGCGCTCACCCAGCCCCTCCATGACTGAGCCACCCTCAGTTCCTAGACCAGGCCTGGTACTTGGCAGCCTGAGATGACCAATGAATGAGAGGATGCGGCTGGTGCCACTCCCTGGCATGTGCCTGTCCAGCAGGCAGAGACTAGCACTGACAGGCCTCAGGAAGCATTTGACTGTCAGCCTGTGGGGACACGTCCCCAGAGGGAGCCCAGCCCTCGGCCAGAGCTCCAGGCAGCACCTGCCTTCTCTCCCCAGGCTGCCCCCAGAACCGGTTTGGCGTGGGCTGTGAGCACACCTGCTCCTGCAGAAACGGGGGCCTGTGCCACGCCACCAACGGCAGCTGCTCCTGTGGCCTGGGCTGGACAGGGCTGCACTGTGAGCTGGGTGAGTGTGTGGGGCCAGTGGGACCCCAGCATCCCCTCAGGGATGTGCCCTGGGCTGCCATAGGGTTGGGCAAGGCTGGTGCCTGAGGACTGTCCGCCCGTTTCTCCCCGCCCTGCTCTGTCCCCAGCCTGTCCCCCTGGGCGCTATGGAGCCGCCTGCAGTCTGGAGTGCTCCTGCCGCAACAACAGCACGTGTGAGCCCACCACGGGCACCTGCCGCTGCGGCCCCGGCTTCTACGGCCAGGCCTGCGAGCACCGTGAGTTGGGGGCCTGTGCAGCTGGGCTGGGGCCCCTTTCAGCCACTGTCCACTCCTCCCGTGTGGGTGATCTGGATTGCAGTGAAGTAGATAGGTGGGGAGCCAGCAACAGTGGGGAGGGACGAGGAAGGGCAGGAGGGGGCTTCTCACGGGTCCCCGAATTGGCGGGTTTTACTCACTCTGGGCAAACTGGACATTTCTGCCACCGTGTGTCCTTGTCTCATGGTAACTGGCATCCTTCAGCCTGTCCCCCTGGCTTCCATGGGGCTGGCTGCCAGGGGGTGTGCCAGTGTCAACATGGAGCCCCCTGTGACCCCATCAGTGGCCGGTGCCTCTGCCCCGCTGGCTTCCACGGCCACTTCTGTGAGAGTGGTGAGTGCTTCATGCCCTCTTCCTCTCCCCACCCTGAACCCCCACTCCCTGGCCCCATCCTGTCTGGGTACAGGGCAGGAGGGGGACACTGAGCCCACTGCCCCCACCAGGGTGTGAGCCAGGTTCATTTGGAGAGGGCTGCCACCAGCGGTGTGACTGCGACGGGGAGGCACCCTGTGACCCTGTCACCGGTCTCTGCCTTTGCCCACCAGGGCGCTCAGGAGCCACCTGTAACCTGGGTGAGTCTGGAGTCCTGCTCAGGAAGGGTGTGGGTGTGGGTCTCCAACAGTGACCAATACTGATTGGTTGGGCCCTACCTGTGCCAGTCCTGGGCTGGGCACTGTGCCCTCCTATGGCCTCTGCACCTGGCCCATGCCCTCTGGGGGGGTTGGAGTCAGCTGCTGGGACATGCAGTGCCAAGCACGGCACTCCTGCTGGAGCCTTAGGCCAGGCTCTGCCCTGTGGGTCCCACAACGTCCCAGGAAGGCCATGGTCATGGGAGGGGCTCTGGTCGGGTGGAAAGACTTCCCTGGATCGGGGGATGTCGAGGGGGCTGTGGCCCCTCCAGCCCAGAGGGCCCCACCTGAGGATAGGAGGCGCCCACCTGAGGATAGGAGGGGCTCACCTGAGGATAGGAGGGTCCTACCTGAGGATAGGAGGGGCTCACCTGAGGATAGGAGGGTCCCACCTGAGGATAGGAGGGGCTCACCTGAGGATAGGAGGGTCCTACCTGAGGATAGGAGGGGCTCACCTGAGGATAGGAGGCGCTCACCTGAGGATAGGAGGGAGTCACCTGAGGATAGGAGGGGCTCACCTGAGGATAGGAGGGGCTCACCTGAGGATAGGAGGGTCCTACCTGAGGATAGGAGGCGCTTACCTGAGGATAGGAGGGAGCCACCTGAGGATAGGAGGCACTCACCTGAGGATAGGAGGCGCTCACCTGAAGATAGGAGGGGCTCACCTGAGGATAGGAGGGGCTCACCTGAGGATAGGAGGGCCCCACCTGAGGATAGGAGGGTCCTACCTGAGGATAGGAGGGGCTCACCTGAGGATAGGAGGGAGTCACCTGAGGATAGGAGGGTCCTACCTGAGGATAGGAGGGGCTCACCTGAGGATAGGAGGGAGTCACCTGAGGATAGGAGGCGCTCACCTGAGGATAGGAGGCGCTCACCTGAAGATAGGAGGCGCTCACCTGAGGATAGGAGGGGCTCACCTGAGGATAGGAGGGTCCCACCTGAGGATAGGAGGGTCCTACCTGAGGATAAGAGGCGCTCACCTGAGGATAGGAGGCGCTCACCTGAAGATAGGAGGCGCTCACCTGAGGATAGGAGGGGCTCACCTGAGGATAGGAGGGCCCCACCTGAGGATAGGAGGGTCCTACCTGAGGATAGGAGGGGCCCACCTGAGGATAGGAGGTGCTCACCTGAGGATAGGAGGGGCCCTGCTGCTGGGGCTGCATACCTGGCCCTGTGGCTCTCAGACCTGTTGTGCCCTGAGGGGGCATCCCTGACCACTGGCTCCCATTTGCCCTCCTGGGGCAGGGCAGGAACACAGTGGTGACTGGGTGTGTGCCTCGGGCCTGGGCTTTCTCATGCAGGAGCTCACTGGCTGCAGAATGTAGCTGAGGAAGGCAGGGCAGGGACTGTTTACTCCTCAGGGGAAACCGAGGTCTTAGCTTGGTTAGAGGCCCAAGGTCTTAGCTCCCACACATACCCAGGCGGAAGCTTCACAGCACCTGGGCTCTGCCGGGGCCCCCTAGGCCCAGGGTCCCTGGCGCAGGGAAAGCAGGGATGATGCTCAGGTTTGTCTCCCACCCCCCGGCCTTGCAGATTGCGGAAGGGGCCAGTTCGGGCCCAGCTGCACCCTGCACTGTGACTGCGGGGGTGGCGCTGACTGCAGCCCTGTCAGTGGGCAGTGTCACTGTGTGGATGGCTACATGGGGCCCACATGCCGGGAAGGTGAGCTGGGCTCCCTGGGGAAGGGCGGGAAGGCACCATCCTCCTATCAGCACCAGCTCCACCCTGGCCGAGGACCCCTGTCTCACTCACTGCAGAGTTGGCCAGGTCACCCTATGGCTCTTCAGTCATAGTGAATGTCATCTGTCCCCACCTGGTACCCAGAGTGTCACTTGGCTTCCGATGGGTGGAGTGTGAGCTTCACAGTCACTTAACCAGGGCACGGGGTGGGCCATTCTGCCAGCCGGAAACGGCTTTCCCAGCCCCAGCAGCTGCAAGGCTGGGCTGCAAACTGCACCGGCGGCCTGAAGAGGGTCATGACCCCATGGCTGGGCCGGACTATCCACAGTGTGGGTGGACGCTGGCTATCCCTACCCCTGCTGCCCCCCACACACATGCACCAGGGTGCGAGGGTGTGTTTGTGCACGAATATGCAAGGGTGAGCAGCAGGGTATGTGTGCATGTGTGCCAGTACATGTGTGGCATCCAGTGTGTGCCAGTCCATGCATGCAGTCCTGCACTGGCAGCAGGCACCTGTTTGTGTCAGTGCCTGTGTGTTAGGTGTGCATCAGTGTGTGAATGTGGCCAGTGGGTCTGTGCAATAGTGCCCGCATGTGCTGCAGGGGGCAAAGGCATGTGTGCCAGGCATGTGTGAGCGTGCACCAGCACCTGTGTGAAGGTGACTCCTTAGCACCTAAGCCCTTGAGGCTGTCCTGGAATGTGCTCTCTGCCTGCAGGCAGTGCTTTTGGGATGCCCCCACCCCTCTGGCCAGCCCAGACTTTGCTGCCCGCCCCTTCGAACCGTGTACCCCGCAGCAGTGTTGGGAAAGGTGGTCTCTGCAGAGGGAAGTGAGAGGCAGGCTTGGGGCGCGTGCAGGGCAGGACATGTGGGCGGGGCAAAGGCCGGGCGCCAGGCTACAGGCTCTGCCTTTTGGCTAACTGGGGATTTCACACTTGGGGTCCTCGGCTTGGAGGCCCCCAAATCGTCTTGGCTTTGTGTATGTGTGCATCTGTTTGTGCCTTTCTAAGGCAGTCCTGGTTGCAGATTGTTCAGAGCCTGAAGACAGGGGAGCCCCGATCTCGGTGGAGTGGGGCGGGGCGGGGCGGGGCGGGGCGGGGCGGGGCAGCAGCCTGTGCGCTGGTACAGGGGACAAAAGGCTGTCCGGCAGCGGCATCTAGTGGTCAGATATGGTGCTGCACCGCCGGCTGCCGGGCACCTGGGCTGGGTGCTGGGGGCAGTGCCTTGACGTTGAGCTGGAGGCCTCGGGAGCCTGGGGCCTCATGGGCAGGGTCTTGCTGGGCGTGGGGAGTCCTGGGTCCTGTGCCCTCCACTGGAGTGGACTTGGCTTGGCGTTGGGTAAAGCCCCTGTTATGGGTAGGGGGGGTTGGCGGGGCTGAGAGCTCTCCTTTGGGGAGAGGGAGAGCCCCTGGCCCGCCCCTGTTCCTTCCCTGAGTGCAAAGGAGTGAGAAGGGAAGGAGGCTGTGCGGGGAAAGTGAGGTCCTTGAAGCCTGGATGGGGTCATGCCTGGCTGAACTCAAGGCTGGGGGTACTAACATGGCTTGCCCTCTCTCCCCTCCAGGTGGGCCCCTCCGGCTCCCCGAGAACCCGTCCTTAGCCCAGGGCCCAGGTAAGGGGTGTGGGGAGTGCCTGTGGATTTGCCAGAAGGGTGGCTTATGGAAAGTCAAAGCAGAGTGCTGAAGTATAATCTGGGCCCCACAGGGCAGCAGCTGCACCTGGGACCTTGGGGCCCAGGAATCTGGAGCTCAGAGACCAAGGCCAGGGCCAGAGCTGGGAAGGACAGGCTGGGAAGGACAGGCTGGGAAAGACGGGTGGGCCCCGCCCCACCCCCGCCCCACCCCCGCCCCACCCCCGCCCCGCCCCGCTGGGCTGAGCTGCTGAGGGAAGGGGTGGGAGGGGGAGGTGCCAACCCAGAACCCAGTCTGTTTTGGGAGCACCCGTCCCGCCCTAGACTGGGCCTCCTTTCTCCTTTTCCCCAGTAGCCACGCTGCCCGCCTCCAGCAGACCCACGTCCGGGAGCAGTGGACTAGCGAGGCACTAGCAGAGGCGCCCCGTGGAGCCCGCCTCTCCATTCCAGCCAGACGGGACCCAGGCCTTTGGTGACTACTGAGGACACTTCATGGGCCCAGAGCTCTTGGTACTGCCCTTCCTCTGAGGGCCGTGGAGGGCTGTGGACAGCCCAGCAACCTGTTGCTCTTGGAGGCTGGTGTGGCCTTGAGGAGGGAAGCCTTGCATGGCCGCTGGAAGAGAGGCGCCGCCTGGCCTGGCTCTGCAGAACCCAGGGGCACGCTCTGGGCCTGGGCTGAGAAGGCCCCACTCTCCCTGCGGCTCTGAGTTGGGCTGAGGACAGGTGTGGGCGTCAGTGTGGGCGCAGGTGCAGGCACAGGGCCACTGTCCTCCAGGCAGGCTTTTTGGTGCTAGGCCCTGGGACTTTAAGCTGCCCAGCCCGTATTTATGTAAAGGTATTTATGGGCCACTGCGCATGCCCGCTGCAACCCTGGGATCAGCTGGAAGCTGCCCGTCATCTCCTGCCCGATGCCCAGAAACCCTGATTCAGGTCTGTAGGGTTCTGCGGGCTCACCAGGCTGCTGGCGCCGGTACCGTGTAAACCCAGGAAGGTAAAGGAGCAGGCAGCCTCCTCGTGGCCTGTGTGTGTGCTGCGTTACGTGGACTCTGTGTGGGCTCCTCCCTGGGGCCTGGCCAGGATAAGGGTGCACACGGGGACCTCCCAGTGTACCTGGGACCCTTTGCAGGGGTGGGGGTGCCACACAAGTGAAGAAGTTGGGACTCATCTCAGTTCCCGGTGCTATTGGGGAGAATGCTGGGGCTGCATTCATTACCACTGAGACCCCCTGAGACCCAGAGAGTGGCTGGTCCCGAAGAATGGCCCAGGGGGAGGAAGGCTGGTGTGGAGGGGCAACCTGGACTGAGGCCGAATTCCCTTAGGCCCACCCCACCCACCCCTACCTAAGCATCAGCAGTCGGGGGGAGGGGCTCCCTGGGTGAGTACAGGCCGACCCTCCCGAGCACCTGGCACTCATGGGCTGAGGCTGATGTCTCCTGGAAGAAGGGCCCAGAGTGGACAGTAGAGGCAGAAGGTAGAGGCGGTGGCTGGGGGCTCCTCTGAAGGGTGGAGTGGCCAATGGAGAGGGCTGCACTCAGACTGCAACACAGGATGCTCTCTCCCTTGAGAAGACCCCCTTAGGGTCTGGGCTGCTGCCCCCCATCACCCTAAAACCAGCCAAGGTAGCTGAGGCCCCAGGGCAGAGGATTTCACCAGCAGCAGGAGGAGGAGTCCAGTGAGCTTGGTTGCTCACAGACAGCAAGGGAGCTGTCACAGAGGAAGCCAATGAATGGACCGCCGTGGGGAGACTTTGAAGTAAAACAGTGATAAGGGAGGGCAGGATGGTGGGGATGCAGGAGCAGCAGACGGAGAGAGATGGACTGCGGTGCAATGGAGTGTGGAAAACGCACACTGGGAAATGAAGCATCCAGCAGATGGGGTGAGTGGATACAGCTCAGGAGATTCTCCCAGGAGTAGCAGGGAGGCGTAAAGAGAGACAACGTACAGAAGATAGACGAACGGAAATGGGTAAGGGAGGTGTTCATTCACCTCCATCTAACTGCAAAATACAAAAATAAGAAGTCATTGACATGAAGAACGATGACCAAGACATTCTCAGATCTAAAGGTGAATGATCTCAGTCAGACTGGAAATGCACAAGGTGGAAAAATAACAAAAAAGCCATAAGACCTTGAAGAACATCAATGTCAAAGATAAATTCTAAAGTCCCAGAGAAAAAAGAATGAGAATCGAATTGACCCAAGACTTTACGCGAGAAACACGGAGAGCCAGAAAACTGTGATGTTCCATCCTCAGAGTTTGAAGGAAATATTTGAAGCCTGAATTTTATGTCCAGCTAAACTATCAAGGGCATGCAAAGTCTATGTTATTCTTAGGCCTTCAAGGCCTCGGCCGTTTTTCTACAGAAAAGCCTGATTTGAAAATGCTCTTAGAGACGTTCTCCAGCCAGAAGAGAAAGCAGCCAGGAGGGTGCTATGAGATATTCAGTCACCACAGTTCCCAAATGGCCCAGCAATTCAGAGAATCAAAATATCCCCATTACTCCCCAGTGGGAACCCCCGAAAGTCTCAGCATGGTGTGAGGGTGTGGACGGGGGCAGGTGCCAATCACTCAACCCGCTCAGTGAAGACACATGTTCAGCTACAGGAAGCCATAAGGCAGGCTGAGCTTCTGCCCACCCGGAGGAAATCTCAGCTATCCAACAGCAGTCAGGAACAGAGGAGAATAAAGCAGAATAACTAGAAAACAGGCTCACAGATCCTAATGCTAACGGTTACAAATGACAATGGAAAAACAAATTCCTGACCGTATATTATATAGTTTCAAATAGCTAGAAGGAGGATACTGGACGTTCTCAACACACATAATAAACGTTTGAGATGACGGTATGCTCATTACCCTGATTTGATCACTAGACATCCTATGTATCAAACATCACTGTGTATCCAATGAATAGCTATAATTATTGTCAATTAAAAACATTAAACACAGACTAGACTGCATTAAAAATATACTAAATAGTATTTTCACTATAAAAGACATGCTTCAAAGGGTAGAAATACACGCAGAGTAAACCAAAGGAGAATTGGGGCAGGCGTTTGAATATTTCAAGGTGAGAAGCATCATGATAGTCTGTAAATGTACATACACATATATGCACCCAACGAGGCTCAAACATTCATTCAGCAGCGATGGATAGAACAGGTCGAAATAAATCGCTGTCATGGGTGATTTGAATGTACATTTTACAAAAACCAATGGGTTGGCTGGGCACGGTGGCTCATGCCACTAATCCCAGCACTTTGGGAGGCCAAGATGGGCGGATCACGAGGTCAGGAGATTGAGACCATCCTAGCTAACATGGTGAAACCCCGTCTCTACTAAAAAATACAAAAAACTAGCCGGGCGTGGTGGCGGTGCCTGTAGTCCCAGCTACTCAGGAGGCTGAGGCAGGAGAATGGTGGGAACCCGGGGGGCGGAGCTTGCAGTGAGCTGAAATCGGCCACTGCACTCCAGCCTGGGCGATAGAGCGAGTAGAGCGAGACTCCGTCTCAAAAAACAAAAAGAAAAACCAATAGGTTAAGAAGGTGCGCTTTATAAAAACCCATCTGTTAAGCAAGTAAGTTAGCAATGATAACCTGAATAAGCTTGAACACACATGGTACATCTGTATTTATCCTTACATGTTTACTGTATTGACGTATATGTACCTTTTCAGTGTAACAATATGTATGAAGTTAAGGGGTACATGTGCAGTTTTGTTACATGGACATATCGCATGGTGGAAAAGTCTGGGCTTTAGTGTTACCATTACTGAATAGTATACATATCTGCCCACATCCCTCCCACCCTCCCACCCTTCCAGTGTCCAATGTCTGTCATTCCACTGTCTGTCTGTCTGTACATGTTATTTAGCTCTCACATATAAAAGAGAGCATGCAGTATTTGACTTTGTTTCTGGGTTATTTCACCTAAGATAGTGGTCTTCAGTTCCATCAATGTTGCTGGAACAGTCATGATTTCATTCTTTTTTATGACTGAGTAGTCATCCATGGTGTGTGTGTGCATGCAAACACTGCATGTCCATACTACATGGAATGTATATATATATATGTACAATTCACACATGTGCGTGCACACACACACCTCCACACACCACATCTTCATCCAGTCATCCACTGATGGACACAGGTTAATTCCCTATCTTTGCTAGTGTGAACAGTACTGTGATAAACACATAAGGGTGAGCATCTTTTTGATATAATGAATTCCTTTCCTTTGCATAGATGCCCCGTGGTGGGATTGCTGGATCGAATGGGAGTTCTATTTTTAGTTATTTGAGAAAAACCATAGCGTTTTCCATACAGGCTAAGCGAGTTCCCCCAACAGTGTATAAGCATTTCCTTTTGTCTGCATCCTCAGCAACACGTTATATTTTTTGACTTTTTAATAATAGCCATTCTGATGGTGTGAGATGATATTGTGGTTTTTTTATTTTTTTGAGACAGGGTCTCACTCTGTCACCCATGTTGGAGTGCAGTGGCACCATCTCAACTCACTGCAACCTCTGCTTCCCGGGTTCAAGTGATCCTCCCACTTTAACCTCCCAGGAAGCTAACTACAGTTGCGAGCCACCATGCCCGGCTAATTTTTGTGTTTTCTTTTTGTAGAGACGGAATTTTGCCATGTTGCCCAGGCTGGTCTCGAACTCCTGAGCTCACGCGATCTGACCGCCTCAGCTTTCCAAAGTGCTGGGATTACAGGTGCGAACCACTGCACTCGGCCTCGTTGTGGCTTTAATTCACATTTCTCTGATGATGAGTGATACTCACACTTAGGTTTCTGTGTATAAACTTTATATTCAGCAAGTGGAGAATAATGGAATGCTTAAGAAAACCAAAATTTCCTTCTTTGAAGACTAAGAAGCAAGAAAACACCTTGCAAGACTGATTTTTTAAACACGAGAAAAAAATACAGAAGAATCAACTGCAGACACAATAGAGAAGAAGGCATAAAAATTATGAGCAACTATCTACCAATAACTTGGAAAACACTTAGAAAAATGATAACCTGGGGGAAAAATGCCGAGACTGGTGTAAGTAAAGAATAAAATTGCATATCAGGCGGTGGCCTAAGAAGAGATAAGGAGCCACGGGAGAGCCGCTCCTCCCTCTGCTTAGCCCCAGGAATCCTGGCACAGCTGTAGCGTGCATGGTTACACCAGGTGTACACCATACACTTGTCAACCAGGACTCGTTCCAGAGATTTTAAATGGCGGAAAAACAGCTCACCTCATCCCACAAAGGCAGCGGAAACTTGGTTCGAAAACCGAGAGAGGACAGTAACAAGGAAAGGTAACTGCAGACTCATTCTATGTAGGCAAAAATCCTAAATCAAATATTAGCTATCCAAGTAAGAGTATTTTAGCAAGAACACTGGCCTGACCCAATGGACCAGATCAAAATCAAGGACAATTTCACATCAGAAGATGCGTCGGTGCATTTGGGTGAGAAGAGAAATCAGATGACTGTACTGATGGCAGCAGAAAGAACGTTGGACAGAGTTCAATGCCTATTTGGGATAGAAATTCTTGGAAACCTGCCAAAGGACCTTTTTTTTTTTGAGACGGAGTCTCGCTCTGTCGCCCAGGCTGGAGTGCAGTGGCCAGATCTCAGCTCACTGAAAGCTCCGCTTCCTGGGTTTACGCCATTCTCCTGCCTCAGCCTCCTGAGTAGCTGGGACTACAGGCGCCCACCACCTCGCCCGGCTAGTTTTTTGTATTTTTTAGTAGAGACAGGGTTTCACCGTGTTCGCCAGGATGGTCTCGATCTCCTGACCTCATGATCCGCCTGTCTCGGCCTCCCAAAGTGCTGGGATTACAGGCTTGAGCCACCGCGCCCGGCCCAAAGGACCTTTTTAAATAGTGGTTAGGTGCAAATGTCATGTTTAGGGGAGAAACTGATGAATTCAGGTCTGTCCAAAAGATGCCGCCCAGCAGGGCCTGCTGTGCCCACTGGGGTGACGGTCGTCTGGTCCTGCTATACCTCCTCCCAGCCGCCTACTCTTCACAACCCTGCCATGACATCCTGTGTCTTTGCTAGGCCTTCCCCATCACAGCACAAACTCCAGAGGCAGGGGCTTAGCTGCACACCCGGACCACCCGGAACTGGACCTGGGGAGAGCACGATGAGTGCCGTCACAAGAGTGAATAAAGTCAAATCAGAAGATGCCGGCATCAGCCTCGCTGCCCCCCACCACCCCAGCAGAGCCCCAATGGCTGCAGGCAGTACCTTCAGACAAGGAGAAGCAACTGAGGTATAAGGATCCCAGAGGAAGACACACCTGCCGTGGTTCTCAGGGGACAAGATTCTCTCCACAGAAAACCCCAAAGGGCTAACAGACATTGTTATAGCTGATAAGGATTCAGCAAGGTTGGCAATAAAATCCTATAAATCATGGAAAATGTACAACATGTGTAAAACCTATAACATCAATAGTGCTTCAACACCGACAATAACCAACAAGAAAACTACAAAACAAGACACCGCTCAGCATCGCAACAAAACCTGTAAATCTACAGGAATGTATCTGGCAAAAGAATTTCTGGATTCTTTCAATTCTTCTAGTAGCGTTTATAAAGACCTCAAAAGGCCTGAACAAATGACAACTGGAAGGCACATGTGACGTGAAAAATGTCACTTCCCAGCTATGTCGGATGCGTTCCAGTTTGCTGGAAAGGCTTAGCAACGGAGCCCACAGGTGGCATCTGGTGGGCAACCTGCCATGTCTAAAACGGACAAAGGTCTGGGGTCAAGAATGGCCGAGCCGAACCAGAGAGAGGAGGACTGAGCTGAGCCGGAGAAAGGAGGACCCAGCCAAACCAGAGGAGGATCGAGCTGAGCCGGAGAGGGAAGGAGATGGGCAGAATTCACAGAGACCCCACAGCCAAGGCCAAGTGTACGGAGAAGTTCTGCCCATCTTGCCAAGACCAGAGATCTGCACATCAAAACACCGGTCAACGGCTTACTCCCACTAGCAAAAGTTGGAGGCAGAGGGCTCTGAGTGAATGTGGGGTGAGGATCCCCCCAAGAACCACTGGGGTCCCAGGGCCAGCCCTGGAGCCGGCGGCAGTCGGGGCATCGGTGGCCCTGGGGCCCAGCCAGCAGTGCCTCTGCCAGACACCAGGTGGCGCGAGAGGAAGGCGTGCAGCAGGCTGGGGAAGGGGAGTCCCTGCAGAGGACACTGCCAGGGCGGGGCATGTTCCGGAATGTTCCAGAGGGGCCAGATGAGCAGAGCGCCACTCAGATAGATCCTAAAACATGGTTGTGCAAGAGCAGGAACTAGGATGAGGTCATGTGTGTGCGCACCCTGTGTACAAATTCTCTGCCGGTCACAGGACAGCAGTAGGGGCTCTGTGGGCTGAGGACGCACATGGCACACGGGATGGGGTGGCGGGGACATGGGGGTGGGATGGAGGGACGTGCTCACTGTGAGACTCCAGATCTGACAGGTGACAGACCCAACTGTGCCTGTATAGACAGACTGGTGGCCTGTCCCATCTCTGGCTGGATGGAGGGACCGGTGGCCTGTCCAGTCTCTGATGGTTGTCCTGGCCTAGCCGGGGCGGCCTCTCCCACCTGGCTTCTGTGCCCCTGTGAACCACACCCCCCTGGCTCGCACAGCCCCAGGAGAGGTTAGGTGATGCCAGTCTGGACCCAGCAGTGTCTGGGGCTGCCCGCCCAGGGCTGGGCACTGAAGTTTGCCAAGATGAACTCCAGCCCTCGGCCTGGGCTGCCCCGAGCCTGGGCTATCCTGCCCTGGGTGGCCTTGGGGACGGGGCTTGGGTTCAAGGCCTCAGCAGCAGCCCCCTCCCACTGCCCTGCATCCACACAGCCCCCACGGCATCCCAGGCCAACCATGACCTGCAGGATGGGCTGGGACACCAAGCGCCACGGGCACCCTGGCACCCTACTCGGGACACAGGCCTTGTTGGCTAGACGGGTGTCTTTAGAGCCCTGATAGCCCCCTGCAGTGGGGCCCACTGACCCCTGCGGTGGGAAGAGGGTCTTTGGGCCTCAGTTTCACCCCCTGCAACGGGAAGGTCTGGACCTACCTAGGCTGTGCGGCTGCACAGGAGGGCTGGGCCAGGCAAGTGCTGCCTCCCGGGACCCCTCTGCAGCTGAGCCGGCGTGGCAGGAGCTCCCACGGGACCCCTATTATCTGGGGACTGCGGGCAGGGAAGTGTCCCTGGGTCCCAACACTGAAGTATGGGACGGGCTGAGGTTCCATGAGGAGAGTGAGCAAGAAGACCCTGGGGAGGGGGTGGTCGTCCTGGGGGTCCAGGCTTGCTCTGTCCTGCTGAGGGGGCCATGGCACCGGGGCCAGTGAGGGCAGCACCCCAGGCTGAGCAGGGGCCCTCGGAGGGGCGTGAGCTGACACTGGTACTGGGGACAGGGCTACACAAGTCTGTGGCCCTCTCTCCTGACGCCCCTCCTGCCCAGAGGTCTCGCCCCTGCCTGGGCCCCCACACCTCATTGGCAGCCCAGGCCTGCGCTTCCTGACTCCTCCTGGAGGGGTTCTTGTCCTGAGCAGGCCTGAACCGGGCCCTCCCCCAGTTTCCCCAGATGCCCCCAACAGCCTGGCTGCTGTCGCAGCAGGACAGCCACCCAGCCTGGGCCCGGACCCCCTTCCTGCAGGCTGAGCATTATCATTGCCCGCTGAAACGCAGAGGCTGCTGGAGCCGCTTGCAGACGGAACTGAGGTGCAGAGGCTGAGTTACCTGCCCCAGGTCACATACGCGAGTGAGGTCACAGAGTCAGAGGCCAGGCGTTCCAGACCCACCTTGCTCCATGAGCTGAGCATGAACTTGGCAGTGAGAACCACCAGGAGGCTGCAGGGCAGCTGGGTTTACACGAAAATGCTGCCCCCTGGCCACCAGACACACGCAGAGACAGACATGCTAGCACATGTGTACACACCACATGCCAACACACATGCCCTACCTTGGCTGCCAGTTTGCTCCCACAGCAGCTCCAGGAAAAGCCCAGGGAGTAACCAGTTCACAGGCGGGATGGCGGAGGCTGGAGGTGGCCATGTCGGGAGTGGAGGGGCTGGCCCCATCTCGGGATTCTGCTCCCAGGTTCCTCCTCTTTCCCAGAGCCCTGGCTGTGCCCCACCCTGCGAGGTGGCCGATGACCAAAGCCCTGCCCAGGACAGTCCTGCGTGGGCTCTGAGCCTGGCCTGGGCCATTGCTGCTGCCCAAGGCCATGGAGGTGACCGGGAGAGGAGCTGGCCCTCCGCCCACTGCATGGCCCTCCAGACCTCGCCTCCTCCCCTGAGCCCTGGTCCAGCAGGCCGGGGCTAGGAGGAGCTCGTTCTCTCAGCCCACCCCACCTCTCATGCACCAGGTCCTGCAGCTGCCCCAGGCCTGGGAGGGACGGAGGGCAGCCACCCATCACCATTTCTGGTTGGCATCTGGGGTAGATGAACCCCTGACTTTCCTGCAGAAGCCAAGGGCCCCAGACCCAGGAGGATCAGGGCAGATTCTCAGGTGTATGCTGGGTGCTCCCTCCCTAAGGACAGCATTACCCAAGCCCGCAAAGGCAACGGGCATTGGCGTGGGACACAGGAGGGCTGGCAGGGGCTTTCCTGGGACAGAGAGAACCAGTCCTCCTCTTGCCGTGCCAGCCCAGGTCAGCCGACTGGCTCGGAGACTGCCTCTTCTGCCTGCAGGTCCCAGGACGAGATGGCTGGGAGGAAAGGCTGGGCGGGACGTGGGGCCTGCCTCCAACCCCGGGGACACTGCAGAGGGATCCCCAAAAGTTCTACTGAATCCCTGAGTCCTCTAAACCACTGGCCAGCCTGAGCCCTGCAAGGCGCAGCTGTGCTGCCCCTGGGTTCTCAGCACACAATTGGGCCACTGGCCCTGTTCCAATGCTCCAGCCAGTGAGCAGACTGGCCACACCAGGGGCAAGCTCGGGGCAACCACGCATGAGGGGGTCGGTACTGGCCCACAGCACCCAACACAGGGGGGCCATGTCCAGGGGGCCCGGTGCCGGGCTGCAGCATCCCGAGTATGTCCCTGGAAAATGTGTGGCCACGGCCTTTGCCTGGGCTCAGAGTCACTGAAAATCCAGGTTCTTAAGAAATAACTTTAATGTATTTAGAAACCTCAAAACCGAAATCTCCCTGCCGGGTCCCCTCCCTCCAGCCAGTCCCCCTCTCAGAACGTGGGGCACTCCTGGGAACTCAGGGTCCTTCCTGTCCCACGTGGGGGTAGGAAGGGCATAGGACGAGACCTCACATTGTCCCCAGTAATTGCTCATGGTGGCCCCTGTGCCCATCAGTCTGGGTGGAGTTGCCCCGTGGGTGCAGCGGGGAGGTGGTGGGGCCCAGCAGCTGAGAGAGGCCCAGCCAGCCAATGGGACTAGGCTGGGCTCCTTGGGACACGGCATGGCCCCCTCGAGCTTGACTAGGGGTGCCTCTCAAGGGACATGTGATCTTCATTCTGTGAAGTGTCCGGAGCCCGGCACCACAGTCACAGGGTCTTGGGAAGCCCCAGGGAACCATACTGGGTCCTTGAGACAAGCCCCTCACACTCTCTGTAGCCAGGCACGGCCACTTGCTGATCAGGGGACAGGCTGTGCTGCCGCCGGCTGGCCTCACCAAGGCTACACATCTGTCTCCACCCGCAGACGCTCCATCCTGCGGACATTGCCCTCCACGGCCACACGGCTGGTGATGAAGCGGGCAAAGTCCTCAGGGAACCAGCCTGTCTCTCCGTCCCGGAGCCTCTCGCCGTAGAGCCACCCTGAACACGGATGGGGTGGGAGGGAGGTGAGAGGAAGGCCATGGGTCCCCCGGCCCCTTTGAGCTGCTGTGCATGAGCACGCCAGGGCCAGGCTTCTCCTAGAACCGACCACCCGCTCCTGCCTCAGAGCAGACAGCTGCCGAGGCCTTGCTCACAGTCACCAGGCACCCGGCCCCTGCTTTGGTGCTCGCCACTGAGAAGGGTGCTGGGCTGAGCACACCCCACACAGCTCTGCCTGGCATGAGGAGGTGCCCTGCCTGCCCTCCTGCAGGCTCGTGCTGGGCCGGCTGAGCGGGGATTCCCTGGGAGGGCAGAGACACCTCCTCCTCCCCACATGGGACACAGTGACCATGAACTCGCTTTTGGGCTCATGGATTTTGGGGCTCGGGGATGTGGGAGTGTTCCCTTTGAGGAAGCCCTTGAGGGAGGGTGAGGCAGGCTGGAAGCGCATGGGCAGCTTGCAGCCCGGCATGCTCTGGGCCTGGCCAGGCTGGATGGTGACTCACGCCCGCCTGTCCGTGCCTGCCCATCTGTGCCCGACACGCCCACACTCACCGTCCTCCTGCTGCAGAACCAGGACCACGTCCGCCTGCTGCAGTGTGACCTCGTCTGCCTGCTTTGCAAAGAAGGCCTTGGTGATCTCCACCTGGGGCAGGTCTGGGTAGGGCAGTGGCCATCACAGGGCTATCAGGAGGCGTGGGCCGGGCTCCACTCCCCGACGGCCTCCAGCAGACACACCCCTGGGGCCGGGGTACCCCACCTCCCGACTGCTGGACCCCACCACAAGGCCAGGTGCCAGGCTCCCTTGGGCTACAGTGGGGGCCAAAGTGCCCAGCCGTGGCAGAGGGCCAGCCCCGCAGGCCCCCAGCCCGCACTCACCTCCTTTGTTGGAGAGGCCCTGCCACTGTCTCTCGCTGTGTGTGAGAGCCACGATCCACCGTGCCCGGTCACTCCTGGGGGCCAGAGACAGCACGAGTCAGGCCTGGAGGCCGATCCCGCCCCTCTGATGTTCCCTGACTTCTGACAGCCACCCATGGGGGTCCGTGGCAAGAAGATGGGTGGTGGGGGTGGGCAGGAGTGGCTGGGCAGACTGTGCCAGGCAGGCTAGCCCCCAAGTCACCCCAGCCCCAGCTCGCAGAGTTGGGTAGCAGCCACACACCCAGACCCCAGCCTGCTGGACCCAAGGCCACCCCGTTTCCTGGCACTGGGTCCTAGCTCCCTGCCCCTCCATTTGCTGTGGCAGACTCAGCCCCAGCATCCTTGTTTGGAAATAGGGCCCAGAGCTGTCCTCGGTCAAGAGGAGCTGAGAGGGAATATGGAGACTGGCGCACCTGCGTGCCTGCCTTCCACAGGGGCCCTGCAGAGACCCCATCATATGCCCACTCCCATTTCAAGCACCAGGACCACCCTGCTGTCCAAACTGGCCCCCACTGGCCAGGCTCGCTGCACCCCAGCAGCATTGCGGTTTGCCTGCAGCTGTGCCCTCAGGGCCCAGGGCTCTCCTGCCTCGGGGCCTTGGCACAGCTCCACCTCTGCTGAGCAATCCCACCCTCCAGCCCCACCTCCCTCTGCTCACGTGGGCTGAGCCTTCCACAGGGCGCCCCCCGCACCCCACCCCCCACCTTGTTTCCTTTCTTGTTCCCACTCCTGGTGGCCCAACTGTTGGTGCGTCCCCTCCCGGGAACATAAACGCCACGAGGACAAGGCCGTTTCTGTTCTGTCCCCGGCTCTACCTCGGCACCTACGGCAGGGCCAGGTGCACGGTGGGTGTTCAGAGCCAGCCGTGGAACAGCGAGTGAGGCAGGCAGACAACCCGGTCCCCGTGGAGCTAATGTGCCTGGGGCCTGGGAACCACCCTCCTAGGAGCCCCTTACGCAGAGTCTGAGGAGAGCAGGAGCTGCTCCTGGCGGCCCTCACTGTTGCGAAGCAGGGTCACTTGGAAGGCATGGGGCACGGAGGAGCTGCGGTTGCCGCCCCCGGGCAGAGGGAGCTCAGACGGCTCTATCTTCTCCACCTGGATGTGGTTCATCTGGGCGTAGTCCTGGACCACGTAGCTCTCCTCGCTGTGGGGACACGGACAGTCAGTTGGTGGGACCGTCCCACCCAGCTCCTACCCGGTGCCTGCTGGGCTTCCGGCCAGGTCCCACCCGGCTCCCCTGCAGTGGTGGGGAGGCAGCCATGGAGGACAGGCTCCAAGAGTTCCCCCATCCCACAGAGCAGAGGCCACAGCTTTCGAGTCCTCCTCGTGGCTGGCACAGGCAGACCCTAGTCTGCAGGAGGCCAGAGGCTGCACAGCGAGCATCACCTGCCCCCGAGTGTCACACAGAGCATGTCCCGAGTGGAAGCCGTGCCCCAGCTCTGAGGTCAGAGGGGCCCAGGGCCAACTCCCCCAACCTCCTGCCCCAGGGCCAGCGGCCCAGTGTCCACGGAGCGGGGCTCCCCACACCCTCCTGCCCTAGTGCCACCTCTTCTTCTTGGTCACAACCAGGACATCGTTGAACAGGAACAGGTAGCACGTTGGCCGGCTGGCGATTTTTCGAAAAAGTCCAGTTTCTTCCACTAAGAACAGCTCCCCACGCTTCAGCAGCCACCGGGAGGCGGAGATCAGTGGGAGGGACTAGGGGGATAGAGCCAGGATGAGCAGGTCCCCAGGGGGTCAAGGACACACAGCACCGGGTCGGACTGACCCCTGCCTCTGGACTGTCCCCAGTAAGGGTTGGATAGAGGAAAGCGGCACAATGTGTCCAGGCCTCAAATCAAGGTGCGACAGGCCCTGGACCAGATCCTGCCCGACAGCCCAGGGCTGGGTGACCACTGAACATTTCACCCAAGCCAGGACCCAAAGGCCAGTGCTGGGGAAGCCTCCATGCACACCTCACTCCTCCGTGGTGGGAGGGCTCCATGGCGATTATGCAGACGCTGGGCCTCCTGGGCACAAGGGCCCGCTCAGCCCCGAGGGAGGGTTGGCAGGGGCAGGCCCCTCCGTGATGACCACGCTCCATGTCTAGAGCCTTTCCTGGCTCCTGAGCCACAGAATACCCTCCCCCATGCCTGGTGCTGAGTTGCTGGAGTCAGTGGGGGGCAGAGAGATGGCAAAGGCCAGGGGGTGAACAGTGCAGGGGTAGTGGGGGTGGGCTGTGTGGGGGTGGGCATCGCAGTGGAGGGTGGCAGCACGGGGCATGGGGTGGGCGGCACAGGGGTGATGGGGGTGGATGGCACAGGGGCGATGGGGTGGGCGGCATGGGGGCGATGGGGGTGGGCGGTGGTGGGGGGGTAAGGGGGGTGGGCGGCACGGGGGCGATGGGGGTGGGCGGTGGTGGGGGTGTAAGGGGGGTGGGCGGCACGGGGGCGATGGAGGTGGGCGGCAGGTGGGCGGGCATCGTGGGGATGATGGGGGTGGGCGGCACGGTGGCGATGGGGGTGGGCGGTGGTTGGGGGTAAGGGGGGTGGGCGGCACGGGGGCGATGGGGGTAGGCGGCATGTGGGCGGGCGGCGTGGGGGCGATGGGGGTGGGCGGTGGTGGGGGGGCGATGGGGTGGGCGGTGTGAGGGCGACAGGATGGGCAGCGTGGGGATGATGGGGGTGGGTGGCGTGGGGGCGATGGGGGTGGGTGGTGGGGGGGCGAGGGGGGTGGGTGGCACGGGGGCGATGGGGGTGGGCGGTGTGAGGGCGACAGGATGGGCAGCGTGGGGATGATGGGGGTGGACATCGCAGTGGGGATGGCAACACAGGGTGGTGGCGTGGGCAGCGTGGGAATGAGGAGCCTACCCACCAGCCCCCGCTCCTCAGCCACTGTTGACACCTCCCCACCTGCTCCCTGTGGGGCCCGCCCACCGTACCTGTGCCCACTATAGACTCACCTCCCACTCCTGGCCTGTGCCACCACCCTCCCTCCTGGATGAGCCTGCTCTCCCCACCCCCACACCCGTTTCCAAGACCAACTTCAAGACCACGTGGGGGTGAGAGCCCCACTCGGGGGTGGGCCAGGCCTGGGAGGGGGTCCTTGCTCTGCCAGGGGCAGATGTTCTAGGATCAGGGAGACAAGTGTGAGGCCTGCACGGGTGTGGGCTTGGCAACAGTGGCGCGAAGTCACCGCCCTAACGCCCGCTCCAGGCAGCCGGCCCTGACCCACCCTCCCCGAGCTGGGACCCCTGTACCCTTGCTCGGTTGTCCATGGCCCTGAGCGAGGGTGGCCTGTAGCCTGTCACCCACTCCTTGCTCCCCCCTGAAGGGCACCCACTGGAGGGAGCACCAGGACAGGAGACCCACCTGGGCCCGCCTTGTGGGAGGGGCCCTGGGCTGTCCTGGGACAACAGAGGACGGGACCAGTGTGTGGGATTGTGGGTGGTGGGCTCTGGAGGGAGAGGTCCGAGCCCCGTCCATTTGTGACAGGGACTAGGGCTGTTGGGACCTGGGCTGGAAATATTTCACCCTACCCAGAATCCGGGCCTCACTGGGAAACATGAGATCTGGGCCGGCCCTAAAATCACCCTGTCCCCTCCCCTCTGTCCTCAGGCCCTGCCCAGCCCCTGAGGGGCCAGCAAGGAGCCCTGGCCCCGGTCAAGCGTACTGACAGGGCCACTCCTGTTGCCCCCTCCGCTTGGTCACTCAGGGCCTGGGGTCTGCCCTTTGCCCGTGCAGTCCTGGGGATGGAGCAAGGGCCACAGAGGCCCACCCAGTGGGAGTAGGGGAGGGGACACAAGGGACACTCCCAGATGGGGAGACTGAGGCCTGGAGAGACCAAAGGCACCAGCCCTAGGAGGCCCAGCCCCCAGGCCTCATGAGGGCAGGCACCCACTCTCCAGCCCTCAGGCTCAGGGGTGTGACCTCTCACGCAGGCCAGCAGGGCGGGCCGAGTGGGAAGTGGCCTGAGTTGCCTGATGTCCGGGGCCACCTACCTTGACCTTGCTGAAGTCCAGCTGCGTGTGCAACGTGTACATCTGCTCCATGCGCTCCATCCTGTGGGCCCCCTCGTTGCACTGCCTCACCAGCTGCAGGGCATGGTCCCCGTGTGAGGGGCTGGTGCTGCAGGGCCCTGGCACTGCCCACACGTTCCACAGTGTGCCCAGGACTCCTGCCCAGCCAGCCCCTGGCTGACCACAGTGCCTGCCCTAGACCAGCTGTGCCATAGGCTCATCAACTGTGCGAGAGTTCCACTGGCTCTGGGCCTCAGTTTCCTTGTCAGCGCTGTGAAAGGCTTGGGATGGATAATCTGAGAACCTCTGGGCCTCAGTTTCCTTGTCAGCGCTGTGAAAGGCTTGGGATGGATAATCTGAGAACCCTCGCTGCCCTGGACGGTAGGGGGAGCCAGCCCTATGCCACCAGGTAGGGTGGGGTGGGGACAGGGTCAGGGTACAGGACTTGGGCGGGACTGGGGCCAGGCCCCATCTTACCTTGCTGATAGCCTTCAGTGCGCGGCTGGCGGCCTTGTACCTCTCGGAGTGGCCCTGGGTCTTGAGGCAGAGCGTCTGGATGAACAAAAGACACGGGACACAAAGTCCCCTCTGGCATCCCAGGTGTAGAGGCTCCCACCATCACCAGACCCTGGGTGGGGCTGCAGGGTGGTCAAGAGCTGCCCCCAGAGGGCTCCTGCAGGGCCCCACCACCAGCCCCTGAACGGCCTCTGCACCACCTGGAGCTCTGCCAGGTCCTCAGGCCAGGTTGAGTGGGAACAGGAGCTACCACCCCTGCCTGGAACCTTCCCTTCCCGTTCTTGGCCATCTCCATCCTCTCCATCCAACCTGGGGAATCGTCAGTGGAGGCCCCCTGGCAGCCCCATTTCTGCACATCCCTGGGGCCCCCAGGAATGTGAGGTTCTGTTTGGCTTGGGCAGTCCTGCCATGTGTAGCCTCAGGGAGCTTAGCTCAGTCCTGCCATGTGTGGGGCTGTGTGTACGGGCAGCACGCACACGTGTGACTGTGCCTGTGTACTGTGTGCGTGCATGTGTGCCTGCATGTGTATGCATCCACATGTGTATGTGTGCACTGGGTGCATGTGTGTGTGGTGCCTGTGTGTGCATGTATGCAAACGTGTGTGTGCACTGTGCGCACATGTGCATGCATGTATATGTGCAATGCAGTGTGTGCACATGTGTGCAGGCATGTGTGTATTGGTGTGCATTGATACACATGCATTGCGTACACATGGGCACCCATATACATGAGTACATGTGCACTGTATATACATGTGTGCGTCTGTGTGTACACCTTTTACCGTCATGCGTCCTCTGCCCTGTGGCATCCCACACACACAGCCCACGCTGCTGGGCCCCTCTGAGCCCCTCTCTGCATCCACAGAACGGGGAGAGAAGGTGCTGGGGACAGGGCTACCACGTCTAGGAGGACTGGTGGGGCGGGGGCTGGGAGGAGGCTCAGCAGGGCTCTGGGTGATGCCAGTTCCAGATCGTCAGTGTGCCTAAACCTCATGAACCATTGAGTAAGTGAACACAAATTCGCCAAGGGCTGGAACAGCTCCCGGCACAGTGAGGTCTGTGGGTGGCGGCGACCACAAAGTTATCCTGGTTATTAAAGCCATCTTAGGATCATAACTATTAGAATATCATAGGCCAAGCCTGGAGGAGAAGGTCACAAAAGGGTAATCAAGGGGGAGATCCGGCAGTGGGACCCCAGGACAGTGTGCCCAGCCCCAGCCCCAGCCCCGGGCCGTGGACTCACATCCGTCAGGAGGGGCAGCCGGGTCACCCGCTGCATGGGGAGGATCAGGAAGGAGAGCACGGGCAGGCCCCCACATGCTGGCCGCCTCTCAATCTCTCTCAGGACCTCTCGGAAGGCGGTGTTGCTGCTTCTGCAAGAGGACAAGGCTGTCCTTCCAGGCTCTGGATGGCCGGCCTGTACCCAAATCAGGCAGCACCTACAGAAGCCGGGCTGGGAGCAGGAATGTGCTTTGGGAGACCAGGGTGCAGGATGCTCCCGAGCCACCCTCTGGGCCTCAGGGCCACCCACTCACGTCAGCTTCTGCAGCGTGCGCTGCTGATAGACCTCGTTGGAGCAGTAGGCGATGTAGGGGTGGAAGTGCTTCTCGGCGTGCTCCTCCAGGATGTCACTGATGTCCTCGACCAGTACCTGGGCCTTGTGCCGCTGCTCCAGGTCCTCGAAGAACCTGAAGGCAAGGAGGGGTGAGGAGGGTGCCACGGGCCTGGTGGTCGGGCCCCATGTGTGCACACACACAGACGTGCATATCACACATACTCACACATACATATACGTGGCAGGAGCTGAGCTCAGCTCCCAGAGTCAGCAAGCAGCAAGCACTCAGGGCAGGACCCAGACCTGGGATGCAGGACAGCAGGGAGGGCAGGTGGGAAGTGGTCACAGAGCCCCCCGCCACGATCCCACGCACTGGCACTGTCCCTCTGTTGTCCAGGGGCAGCCCCAGGGGCTGTCTCCAAAGGTGGACCCGTTTGGACCTCCTGTCCTGGTGCCCTGTCCAGTTGGTGCCCTTTGCCCTTCAAGTTCCTTCCAGCTAAAATGACTGGGCCTCCACACAGGCCCGGGCCCCCACTGCTGCACCCGCCTGCCCCTGGGAAGAAACTCAAGGACAGAAACTCAGGGGACAGGCACAAGAGCCCAGCCTCTGGGTCACAAAGAGGGGCGATGCCTGGGGCCACCCCCTCCAAGGATGAGTCCCCAATCCCAGGCAGCTCTGCTGGTCGAGCTCCTAGCTGGGTTCGCGAACTGTCGGCTGACTTTCACTGGGTCCCCCACCCCGTCCTGAGTGAACAGTCAAGGCCAGGGGGGCCAGGTTTGGGCTCTTGGCAGACTCTGACCTCCTCCGTGACCCACGCCTTGGCCCGGGGTGATCAGGACGAAGGGAGTTAACACTCGGTAAGAGCTAGGCCAGGGCTGCCGGGGTTCTGCCGCCATGGGCAGCCAGAGCCACCCACGATGTTCACTTGGTGTGTGAGGCGGTGGCCGGAGCCTTGTCCATCCCACAGACCCTCAGAGCACCCAACCTGAGACCACATCCATGTCTCCAGGCCCCTGCCACAGGAGGTCCTCCCACCCCAAGAGCTCTGTCCTTCGGAGGACTCCCTTGCCCAAGGTGGAGGTGGGTGGCAGTCCCTCCTCCCCCTGCTCACTGGGCCCGACTGGGCCTGCCACCCACACAGGAGCCATGCTTCCTGCAGGGAGAGCGTCCTGAGAGCTGCTTGCCCTAGAGAAGCCCCAGGAAAGCTGCAGTCCCCGTGGATGAGGACCCAGGAGGCCATGGGAGGCCTCGGCTGCTGGATGAGCAGGGCCATGACACGTGTGGGTGCCGAGGCCGGCCAGGCCAGTCAGCAGCTCACATGGGAGACTGCAGGTTCTGAGAAAGGTCCGGGAGAGCTGCCCACCAGCCGCCGACCCCAAATAGCGATGATTCCCCAGAGAGTTCACTGTGAATGCCAGGAGCTGTCCAGGACCCAGCTGGGGGAGGAGGCTGAAGCTTCCCCCCCTGGGGCAGCAATCTAAAGCCCCAGGAGGTCAGAGGCAAACACACAGCTGCCTGAGGCAGAGGGGACTGGAGGACACAGAGCCTGCATGGCTGGGGGCAGAGCTGGGGGAGGGGCAGCCGCTATCCCAGACCCCTCCCCCTCCCCCTCCCCCAACCCCAACCCACAGATGAGTCAGAGTTTGGGAGTTTCCCATAGCTGGTCCCTGGAGCTCTACAGGAAGCCCCTGTCTCCAGGGACAAGGCGGCTCCCCGCCCACCCTCAGGGCCCCAAAGCTCCGCAAGGGCACCCCACAGGCAGCAGATGGGTGGGACTCGCCAGGGGCGTGGCTGATATAAGAATGCGCCAGCAGCCACCACTGTTGGAGCAGCCCCGTGCCAGGCACTACAGGCCCCTAATCATCTCCCAGCACCACCCAAGCCCATGAGGGGGCCAGAGGCACCGCCCCTCAAGTTAGCATCGAGGCTGAGGCTCAGGAGACCGAATGATGCTCCAGAGTCCACCTGTATATAGGGAGCAGCACAGGGTTGAGACCACACACACCCCTGCCCACGCACACAGGCCCCTGCCCACGCACACACACCCCTGGCCAGGCACACAGACCCCTGCCCAGGCACACACACCCCTATCCACTCATACCCCTGACCATGCATACACATGCACACACACCCACGCACATACACCCCTGCCCACGTACACACCCCTGCCCGTGCACACACCTGTCCACACACATACATCCATGCACACAACCGCACACACACAACCATGCATACACACCCCTACCCCGACACACCCATGCACACACCATGCACACCCACGCACACACACACCTGCCCACGCACACACACCTGTCCACACACACACCAATGCACAGACACCCGTGCACACACCCCTGCCCACATACACCCATGCATACACACCCGGGTGCTGGATGCTCCCGAGTCACCCTCCAGGCCTCGGGGCCAGCCCACTCACACACACCCCCCACGCACACCCCCGTGCATGGCTGCAGCTGCATGTCCGGCCTTTCCTCCACCTCCAGGCCCTGCAACCAGAGCTCAGGTCCAGCCACCAGACACCTTTGGGTGGAATATGACCCAGAGCTGCAACTAGAGGCTTCCTGCCTACAGGTGAGCAGCTTGTGGCCACCGCTGCCTGGGTCACACAGCCCTCTGTGGCTGGGCGTCCTGGTGGGATGGTGCTTGGCAGTGGGGCAGGGCTGGACCCCTGGGAAGTGCTCCACATCTTACGAACAACCTGGATGCTACAGCCCCAGTGCTCAGCCCGGCCCTGGGGCCAGCTCTTGGTGGCCTCAAGGACCATCAGAGGTCATCACACTCCATGGGAGCCAGCAGCTGCCCTAAACCATCCCCGATCAAGGTGCAGCTCAGGCTCCCCAGGGCCTGCTGCCGATGGTGCGGTGCCCATGGGGAGAGGCACCTTCCCGGCAGAGGACCCTGTGCAAAGGCTGTGGCGTGGCCTCACCTCTGACTGGCACCCAGGACATCCAGGATGTTGGAGAAGAGGTGGTGGTGCTCCATCTGCGTCACGGTCGCCCGCAGCTCCTTGGACTGCAGGAACTCCTCCACCAGGACGCTCAGGCTGTGCTGGTAGGAGAACTCCGATGTGAGGATCTCGAACATGGCCTGCGGAGAGGGGCCTGGGTGAGCCCCACAGTGACGCTGGACACGGGCGTGCCTCGGTGGCCAATTCTCAGAACAGGAGGACATGCCCCGGGTGGCAGGGGCCGGTGGGGACAGGAGTCCCGGACAGACCCCTGGATGGGACCATCAGGATGGCCAGCCTGGAGACGCCAGCCTGACGTCCCTGGGTGCCCCTGGCTGGGTGCCTGATGAGCCGCATGAAGCTGGGCAGCGACCCCACCTCCTCGTCAGAGAAGGGGGAGATGGCGGCCCCTGGACTCCGAGGATTCACCCGGTGGCGCGAAGGGGCTCTGTGAGGGCCTGGTGCAGGTGGAGGCACAGCCCGGGCCTGTGTGAGGCGCTGGTGAGTGTGACGGGGCCTGGCGCTGGAGGTGGCCGCAGAGGGATGGCCAGGTGGCACCACTGTGGCTGCTGCCCCTCCCCGGGTGTTGCATGGCCCAGGCCATGGGGGACAGCCCTCCCGCCCAGGGCCCTCCCCTCCCGCCCAGGGCCCTTTTACCTCCTGCCTCTTCCGCTCCTCAGTGGAGAGCTGGTCCAGGATGCCCAATTCCACCACCTGGGGGGACACAGGCCCAGGAGCTGCAGGTCACACATCCTGGAAGCCTGGGCCAAAGTCTCCCTTCTTTCCTCTCCTGATGGACCAGGGCCAACATGGCCAGCAGAGGCGGGGCCCGGGCAGAGCACCCACAGCCACCCCACACGGCTCAGGGAGGTCCGATCCTCGAGTAGGCCTGTCCTGCCCGGGGTCTATCCCCGTCATCTTCCTCTCTGTGGACCCTCCTCAGGGCAGCCGCCCCCACCCCCGCCCAGCCAAAGAGCCGCAGAGCAGCCCAGAAAGAGCATGGGGCATCCAGAGGGAAAGGCCAGAGGACGGGAGATCTTGTCCCGAAGACCTTCCTGGCAGACGGAGAGGCGTGGAGCCCACCCAGGGAGGAAGTGTGGAGGGCAGGACTGTGACTCAGACCCCACCTGGGCGAGGCGAGTCAGTGCCCTGCCTGGAAGGTATGGGTGATGCTGTGCCCGCCGGGCTCCCTCCTCCTTGGGGCCCACAACTGGCGGGTCGCCTTGGCGGGAGCGTGGCTCGCTTGGGGGAGCGCATCAGGACCAGCGGGGCTGCTACACTGCCCGGGGGTCCCCTCTCCCCTCTGCAGCACTCAGGTCACCCTGATTCGTGCTCTGCTCCTCACTGGGCCGGGCAGAAAGGCCTCCCACAGCGCCTGGGCCACGGGTGAGTCCCCCATTCCCCAAGCCAATGCCTCCTTCCTATGCAGGGTCGGAATCTCTGGCAGTTACCAGGGTGCAGTACTGGACACTATCCCAGACAGAGGGAGACCACACGCCCCCAGCTCCCAGCAGGGGAGTAAGACTGCACTTCCAGACCTTTCTATCTGTGGGGAGGCTGCCCGCTGCCTGCCCTCACCCCACACTGGGCCTGCCCTGGCCGGGGTCCCGGGGTACGCAGCACCATGGAGCGTGGTGGGCGGGTGCAGTACCAGCCCCTCTGGATGGCAAACAAGGAGCCCCATTGTACCACAGGTGGGGGCCCACCCTCCCTGCTTCCCGCCACGCCCACGGCCACATGGTCCCCTCCCTCGGGCCTCAGGGCGCGGGTCACATGCTGGTCCACCTGGGGTAGGAGCAGTCACCTCCCCCAAGCACAGGGACCACTGCCAGGCCACGCTCTCCACTGAGACCCCCGTAGGGCAGAGACGGGCCCCCCGTTTCAGATACGGAAAGTGAAGGAGTGGCTTGGCCCTGGCCTCAGCTCCAAGCCCCGGCCCCTCCTGTCCCAGCTGTCTCCCTACGAAGACCCCTTAGCTCTCTCCTGGGGCGGGGGCCCTGGGAAGGGACTCATGGTGCCCGCAGCTCCCTGCAGGGCAGTCTGAGCAGGGCCGGCCCTTGCACGCACAATGGCAGGGCCCTGCATGGGCAGGGCGACTCTGAGGGCACAGGAGGGAGACTCCCAGGTCCGCCACCCACAGCCGAGGGGCTTCTGGGAAGGCTGCCCACCCTCCCTGGGAGGACTGGGCTGCTGCTGGGGACCAGCCACCTGGGCTCAGGGAAGAACAGTGGGGGGACCCCTGTGGCTTCTGCCTGCCTGCCTCTGTGGGGCAGCCTCACCCACCCTCCGGCGCTACCTCCGGGAGCTGGCTCCAGGTGATCTGGGCAGGCCGGTAGCTCTTGACCACAATGGTGGTGTCCATCTTCCGGGCTCCCTCGGGGCTGGAGGACTCATCAAGGATGTCATCATCAGACTCCTGGCTGGTGTTCAGGCCCCGCTCCTGGATCTCCTGGTAGAGCTGGGGGTCTAGAGAGAGAAGGAGGGTGACCTGTGGCCCTGGGGGATTGGAAAAGGCTGCGCCTCCCTGGAACTTGCCGGCTGCGCCCTCCCAAGGGCATCTCAGAGCCCATGATGACACGAGGCAGCACAGGCCCTCGCGGGTGGGTCCTCTAGCACCCACAGGCTCTCACGGCTGTATGGGAGAGGGAGGCTTTGGGAGGGGACTGCCCCAGGCTGGGCGCCAGTCCCAAGACCTCTTCTATGCCACAAGCCCCACCTGAAATGGGCTGGTCCCGGCTCAGGGCACCTCCAAACCCTCACAGCAGCCCCCAACCAGCCTTACCCTGAGACACGGGGCATTGCTGCTGCCTCCTGGGGACACTTCCCAGAGATTTCTGTAGAGGAGGCCTGGGTACCCCCTCCTGGGCCCGTCCCTATCCACAAAGCTTCTGGGGGATGGAGGGCGCCACTGTGTCTTGGGGCCTCAGGTCTGGAGCTGGGCACTTGAGGCCTTAGCCCTCCCCAGGCCTCACTGCCTCCGATCTCTACACCCCTGTGCACTTTGATCCAGGTAGCAGGCACCTCCCTATGTCAACCTCCCCGTGGGATGTTCTCATCTCCCCCTAGCAGGCTGAGTGTGCACCACTGCCACCCCTGCTGGAGGCCCCAACACATGGCTGCCCTTCAGCCTCGAAGAGTCCGGGCAGAGCCCGTGGCGTGGGGCCGGCACCCTCTGATCTGGCCTCGGTACCCCAACACGGCCACTGTAGGCTGGGCCCAGTACACATATGGGGTGTTCAGGGCAAGACTGGGGGCTCTGTCTGTGCCCTGCTCTTCAGAACACACAGAATAGAGTCCAAGTGAACTTTCTAGACCTTTCTAGACTCAACAGGGCTACATGGTGAGACCAGCCACTGGGACCTCAGGACCTCAGCCTCTGGAAGGATCCCGTCAAACAGCTTTGGTGACCCCGAGACACCAAACCAAGGCCCACCCGAACCCCAGGGTGCCCCAGTGAGTCCAGCTTCAACTGGAACCCAGCCCAGCCCAGCCCGCGGTGCCTCCCAAAGCCACACTCACCGTCCTTGAAGGAGCCCTTGTGCCCACGTTTCCGCCCCAGCGTCTTCTGCACAAAAGAGACAGAGAAAGCGCAGCTGTCAGCCGAGGCGGGCGCGGCCCACAGCGATTCTGCCTCGGGACCCCAGACACCTCACGGCTCCACACGCGAAGCTGTGCCCAAGAGATGTCAGCTCCAAAGGGCCTCAGGGCTGCCAAGCAGAGGCCAGGACAGGTGGGAGGAGGGCTCAGAGCAGGCAGGACGGGTGACTGAGGGTTGTCAGGTCCAGGAGGGCTGCTTGGAGGAGCAGGAAGGGTTGAACTCATCTCGAAGGGATGCTCAGGAGAGTTTCGAGCAGGACTGGAGGGAAGCCGGTGGCAGGGCAGTTACGGTGGGGAGAGGGCTGTGAAGGGACAGTGGGGCAGGACACAGGCCCCTGGGGACCAGGACCTGGTGGGGCAGGTGAGCAGGGACTGGTCAGTCAGTGTCTAGCCCCAAGCCTGGGCCTGGGGGCCCCAGCAGGAGGCCGGGATGGCAGAAGCGATGGGAGGGACTGGGCTCCTGGGAAGCCCCCAGGCTCAGGTGCCCGGCTCGGAGCCCACCCTCCTTGGCTGGGACACCACACTTTGCCGACGCCACAGGTATGCCGATTCCCGGAAGGAAAGGGGCTGATTTCTTGGAACGAGTTGGGGCCTGTAAACTCCCCTTACTGGTTGGGAGCGTGTGGCGCTCCCAGCTGCACCTGGCCTGGCACCCTCAGCCCCATGCCCCGCACCCCACCTCAAGGGCTCCCCCTAGCCCCCTTTTGACCTCCAGGTCTGGCTGGAACTGTTGCCTCCCCCACCCCTCGACCCCGTCCTCTCCTCCTGTCTGCCTCTACCCTAACCCTCCTTCCTCCGGGACCCTACCCTGACCCAAGGCCACGGGGAGCCCCCTCCTCTGTGCTCCCAGCAACCCCGAGCTGCCCTCAGCCCAGCCCTCGGCATTCTCCCTGCCCTGGTGGCCCTCTGAGGACCAGGCCCATGCCCCTGGGCTCACTTTGGAACCCCAGCACCAAGCATGTGGCAGGTGCCCAGGAAGTGTCTGCTGACTGCATGAAATCAACAGTCAATGAAAGAATGAGCCCCGTGGGCCTACTCCTTGTGGGTGCAGAGAGTGCTGGGGCCCTTCCAGCCCCTGGGGTGCAGGCGCCTGTGGCAGAGGTGCCGAGGCATTTCTGAGTCCTGGGCGTCTCAGGTAGGCACAGCAGGAGAGAGCCGTGACTGAGGATGGTGACTGGTGCTGGAGACATGGGGGGGCCCCACCTCAGCCACCATCGGCCTCCAGTGGACGCCGATGGGACATTCTGACAGGTGGTCTTGGCATCCCCTGAGGCTGGCACTGCCACTCACAGTCTGGGCAGGAGCCGGGGCTGAGGAGGCAGCAGTGACGGCAACCAGTGAAGAAGACGCTCTGGCACGTGCCTTCCGTGGACACTGTCCAGAGGACGCCCAGAGGACGGCTATGATCTTTGCTTCCACATGGGGAAGCCAAGGCTCAGGAAGGTTCAGGAACTCGCCTGGGTCACACGGCACCTGCCCCCGCCCTCGTCCTTCACTGAGGCAGCCCATATGCTTAGGGCCTGTTTTCCAACACGTCTGAGCGAGGCACCCAACAAGAAGGGTGGCCCTGGGACCAGCCCTGTACCTGCTCTGCATTCCTGAGGGTGCTTGGCGCTGCCAGGGCCTCCTGATGGGTGGTTCCAGAGCAGCTCGCCTCCCCTACCCCAGCCCTGCCTGAGCCCAGACCCACCAGCTAAAGAGACCAAGCAAGGGCCGGGCGCGGTGGCTCAAGCCTGTAATCCCAGCACTTTGGGAGGCCGAGACGGGTGGATCACGAGGTCAGGAGATCAAGACCATCCTGGCTAACATGGTGAAACCCCGTCTCTACTAAAAATACAAAAGACTAGCCAGGTGAGGTGGCGGGCGCCTGTAGTCCCAGCTACTCGGGAGGCTGAGGCAGGAGAACGGTGTAAACCCGGGAGGCGGAGCTTGCAGTGAGCTGAGATCTGGCCACTGCACTCCAGCCCGGGCGACAGAGCAACACTCCGTCTCAAAAAAAAAAAAAAAAAAAAGAGACCAAGCAGGGTGGCCAGAGTCCCAGTCTTGGCCGGGGGGGTGTCCAGGTGCCATGCCACTCTCCCTGAACACAGCTCCCAGCTCCAGGGCTGCCTGAAATGAAGGCCTGACCCCCAGCCTCAACGGATGGTGACTCTGAGGATGAGGGACACTGGGCCCAGGAACCCCAGCAGGACGCTCTGTCCCCTGGGCCCTAGTGACACATGCAGCCAGGCTACACCCTGCCCAGCGAAGGGTCTGCCGCCACCATGCCCCAGACCTAGAGCCACCGCCAGCAGGCAGGGAAGCAGGCTCTGTACAGCGGGAGCGTGCACACTTCTCCTGAGCCCGAGGCCGCTGCACAGCTGCCCCGCCTGAGTCCCTGTCCGGAGCTGCGGGGGCAGATGGAGCCCAGGCCAGTCACTGCAGCAAGGTCACCCTGAACCCTGTCATCCAGGCAGGCTGGCTCCTGTCTGGGGCTTGGAAACAGGGACTGGGCCCTTCCAGGGATCTGCCCTCCAGCAAGGCTGGGAGCGGGGACACCAGAGTCTGGGGCCTGGATAGAACCCTCGACCTGTCTGAGCCTCTGCTGCCTCGTCTGTAAGGTGGGATCTTCACACTCACAGATTGGGCTGAACTGGAATAAACCAGTTGAGAGTCCTCATGCAGCAGGTGCTTACTAACGGCAGCTGCCACGATGCAGAAGATGACAGTGGTGGAGACGGCCAGGCCACCCCTCTGCCTAGCAGCACCGTCCCCGCGGTCCACGCGGGCAGGCCCCTACCTTGTTTTTGGCTGGGTTCCGAGTGGGAGGCTGGCTGGGTTCCTCGGCCAGAGCCTGGAGCTTAGGGCTTAGCGGGATGGCGTCCCCCTGGCCACCTGGCTTCCCCAGGCCCTTCATGGCCGCCCGGTAGGATTGGTTCCGCAGGTTCCGCCTCAGCATGCCCCCGGGGTCCTTGTCCATGTCCATGTCGTCCAGAGAGAAGCTGGGGGCTGGGAGGAGCTCAGGGTCCCGCCGGGCGGCCTCCCTGCTAAGTACAGCCGCCCCGAAGCTCTGGTGGCGGGCTGGGGTCTTTGCCTTGCTGGCCACGGCCAGGCTCTTGGGGATCAGCTGCTGGGTGCCCAGCTTGAGGGCCGCCGGGCTCTCTGTGCTCAGGACGATGGGCCGCGGCTCCTCGTGCCCTGGGGACCGAGGCTGTGGGGGTGCCGGGACCTCGGGCTGGAAGACGGCATTGTCCCTAACACGCAGGGAGCCACGGACCATCGGGAGCCCAGAGGCTGGGTTCCCACTGGTATCCAGCCGGAGCTCCGAGTGGAAGCGGTATTCCAGGAGCTTCTCCTCCAAAGAGCTGTCTGAGTGCCGCTGGGACATGCCGGGTGGCTGTGGGGTCCTGGGGAAAGGGCAGAAGTGAGGGTGTCGTGAGGCTGCTCTCCCCTGTCCCCTCAGGTGTCCACCCCCCTGCTCTTTCGCGTATGCCTGGCCGGGGCCCCAGTACAGCTCCCGGGACACAGCGTGCAAGCACAGCAACGCAGCCAGGAGCAGAGTGGGTCAGCGGCACAGCCAGCCCTAACCACCGGGAGCCAGCCACGTCTGACGCCGGAGGCTGGGCACAGGACGGGATTAGGCAGGCACTGGTTCTCCGAGCTCCAAGGGACCAGGTGGGCACAGCTTATGGGGGGAGGCTGGACCTCAGAGGCTGGGAGGCCACACTGCTTCCTCTGACGGGCAGCACGCGCTGAGGACACATTCCTGAGCCGGGAGGCAGGTGGGGCAGCTCAGGTGCAGGGCCCTGGAACCCTGCAGACCTGGCCTGGACTCCTGGCTCACACCTGGCAGCCAGGCAGCCTCCTGGAACCACTTCCTTGTGGTGAACATGAGGGTGCTGGTGCTGCGCTGGGGGCTTCCTGAGGTCAGCATCAGCCACAGTGGCAGTGACCACAGCCTCTGCCTCACTGGGGCCTTCCAGACGCCCGAGCCAGGCTCTGCTGGTGGGGGTCAGGCACATTTGCCCACATGCTCCCGGCCCGAGCCCAGGCCTGTGTGATTCCCCTCTCTCAGCCACGCAGGGACATGACTGTGGCGGACTGTCCATGGAACATTTCCACACACCAGGCAACACGCTGGCATTTTTCCACGTTTCTGAACTGGGCATAAAGCTGACAATTCTGGTTTCAGGGAGTCCCACCAGGCACCAGCCTGAGAGTCTGGTATGACACCTGGCCACTGGGCAGGTATGGTGGCGGCAGGGGTGGCAGCCCAGAGTCCCACGTACACCACCCAGCACAGGGCGGGAGCTGACCTGCAGACATCGTTGTAGCCCGATTGCCACACCCTGTGGGCTGTCCCACCCCCACCACCCTCCTGCCCGTCCCTCCTGGCAGCACGTGCCCCCCAGCCCATCTGTACCCCACTGTTCCCTTCATGGTCCAGGGCTGGCAGCCCTGCCCCGACACTGCTGTTTCCTGTTTCTCACCTTCCTCCTTCCAGACCCGAGGCAGGGCTGCCCTACTGCCCCTTGGGAATGGCACAGTCCTGTGACTGACTTTGGGACATGTGTCCCCGCCAGGTAGGAATGTGGAGAGCCAGCTCTCGACCTGCCTCTGCACCTTCCCTGGGTGCCATGACTATGAGCTCGCGTGGCTAGGCAGAGCCCCAGTGGCCTGGAACCCGTGTGACCGAGATGTGCAGAGCCCCCAGCCGACACGGCCTGCAGGAGCCGGGGCCTGGAGGTCTGTTTCCAGGCACTTCGCTGGGCTTTTGTGGCTACACATCACCTCCTGAGTGACAGCACATTGCTTGCCACAGCGGTTAGGCCCACAGCAAGCTTTCACGCCCCAGGCTGCTTGCAACCCTCAGGCCACTGAGCAATGGGTTCTGAGGGTCTGGTCTCCCAGGCCTCCCAGCTTTCCCCTCTGCTGCTCAGGGGCTCCCCACACGTGTCAGGGGGCAGCCCTGACCGAGGCACGTGGTCAAGTGATGCTGCCTCTCTGTGCCTCAGTTTCAAAATCTGTAAAATGGGCACGATAAGAGCAAGGCCTACCTCCTGAAGGTACTGCAGTAAGTGTAAAGCGTGCAAAGTGTGTAACAGGCCTGGCCGGTGTGAGGCCTACATCCACGTTGTGGTGACCAAGCCTTGCTGAATCAAAGACAAGCTCACGTTCCCTATGCTCAGGGAGCTTTGTAGGTTCAAAGGCAACAACATGGAGAAAACTCACTGCTTTCATTCTTTCCCTTTTAAAACATAAATACAAAAACAGTAAGAGCCACCACTCAGTATGCCTCCTATACACCCAGAACGTCACACGCATGAAAATGACCGGAGTCTCTCCGGGGTGGAAACTGATTTTTCTGATGGGAAAACAAGGCTGAGTCACTTGCTCCAAGTCACCTCCTACAGGGAGGTTGCCTACAGTCAGCCACACAACTGACCTGAATTCACACTTTTGGAGCACCCGCAGGGCACCTGGGACACCGCTCTGTCCCTGCTCAGCCCCAGGAGCCACCAAACTCTCCCAGGACACACATTCTCTGCTAAAACCATCCCAGGAAGGCACGTGCAGCTGAGCCTCCCAGGCCGTAGGGAGGGGCGGCCCCCACGCTGGCTGGGAGGGTACATTCCTCAGGACATTCCGAATCACCGGCCGAGGACAGCAGCAGACACAGCAGGCCTCCCCCGGGGCTGGTGTCCATGACACTGACCCGGCGCTGGTCTGCACCATCCCAGGATCACCCGCTCACAATAACGTGTCTGCGTTTTACCCAGGCCTGGCCGAGAAATCTGTTTCTTTTAGGTTTCTGTCTACATGCCAAGCAGAACGCACTCCAGCGGGCAGCCAGTGTAGGCGGCCTACGGTCCTGCAGTCCTTTTATTCTAAACGTGATTTCTTTACCTGGGGGGCATCTGACGTGGGTTGACATGCCCACGTCGTCACTGTGCCCGGTCTCCCACCAAACAAATGTCCCCAAGACCCCACAGCCCCCAAACACAGAGGCCCCAGCCTGCACTGTCTCAGCCTCCGGCTCTCATAGAGGCCTTCCTCCTCCCTAATGGGGCCAGACTGCCCAGGCCTGACGGTCCCTGACCACGTCCTCTGAGACAGTGTCCTGGCCCTGGCCAGCAGCATTCCCTGGCTGGCGGCGGCTGTCCCAAGAGAGGGCAAAGTCTGCTCCACTGCCAGAAGGCGCCCAAACGGGAACCTGTCAGGCGAGCCAGAGCCAGAGCCATTGCTGGGTGTGACCTCCGCGCCCACGGAGGCAGCCACACCCACAGGTCTAACAGCCCTAGGGGTGTGGGCAGGGGCGCTGGAACCCAGAGCTGTGGCCCTGGCAGGCACCCGCACCCGTTGCCTTCTGTTTTTCAGTTTTTCTAAAGAACTGTGAAGACACAGACACCGTTTCAAAAGTCAACGAGCACCAAAGACTTAGCATGAAAGCCCAGCGTCCCCTCCTCCACGCTGCCTGGATCCCCAGAGGCCACCGCTCTGGGCTCCTCAGCTTTTCCCAGAAAAAGGCACAGCCTGCTCTCAGTGACCCCCGCCTATGGGCATCCCTACCTGCTCCTTGCCTCTTGGACGAGGACTCCATCACAGCCGGCCCCATCACACGGTGTCTGTGCCGGCACAAGGTGCTAAGCCCTGGGGCAGAGTAAGGCCTTGCCCACCTCTTGTTAATCATGATTTTCTCTCATTCCACCGGCCTGGTTTTCCCCAGTTAAATTTTCCCTGAGTGTTCCGGCATCTCTGCCATGTGCTTCTTGAGAATATATTCTATACGCTTGGCAGGCCAGCTCTGTGTTTTTCCCAGACACCCCCTATCCTCCCTCCCAGAGGGCCTGGTGCTCTGGGCCTCACCCTGGGCGGATCCCAGGACCTCCTCTGCCGCTTCTGGGGCTGGAGGCTTGGCCCCCAGTCCCCTCTCACCCGCTCCGGGCCCTCACTGTGCTGAAGCACATCCCCAGGCACTGAACCCGGAAGCCACACGGGAGGCATCTTTTGGACGCCTGAAAATGTCTTGTTTCTTCCTCTCCCCTGACTGGTGGCGAGGAGACGAGTGTTCCCACTGTAGATGCTTTTCTCCCAGAGTCGGGAAGGGCCCTTCCCTCATCTTCAGAGTTGCTGGGGAAGGGCCCCAATGCCCCGATCTCTTCCTCGTATCATGACCGGTGTGTGGTTCTCCCTGGCCCCACTGAGGGTCTGGGGCACCTGCTGGAGGCTGGAAGCTCTGGCTGTCGTGCTGATGTGCCTCTGTAGGGTCCACATTCGTTCACTGAGCCAGGCACTAGGTGGAAACCCCCATGCGGTCACTCTTGTCTTCAGGGCTGTACGGATTTTCATATTATTTCTTCCATTTTGTTTTCTCTTTTTGGAATACCCACTAATGAGTATTAAGCTCTGGCATTTTCTCCTAATTCCTTACCTTCCCTCCCCTACTTTGTTCTTTGTGTGAGGTTTTCTCTACTTGATCTTCTTATCTGCCCCATGGTCTTGTCATTTTCCTTATCGTCAAAGAGCCCTCTGCTCTTCATTCCTGGCATCCTGCTCTTGTTTTATGGGTGTAACATCTTCTATTATCTTAGAGAGGAAGGATTACGTTTTCTTTGGAGGGAGTTTCTTTCTTTCTGTCACGGGCTGCTGGAGCTGTGCCCCCACCCCACACTTCCTCCCGTCTCCGCCTCTGCTGGCCTCTGTCTCTCAGGCACAGGGCCTTCCTCTGCTGGCCTCTGTCTCTCAGGCACAGGGCCTTCCTCTGCTGGCCTCTGTCTCTCAGGCACAGGGCTTTCCTCTGCCGGCCTCTGTCTCTCAGGCACAGGGCTTTCCTCTGCTGGCCTCTGTCTCTCAGGCACAGGGCTTTCCTCAAACATCTGCTGCTGGTGGTTGATTTGCTTCTGCTTCTATTGAGGAGAGAGGCCTTATGCTGGTGGGAGGCCCAGGTGCACACGCCCTGAGCACAGGTGTCTCACTGGGAGGCCCTCTGGGACCCCCAGCCCCACGCCAGGTCCGTATCCTGAAGTCTCTCCTGAACGATGGCTGGTTTCTGCAGTGGCCTCTCTCCATCTCCTCACTCAGATGCTGGTCTGCTCCTGGTGCCTGGAGCCAGTGAAGGGGAGGGGCTGAGAGCTCAGACTCCTTTCAGCAGCTGGCCATGCTGTCCGGGCCACAGTGCCACAGAGGTCGGTCAGATTCCCTGCAGCAGCCTCGTGGGTCAGTGGCAGACCTGCTCCCCAGTAAAGGCAGCCCTGACTTGCTGAGTGGGGGCTGCCAGGAAAGCTCCTTCAAGCATGCACAGGGCAGAGGGAGCTGCAGGCTGTCTGTCTGTCTTTCCTGTCTCCCCATGTGTGTGAGCCCTTGCAGGGCAGGGACAGTTTCCTGTTCGTGTCCCCACAAACAGTCGGGCTCAGTTCCGGCACTAAAAAGCAAATGCCTGCCTCGGCACGTGCTCTGCCCTGGTCTCCTTACCTTGATTCTGTGTCTTCCCAGAGAGGCCCTGGTGTTCCGTGCCAAGAACCAACTTGCAAGGGGACTTTGCTCAAAGTGAGCAGAGGCTGGGCCAGGGCAGCCCACAGAGGTTCCAGGCCTGTCTGTGCCACTTTTTGGGCGACTTCCTGCTGCTTCTGCTCAGGGTGGGCTGGAAAGGACCTCCCATGGCTGAGCCCTGGGACCCAGAGCTGTCTCTTTTCCCTTTACCACTGAATACCCCACCCTGGTATCCCTGACGCATATAGTTACAGGGCACGAGGGACTTGTGCAGGAGGAGGCGTGTAGCAGAGGTGAGTAGGTGGAATCCGTGGTCTCTGGCCAGTCTCAGGGGCCCCTGCCCAGCCTGTCCGTTCCTGTCTGCACTTGGCCTTGGCTGATCTGCCGGATCTCAGACCCAGCCTTGGTCGGGTGGGCCACTCTGCAGTCCCGCCCTCCTGCCCCCTCATTCTTCCGGAGAGATGGGCTTCTAGTGACTCTAGTGGGTGCCAGCCCCATCCCTCCTACATCCCCACAGCAGTACAGTGTCCCAGCTGAGGCCTGGGGCTCTGAGCACAGCTGCTTTCATGGCCACCAGGACCTAATTGCCCAAGTTTGCTGCCCCTCCAGTTAGGACGCTGCACGGGCCTCCAGCTTCATGTGGTCCCACCCTCGGGCATTTCTGTCCCTCCTACCCTGGCCTCTAGGTCTGGCTAACCCCACTCGGCCCAGTGTGGCGTGGCCTCTCTAGCACCTGTCCATCCAACCTCAGTGCATGCAAACTCAAGCCACAATGATGCCCTTGTACTCCGGTAATTCTGCCCAGCCAAACTTGACTCAGTCACATAATCTGAGGGGAGGACTTGGTTTTGTAAATCATGCAGCACACATCAGCCAGCTCCGTTTGCAAGGTGGCCAGAGGTTCAGCTCTGCGGCCTGCACTGGGGCAGTTTTGCCCCCCAGGGCACATTTGGCAACGTCTGGAGACACTGCTGGTAGTCAGGAGTCCTGGCTACTGGTCGGCAAGGCTGCTGGAGAGACCTGTTATCTGGATCAAGGCCCCTAGGGCTGCGGTGGGGAAACCCTGGGCAGCTAAGCAGAGAGCCACCCTGCATGGTGGGGGCGGGGAAGTGCATTTGGCCCTCCCACCTGGACGTAGCCAGCTCAGCCCAAAGCGCATTCCAGTCACTCCCCAGCTCCGGCTCTGAATGAGACGTCCCATAAACCCAGGCACTGTCCCTGGCTCTGTTGCCACTCACGGGGTTCCCCCAAAGGGTGGGAATCACAGCCTGCCTCTGACAGGTGCCTACGCGGGGGATAGGTCCCCTGCCACCCAACCAGGTGCAGAGGGAACGTGGCCTGCCTGGGTGGGACTGCTGGCCAGGCCCTGTCCTGACCTGGATGGCTGTCCCCAAACGGGGACGGGGGGGCAGTGGGGCTTCTGGCCTCGGCCAGGGAGTCACTAGAAATAAGGACACTGCTCCAGACAGACGGTCCCCTGCGCTAAGGACAGGAGCAGCCCAGATCCATCCGGAAACCAAAACTAAAATTCAGACCCAAACTCACGGGGAGCGCCTGCACCTGGATCACAACGTGAACACAGATGGCCATCCTCAGGATGGGGACCCGCGCTCCACATGTGAGCTGTGGGGACCCTGGCACGCCGCTTCTCACTGCTTCACTTCTGTGCCTCGGTTTCCTCATGTGTAGGTGGAAAGTGCTTCCCACATAGGGTGGTCCTATGGGTGAGAGACGGCCCCTGGAGAGCCAGTGCCCTCAGGGAGGCACCCCCAGCAAGGGTTTCTCCCCAGTGTCCAGGTTGGGGGAGTGGGGAGGGCCCATCCCACCCTCCAGGTGACTTTGGTACAGGTGACTTACTTCTTCCAGGAAGCCCCCAAGACACCTCCCTTCCAGCAGGACTGGGTGGGTGGGGAGTGCCCACCTTCAGCCCACAGCTCCTGCTCTGGATAGTACCTTTCACCCTGTTCCCCTCTGCTGGCCGTGGGCATCGCATAGCAGGGACCACATCTGCCTGGCACACTTGTGGGTCAACATCTTCTAACTCCTCAACACTCCTACTAGTCCCATTTTACAGATAAGGAGACTGAGGACCCAAGAGCTGTTAAGTTCACAAAGAGCCAGGATGTGATGGGCACACCTGGGAACTATGCCATGGAGATGTCAGGGCCTGCAGCCATGCACAGCACCTGGACCCTGTTGCTGGTCCAAGCCAGGCCCACATGCACCCCCTAGGCCCCCATGTTAGGTGGTACACACACTGTTCCCCTCAAGGACACAGAGAAGATTCAGGCCTCGATTCAGGTCAGATGCAGAGGCCACCAAGACCTGCCATCACTGCCACTCCCTCGGTCCCCCCACCTACTCAAATCTCAAAAGGGAGCCTGTTCCCATTTCACAGACGCAGAGAGAGGCTGAGCAGGCAAGACAAGCCGCCACGGCTCCCTGGTAGGTGGGACGCCCCCCTCCCCCTCCCTGCCTCCCTTCTCAGGGGAGACAAAGCAGGTCCCTCCCTGCCACCGCCCACCAAGTCCACGGGGTGGGGGAGGGGCGTGTGGTTTGGGTTTGTCTGGGGTGTTGGGTTCTTCCTTCTTGGAGCTTTTCTGAACTTTTGGGACCAAAGCAGGTTTGGGCGTCAGATTCCCCAAAGAGCTCCCGGGAGGGTCGTTCTGTTCTGCCCCCCACCCCATGCTCTTTCAAACTCTCTGGGGCTTCCAGCGTCCTCCGCGCTCAAATCGGAACCCAGGTTCCGGTTGCATGCAAGTTTTCCTTTAGGAAGAGGAAGCGGCCACTGGGGGTCGAGAGCGGGCAGCGAGCGAGCGTGCAGGGGCAAGCAGGGGGCTGCCTGGGGGCGGCTTAGCCCGCGAACCCTGCCCCTCCCGCCCCGGCGGAGGCACGGGAGGGTCGCGAAGTTGTTGCGGCTCCCGGGGCGGGGCTTGCGGGAAAAGCGAGGGGAGGAGAGGCGCCCCCGGTTCCCGGCGCCTCCCCCGGGCTTACCCCCCTCCCCCGGCTCCCCCGAGCCCCGGCTCACCTGTCTCCCGGCTCACCTGTCCCCCAGGCTCTCACCTGCGCCGCAGGGCGGAGGGACGGAGGGGCGGCGCGCGGACGGTGCAGCTTCCAGCGCCGGATCCCCTCCTATCCTGCAGCCGCCTCGCTCCTGCGGCCGCGCGGTCCGGCCCGGGGCGCCTCCTGCACTTCCTGCGCTGTCTGGCGGGAGGGCGGCGGCTGCGGCCCCGCAGGTGGGCGCTGGGCGGGCGGGGCGGCTCCGGGTCCGAGGGCTCGGCCGGGGAGGGTCGGGGAGGGGGCGGGGCGCGTCCCGGGCACCTGTGGCGGCGCCGCCTGCGTCACAGGTCACAGCCCCACCTGGGCCGGCTGGAGCCCACGTGATCGCCCGGACTGGATCGCGCTTCTCGATTCCCTCCGAGCCGCCGCCGCCCGGTGCCTGCGCCTTCCCTCCCCGCGCCCACGCCCCCTCGAGGCCGGCCCGGGCGTCGCCTGCCAGACGTGGGGCCGGAGCGGCTCGGCTCCCTCCTGCGTCACTGTCCTTCCAGGCCCCGCTCCACCGCCTCCTCCAGGAAGCCTTCGGGGAAGGAGACCAGCCTTGCGGGGACCGATGTTGGCTGTAGAAAGGCCCGGCCCTGGCCTTCTGGATTCTTGGAAGCCAAGCGGCCAAAGACAGCCAAGAGGGCGCAAAGCACTCTGGCCACCTTCTTGGTGTGGTTGAGTGGCGGTCATCCCCATTTCACAGAGAAGGACCGAGTCCTGGAAAGGAAGGCTCTCGCCAGCGTGCACACGGCTGAGCCTGGACTCCGAGGCTGGCCTTTCCTTGCTCCGCCTGCTGGGAACCAGTGTGAAGGTGAGGGAGGGCCCCCCAGCTGGGGGTTCAGGAATCAGGCTCCCTGGTGCTGTGGGAGGGGCTGGGGGTTGAGCCAAGCCTCCCAAGCTTGGGCCTGGCCATTCAGGAATGTGACCTGAGGTCCCAGGGCTCAGACCCACTTCTGACCTGCCTTCCTCATCCCCTTTTCAGGAAAGGCCTGTTGCCAAAGGCTTCCGTGTGAACATCCACACTGGGCTTTGGATCAGCTTCCACTGGCGTCCCCTCACTGACCCCAGGCCTCGGGGCGTGGGCCGGGCACCTGTGTGCCAGCCAGAGGCACTGACCGTCCTCCCTCCCAGGACCTGCCTCCCTGGGCCGGGCAGCCCTGAGATCCCGTTGCGGGGTGAGGAGACACCGCAGGCTCTGGGGCTGTAACTTGGCATCTTCTCAGGTGTCATGGTTAGAGGGACTGCCTGCCCTTCTCCTTCTGCACTGGTCGCCCCACCCACTAGTCCCCCAGTGTCTGCCCTGCGGCAGGGGCTGCCTGGGTGTCAGGTGCCACCTGGGCAGGGCACAAACTGGCCTCAGGGATGGGTCCCATGGGCCATCCGTCCTCCAGGGGGCGGGATGAGGGAGGAGCTAAGAGCTGACCCCTGTGGGCGGCAGCCTCCACCTGGAGCCGTCTGCGGGGAGGTTCCACTTCCAGGCAGCTCCTGGAAAAGGCAGGTGGCTGCTGCCCTCCAGAGTCCATGATGGGTACTGCACCTACAAGGCCCAGCTTGCCGGAGGGAGCTGGGGTGACCCGGAGCCTTGACCCTTGAGGGGACTGAGGTGCGTTGGGGTCACTGAGGCCCCGTGGGGGGACGGAAGCCTTGCATCAGGCCACTCAGTGGGACCCAGGTTCCCGATTCCCACTGAGTGCTTTCCTGTAAAACCCTCTTTCAGAAGCTGCCTCCGAGTTACCCCCAACCCCACACCTTCTGTCCAGGCCCTGCTCGGCCCGTCCAGCCATCTTGGGTCTGGCTCTGTCTCTCCATGTCCTGCTGGCTCCTGAAGGCCACTCAGCATGTGCTTAGGACAGTCCCTTTGCTGGGGATGTCACCTGAGCTGGTGGCAGGACCTCTCTGTGCCTCTGTCACCTCCGCTGTAAATGAGGGCCTGATGATGACCCAGGAGATCGCCCTGGCACGAGGCCCAAGGCAGAGGTTGGAAGGAACCAGCCTGGAGACTTAAGGGGCTGGCAAGGAGAAAGAGACTTTGGGGAGGCCTGCCAGCGGGGTAGGCTGTGGCACTCTCTGCACCTCTGTGGTGGGATCCAGAGCCTGTGGCTCAGCCATGTGTGTTGCCTGCCCTGGGGGCCTTCCCCTCTCACATAACCAGCAGGGGAGAAGATGTGGATCCCCCAAGCTTAACAGCCACTGGGCATTGCTACAGGGTGGGCAGCGCTCTGGCCGGGCACCGGTGTGCCAGCCAGAGAGCACACCTCTGTCTGCAGGAGCAGAGCTCCTTCTCTGCGGCTTGAGGTGGCATAAGCTCCTACAGGCCTTGCTTTGAGTTTTCCAAGCTTTTGCTCAGCCACTGGGGCCACAGCACAGACAGCCCGTGGCCTTAGGTGGTGCCTGAGGCCAGCAGCCCCATGGGAGGCCTTTTGGCTTGACCTTCCAGGGTAGGTGCCCAGGGCTGAGGGTGAGCTGAGGCTGCTGGGCAGGTTTGTCCTCCCTGCTGGGCCGAGTGGGCAGTGCTCCTACCTGCTCCTCTCCCTCTCTGGGGCCCTGAGGAGCACACGGGGTGGAGGGAAGGTCATGACAGCCCTTAGTCCTCAGGCTCTCAATGCTGGGCTGCCCTGTTACCCACTGCAGTTCCATGGGTGTCCTGTGCAGCCCATAGGCAGCTGGGAAGGCGCCCCAAGGGTGTGGCTGTGAGTGGGACGGAGGACAGAGATGCGTCTGTGCTGGGTGGGTGGAGGCCCATGGCTGGGGGGCCGGGCTGGTAGGGAAGAAGGTTGGGTTTGAGGAGCAAATGCCCCTCCTCCTTGTACCCTAAAATAGCAGGTGGTCATTACTTCCCATTAAGCACCTACTATGTGCCAGCCTCATGCTGAGGGCCTTGCATGCGTCATCTTAGTGAATTCTTACGGGAACCCCCTCAGATGTCGTTGTTGTCCCCACTTAACTGAGAGGAGAAATGTTTTGCCCCTTGTTACCTGGCTGGTAAGTGACCCAGCCGAAGTGAGAGTCCAGGTCTGTCTGATGCCAAAGCCCAGGATCCCTGGTCATCATTAGGGACCATTTCTGGTTTACAAAGACATAACTATAGTCTTTATATTTTTATATAAAAATGTATAAAAGCAACCCCATGTATCTTGCCCAAGTTGAGAATTTAAAACATGTCACGTGTTTTGGCCATGACGAAGTCGTCGGTACCAGACTTATCTGTCACCACAAACAACTCGAACACGGAACAAAAAATATGAGAAACAGCTGTTTCTAACACTGGACAACAGGTGCAGAGACAGAAATTCTTGGAGGAAGAGGCAAATAAGCCTTTGGCCGAGAGAACCTGGTGGCTTCACTGGGCTGCAGGGGACAGAGTTGGGAAACCAAGGAGGCCAAGGACTATGGACAGAGTCCTGGAGAGAAGGCAGCAGTGCAGGGGAGCCCCGAAAGAGTCCTGGAGAGAAGGCAGCAATGCAGTGGAACCCCCAAAATCCCCACAAGGGTCCACTTGACCCTTTGGCTGAATACTGAACTGTGCATAAGCAGAGTAAGATCCCACGAAGCCAGGGACCAACAGTGACCAGGGAGCTCTGTAAGCAGAATGACACCAGAGTTCACACCAGGCCAGGCGACGCTGGAACACCAGCCACCGGGAGCTAGAGTTCACACCAGGCCAGGGGATGCTGGAATGACGACCACCGGGAGCCAGAATTCACACCAGGCAGGGGATGCTGGAACACCGGCCACCAGGAGCAAGAGTTCACACCAGGCAGGGGACGCTGGAATGCTGGCCACAGGGAACCAGAGTTCATACCAGGCAGAGAATGCTGGAACGCCAGCCACTGGGAGTCAGAGTTCACACCAGGCCAGGGAACGCTGGAATGCCGGCCACGGGGAGCCAGAGTTCACACGAGGCAGGGGATGCTGGAACGCCGGCCACCAGGAGCCAGAGTTCACACGAGGCAGGGGATGCTGGAACGCTGGCCACCGGGAGCCAGAGTTCACACGAGGCAGGGGATGCTGGAACGCTGGCCACCGGGAGCCAGAGTTCACACGAGGCAGGGGATGCTGGAACGCTGGCCACCGGGAGCCAGAGTTCACACGAGGCAGGGGATGCTGGAACGCTGGCCACCGGGAGCCAGAGTTCACACGAGGCCAGGGGACGCTGGAACATCAGCCACCAGGAAGGAAGAACCCTCCCTGACTATCCGTCGTCGACCTCAGCTGCTTGGGAGTCTGAGGAGGGAGGATCGCTTGAGCCTGGGGAGGACAAGGCTCCAGTGAGCTATGATCAAGCCACTCTACTCCAGCCTGGGTGACAGACCAAGACTCTGTCTCAAAAAAAGAATGGCTGAAAAATTTCCAAGTGTGATAAAAACCCGTAGATCTGCAGATCCAAGAACCTCAAAGCAATGGAGAGTAAGTACAAAGAAGTCAGAGCAGCATACGTACAAAGCAGACCACGCCACAGTACCTCATAATGAAATGGCTGAAAACCAGGGACAGAGGGAAAAACTCTTGACCACCCAGAATATGCAGTAGATACCAAAGAAGGCCATGTCCTAGGTGAAGGGCTGAGGTAATCCTAGGGTGACAGCTCCTCTAGACATGACCTAATGAAGGTTCAAAACAAGTCCCGAAAGGACCAGGCTGATCCACAAATATGTTAACTGCATCAGCATAACCCTCAACATTTTTTTTTTTTTTGAGACAGAGTCTCGCTCTGTTGCCCAGGCTGGAGTGCAGTGGCTGGATCTCTGCTCACTGCAAGCTCCACCTCCCAGGTTTACGCCATTCTCCTGCCTCAGCTTCCCAAGTAGCTGGGACTACAGGCGACCGCCACCTCGCCCGGCTAGTCTTTTGTATTCTTTTAGACTACAGGCGACCGCCACCTCGCCCGGCTAGTCTTTTGTATTCTTTTAGTAGAGACGGGGTTTCACCGTGTTCGCCAGGATGGTCTCGATCTCCTGACCTCGTGATCCGCCCGTCTCGGCCTCCCAAAGTGCTGGGATTACAGGCTTGAGCCACCGCGCCCGGCCAACCCTCAACATTCTTGAAAAGAAGGCCAATAAAATCCAGAAACTCAAACACTTTGACATTTACAACCTCCAGCACCCAATGCAAAATTACTAGACATGTGAAGAAGCAGGAACAGGAACCTGTGACAGATAATTGGGAAAAAAATCAGTCAATAGAAACAGACCCAGAAATGACGTGGATGACAGGATTCACAGAGAAGGCATTTAAAACAACCATCAAAAATACGCCCAAGGATCAGCTGGACACGGTGCTGCATGCCTGTAATCCCAGCACTTTGGAAGGCTGAGATGGTGAGTTGCTTGAGTCCAGGAGTTCAAGACCAGCCTGTGCAACGTGGTGAAACCCCATCTCTACAAAAAATACAAAGAATTAGCCAGGCGAGATACTCGGGAGACTGGGGTGGGAGGATCAATTGAGCCTGGGATTTGGAGGCTGCAGTGAGCTGAACTCGCACCACTGCACTCGAGCCTGGGCAACAGAGCCAGACCCTGTCTAAAAAAAAAAAAAAAATCTATCTACCTACCTACCTACCTACCTCTTCAAGGATTTATAGGAAACCATGATCATAGTCAAAGGAGAGATGGAAAGTATAATAATGAATCAAATGGAAATTCTAAAGATGAAAATACACAATGTATGAAACAAAAAATCTACTGGATGAGATTAACAGCAGATTAAACTACTCAGTAAACTTGAAGCCAGGATAATACAAGTTACTTGAACTGAAGCATGCAGAGGAAAAACCCGGTGAAAAGGAAGAAACAGAGCCTTGTTGACCTGTGAGACAGCATCAGGCATCAAGCAGTCTAACAATATGTGTAACTGGAGGACCAGAAATGGGGGAGGGGGAAGGGAGAAAATATGTTTAAAGAAATGGCTGGGCTCAGTGGCTCACTCCTGTAATCCCAGCACTTTGGGAGACTGAGGTGGATGGATCACTTGAGGCCAGAAGTTCGAGACAAGCCTGGGCAACATGGTGAAACCCTGTCTCTACTAAAAATACAAAAATTAGTTGGGCGTGGTGGTGCATGCCTGTAGTCCCAGCTACTTGGGAGACTGAGGTGGGAGGATTGCTTGAGTCCAGGGAGGTCAAGGCTCCAGTGAGCCGTGGTTGGGCCACTGTACTCCAGCCTGGGTGACAGATCAAAGCTCTGTCTTATTAAAAAAAAAAAAAAAAGAATGGCTGAAAATTTTTCATATATAAAAACTCGTAGGTCCACAGATCCAAGGACCTTAGAATGAAATAGAATAAGTACAAAGATGTCAAAGCAGCATACGTACAAAGCAGACCACACCAAGGTATCTCATAATGAAATGGCTGAAAACCAGTGACAGAGGGAAAAATCACAAGGGAATAAAGACAAAAATAACTGCTGGCTTGTCATCGGAAACACTGAAAGCTGAGAGAACTAGAACAACATCTTTAAAGTGCTGAAAGAAAACAAAACTGTCAACCAAGATGTCCATTTCTCGTGAAAATATCCTTCAAAAATGAAAGGAGAATAAAGACATTTTAAGGCAAATGCTGAGAAAATGCATCACCAGTAGACCTACACTATAAGAAATGTCAAAGGAATTTTTTCAGGCTAAAAGCAAATGATATCAGATATAAATTAAAGTCTGCACAAGGCGCAGAAACCCACTGGAAATGGCAAATATGTCGATAAATTTGAGAGGCGTTTTTTCTGTGCTTCAAAACATTCCTTTTTTTTTTTTTTTTCTTTGAGATGGAGTCTCACTCTGTCACGCAGACTAGAATGTAGTGGCATGATCTCAGCTCACTGCAACCTCCACCTTCTGGGTTCAAGTGGTCCTCCTGCCTCAGCCTCCCAAGTAGCTGGGACTACAAGCATGCACCATCATGCCTGGCTAATTTTTGTATATTTTTAGTAGAGATGGGGGTTTCACCATGTTGGCCAGGCTGGTCTTGAACTCTTGACCTTGTGATCTGCCTGCCTTGGCCTCCTAAAGTGCTGGGATTACAGGTGTGAGCCACCACACCCGGCCCAAAACATTTCTTTAAAAGATCAGAGACTAATGTGAAAATAACGACAGTGTATTATCACATTTATATGTAAAAGTGAAATATATTACAGTAAAAGCACAAAAGGCAGGAGGAGAGAATAGAAATATACCAGAGTAAAGTTTGTATATTTTACAGTGAGTATAATATCACTTAAAGATAGATAATGATAAAGGTAAATACTGAAAACTCTAAATCAGACACTAAAAATTAAGGTGAGGAGCGATAGCTAATAAGCCCAGGGAGAAGAGAGAATTGAATCCTAGAAAATACTCATCCAAAAGAAGGCAGGGGAACAGAAACAAAGACGAAAACCAGATCTGACAAACAGAAAACAAATGGCAAGATGGTAGCCTATATCTAACCATATCAATAATTATATTAAAGGTGAATGGATTAAACACACCAATTAAAAGGTAGAGATTGTCAGACTGGATCAAAAGCAAGACCCAATGACATGATGCTTATTAGATAGGGTGATTCAAATATAAAGATACAGATAGGATGAAAGTAAAAGGAAAGTAAAAGATATGCATGCAAATACTAGTCACAAGAAAGCAGGCATGGCTCTGCTAATAGTAGACAATAGCATATTTCAGAATAAGAATATTACCATGGGGAAATATGTAATAATAAAGGATTCAGTTGGTCAAGAAGATAGTCCTAAGTGCCTATGCACATAATAATAGTTTCAAAATACACACAAGAGCAGATGATCACTGACCAGTCTGAAAGGAAACCAGACCCACAGTTATAGTTGTAGGTTTCAACACTTGCTCTCAACAACTGATAGGACACTAGATAGAAAAATCGCCAAGGGTATAAAACACTTGACCAACCCTATCAACCAACTTGACCTAATTGACATTTATAGAGCACTGTATGGACTATATGAACTCCAGAATTCATATTCTTTTCAAGTACACATGAAATATACACCAAGACAGACCACATATTAGGCCATAAAACATGCCTGCATACATTTAAAATGACTGAAATCCCACAGAGTATGTTTTCTGACAATACAATTAAATTAGAAACCAATCACAAAATGATATCTGAAAAATTCTTAAATATTTGGAAATTAATGCACTTTTAAGAAACCTGAAGGTCAAAGAAGGAATTGCAGAAGAAATTAGAAAATATTTGAACTGAATTATAATGAAAATACATAATATGAAAATGTGTGGACTGCCCTTAACGATGACTTTGAATGCTTATTAGAAAAGAAGACATGTTGAAAATTGATCTAAGCTTCCATCTTTAAGTGAAAAAAAATTAGTGCAAACTAAAGCCAAAGTAAATTAAAAAATAATAAATCAATGGAAATCAGTACCATAGACAATAATAGAGAAAATCAATAAAATAAAAGGCTATCTTTGAAAAGATCAATAAAATTGATAATACTAGATTACAAAAGAAAGAGATAAGGCTCAAATTACCAATATCAGGAGAGAAAGAGGGCCATGCTACTGATCTTGCAGACATTAAAATGATAAGAAAATATTCTGAGTAAGCTTTTGCCAATAGATTCAATCACTTAGATGAAATGGCCATTTTTTTTTTTTTTTTGAGACAGAGTCTCGCTCTGTCCCAGGCTGGAGTGCAGTGGCACGATCCTGGCTCACTGCAAGCTCCACCTCCCGGGTTCACGCCATTCTCCTGCCTCAGCCTCCTGAGTAGCTGGGACCACAGGCGCCCACCACCACGCCTAGCTAATTTTTTGTATTTTTAGTAGAGACGGGATTTCACCATGTTAGCCAGGATGGTTTCCATCTCCTGACCTCATGATCCACCCACCTCGGCCTCCCAAAGTGCTGGGACCACAGGCATGAGGCCATGTTCTTTAAAAGACACAAATCATCAAAACTGGCATAAGAACAAATAGAAAATCAAAATAGCACTGTGTCTATTGAAAACATGCAATTTTATATTTTGTTTATTATTACCATTATTATTTTTTGAGACAGGGTCTCACTGTGTCACCCAGGCCAGAGTGCAGTGGTGCAATCATGGCTCAGTGCAGCCTCGACCTCCCAGACTCAAGCAGTCCTCCTACGTCAGCCTCCTGAATAGCTGGGGCCACAGGCATGCACCAGACCCAGCTGATTTTTAAATTTGTTGTAGAGATGGGGTTTTGCCTTATTGCCCAGGCTGATCTCTTGAGCTCAAGTGATCTGCCAGCCTCAGCCTCCCACAGTGCTGGGATTACAGACGAGAGCCACTGCACAGGGCCTGTTTTTTATTTTTTTATCCCTAAACTTATGGTAAGAATCCTTAATTAAAAAACAAACAAAAAACCAAAAAAACCTTTACACAAAGAATACTCCAGGCCGTAATGACAGCGCTGGTGAGTTCAGTTAAACATTCAGTGAAAAGGAAGAAATAATACCAATCTCACATAACCTCTTTCAGAAACATGAGGAAGAAAAAAACATTTCTCAACTCATTTCATGAGGCCGGTATTGTCCTGACACTGATACTAAAAAGTCACAAGAAAATAAAAGTATAGACTAATATTCGTCATGGATATAGGTATGGAATTATTTTATAAAATATTAAATCCAGCTATTATCTAATCAGTAACATCTCATGATCGAGTGAGGCTTATCTTAGGAATGCAAGGTTGGCTTAATATTTGAAAATCAGTCAGTGGCCAGCACTTTGGGAGGCCGAGGTGGGTGGATCACCTAAGGTCAGGGGTTTAAGACCAGCCTACCCAACATGATGAAAACCCATTTCTACTAAAAATACAAAAAATGAGCCAGGCATGGTGGTGGGCACCTGTAATCCCAGCTGCTCAGGAGGCTGAGGCAGGAAAATTACTGGAACCTGGGAGGTGGAGGTTGCAGTGAACCAAGATCGCATCACTGCGCTCCAGCCTGGGTGATAAAAACTCCATCTCAAAAAAAAAAAAAAAAAAAAGAAATTCAGTCAGTGTAATTTGCCACATTAACAGACTGAAGGAGAAAAATCATATAACTTTTCAATAGGTCAAGAGAAAGAATTTGACTCAACCAAATGCTTATTAAAAAAAAAAATCTAGGCCGGGTGTAGTGGCTCACACCTGTAATCCTAGCACTTTAGGAGGCTGAGGTGGGTGGATCACAAAGTCAGGAGATCGAGACCATCCTGGCTAACACGGTGAAACCCCATCTCTATTAAAAATACAAAAAATAAATTAGCTGGGCGTGGTGGCCGGCACCTGTAGCCCCAGCTACTCGGGAGGCTGAGGCAGGAGAATGGTGTGAACCCAGGAGGCGGAGCTTGCAGTGAGCCGAGATCGCACCACTGTACTCCAGCCTGGGTGACAGAGTGAGACTGTCTCAAATAAATAAATAAAATAAATAAAATAAAAATCTCAGTGATGTAGAAACGGAAGGTCACTTGCTCAGTGTCTTAAAGGGTACCTGATAGCTCACAGCAGACCTGATGCTGGAGAATGGATGACTTTCTCTTTGGGATCTTGAGCCTGGCAAGGAAGTCCACTCAGCACTGCCACTCAACACTGGCCTGGCTTGTGCAGTGAGGCAACAAAACGTAAAACAGGATGTAACAGTAACTGTCTTGTTCTCTCTCTCCTCTCTCTGTCTCTGTCACTCTGCAGGTGACCTGAATGGGATTTAGAGAACCCTGAAGTGTCTACAACTGCACATAAAATTGAAGCCCACCCTCCAAGCCTGTTCACTCCCCCGGCCCCCAGCCCACCACCTCCCTTTCTTTCTAGAAGAAACCACAACTCGGAATTTGGTATTTATCCATCTCATACCACATTTTTGTTCCCTTGCTATGGGCATATGTAACCATCAAAGCCTACAGCGCTGCTCTCTGTGTTTTTAAACTCTTTGAATGATATCAAGCAGAAAATCTGTTCAGAAGCTCTGTGCTGGCTCGGAGGGGCTGGAAGTAGGCATACCCCAAAGGCCTGGGGCCAGGCAAGGCTGGGAGCCCACAGCACTGGCCCTCAGCAAAGCCAAGACCCTTTCTGCTCCTTGCCACCCACCCTTCCACCCCGCCCCACGCCCCCAGTCTCGAGGACCCCCTGGGCTTGCTGCTGGTCAGCTTGTGCTTTAGTGGGGGAAGAGCCTCTCCAAGGGTAGGAGTGTAGGTCTCAGGGTAGGGGAAGCCTGGGTGAGCCTAGGAGTGTAGGCCTGGGGGAGTGGGGAGCCTGGGTGAGAAGTGCTGCTTTAAGCTGCACCAGGGCCTCCAGGAATGGCAGCTCCATGATAGACCCCAGCCTTAAAGTGGGGATGGGCGGGACACACAGTTTTTGACAAATGATGTTAATCGAGGCACAATTTACGTGCAGTAAAATCCCCCTTTTAAAATGTACAGTGAGATGAGTTTTAATGAATGTATACCTGTGTAACCACCATCATGATACAGGATGTGTCCGTCGCTCTAGAAGTCTTGCTGTGCCCATCGCAGTAAGTCCCCTGGCCCTGCGCCCCCGGCGTGGATCTGTGCCCCATCCCGTAGCTTTGCCTTTTCCAGACATCGGTTGCACAGAACTCTCCAGCCCATGGCTCCCTTCACTGGCACACTGGCTTAGAGATTCAGCCGTGTGGCTTTGAGGCCCGCACCAGCGGCTGTCCCATCATTGCCGAGCAGTCTTCCTTCCAATGGAGGCATCACTGTTTTCAGAGGTGAAGTGGACCAAAGGCCAGACCATGTGCAGGACTAGAGCACACTCAGCAATAAGAAAGTGCCCACCTGAACAGACCCCTCACAGAGAAGATCTGCAGAAGATCTGAAGCAGTGGGGAGACACTCCACATGGCATCGTTAGGCGGCTGCAAATTGAAGCCCCAGTGCGTTGCTGGTACACGCCTGTTAGAACGGCCCGAATCCAGAACACAGGGGATGCCATGTGCTGGTGAGGATGTGGAGCAACAGGAGCCCTCCTTCGTGACTGATGGGAATGCAAAACGGTACAGCCATTCTGGAAGACTTTGGTGTTTTCTTACAAATGTAAACACACTTTCATCGTAGGACACAGAAACCATAGTCCTTTTCACCCAAAGGGGTTGGAAACGTATCCAAACAAAAACCTTTATAGTGGCTTCCGAAACTTGGAAGCTGGCACGATGTCCTCCAGTAGGTGAGTGGTTAAATAAACTGTGGTCCATCCAGACAGTGCAATATCATTCAGCGCTAAAAGACATGAGTGATCAACCCATGAAAAGACATGAAGGAGGCCGGGTGCAGTGGCTCACACCTGTAATCCCAGCACTTTGGGAGGCCGAGGTGGGAGGATCACCTGAGGTCGGGAGTTCGAGACCAGCCTGATCAACATGGTGAAACCCCATCTCTACTAAAAATACAAAAATTAGCCAGGCGGGGTGGAGCATGCCTGTAATCCCAGCTACCCAGGAGGCTGAGGCAGGAGAATTACTGGAACCCGGGAAGCAGAGGCTGCAGTGAGCCGAGATTACGCCACTGCACTCCAGCCTGGGCCACAGAGAGAGACTCTGTCTCAGAAAAAGAAAAGGAAAAGAAAATACCTGAAAGCATCTTAAATGGATATTTCTACGTGAAAGAGGCCAGTCTGAAAAGGCTGCATACACACTGTGTGATTCCAACGACATGACATTCTGGCCAGGGCAACGCTGTGGAGAATAAAAAGGTCGGGTTGCCTGGGTTGCAGGGAGGGAGGGATGAAGAGGCAGAGCCCAGAGGATTTTTGGGGCGGTGAAACCCAGCTGTATGACACTGATGTGGGGAATCCGCGCCAGTCCACGTTGGTCAAAACCCATAGAATGTACTCCAAGAATGAACCCTGACGGGGACTGTGGGTGAGGACGTGTGGATGCAGGCTCATCTGCTGAGATGGGGGACGGTGATAATGGGGGAGGCTGTGTATGTGTGGGGGCTGGGAGCACATGGCCATCTCTGCACCTTCTGATTGGTTTTATTGTGAACTAAAACTGCTTTAATAATGAAATTTTATTTAAAAAAACAGCACTCACTTTTCATTGCTGCAGCAATGAAAAGCACTAACGTCTGCCACAGCTGGCCCCCAAATGGCCAACACTTGATTGGTAACTGACGGCCTCCCTAAGTTTTGTCCCCACTTCAGTTCATATTCCAACTCTTCACAGGCCCCCTCCCTAATCCCGAAGGACACCTGCTTCTGGTCAGCCGCCTCCAGCTCCCCAGGCCAACAGCCTCCATCGGGGCTCACCTGGAGCCTTCCCATCTCCACTCTGAAGCTTCCCAGCCCCTTGCCTGCCTTGGAGGCTCTGCCAGGCAGGCCATGGCGGCCGGCTCTCTTGCTACAGCAAGCTCTGAGTAAGTGGCCTCTGCCTGTTCTCATTTGGGAGGTCTTTGTTTCTTTGCATAGTCCCTGCAGGCACCAGTGGGTGGACGTTTGGGTCCTTTCCGGGTTGGAGCTGTGATGACAAGGCTGCTGTGGGCGCTGGTGCACAGATCTTACATGGATGAGTGCCTGCTATTCACTGCGTCTTAAAGCTGGACCCTGCTCTGTCCTTGCCTCTCTGGCTTCCTGGAGCCTCCGGGTAGCCTGATGGGCTCAGGAATCCAGGACCACATACCCCAACGCGGGACAGAGGAAGAGCCAGCTCCCTCCCTCGGGCTCTTGGGTGGGCCTCAGCGCCTCTTTGGGGTTCGGGTCATGCCTGGGCTCTGCTTGTCATCTCAGAATTTCTTTCTCTTATTCCCTGGAACTGGGGGCGTGAATTCCATCCGGTTTCCCTGTCCTGAATGAGGACCAAGGCTTGTGGGAGACATTGTCCCGCCGTGGAGAGCCCGGACCCCGTCCACCAGCAGGGGTGGCAGCCAGGCTCAGGGCTGGTGGCTGCCTCTATCCCAGAGTCCCCCTTGAGCAACTTATGCTGCGGGACACATTTCTCTGGGCACCTCTGTCTGTACAAAAGCCACCCTCGTTCTGGCCATTTTACCCTGAATGAGGACACATTTTGATTTTTGGGAGGCTTTGCTGCCATGAGAATTAAGGTTAATGCTTCTCAAAATAGCTTCTCTGCAAATAACTGACAAGCTCACTTGGCCCAAAATGAATCTGAAGGGGAATTAAAAAGCATCTCTTTTCCCAGAAAACAGATTCCTCATTGACACATTTTTTTTTCTCCTGTTGATTTTTCCCTGTTTCCAAAATGGAGCCTTTTTCCTCAGTCTTTTATGCGAGGAACCGGCCGCAGGAAGACAAAGTCCACTTGTCAGCAATATTCTGTGAGTCTCTGTTCTCTCTCCCTCTGGGGTCGCCCTGACAATAGGGCCATTATCAGATAGCTCCCTTATTCCATAGATTTTTTCCTCTCTCCTCCAGGGCTAATGAGGAGAAAGTTTGCCAGGCTGAACAAAGATGGGAAGGGTTTTTACTCGTGGAGGCCCAGCGTGGCCAGCTCCAGGGAAGGGCCATTATGCGGAGGTTGTGTACTGTCATTCGATTGCTGTGAGTGACTTTTGGGATCAGGGCCATCCATCAGTTCTGTGATTCACATAATTTGTCCTCTGAGAGCGGAAACGTGTTTCCCAGAGAGAAGCCTTCCAGGCTGTCTCTGGGCCTCAGGCTCCCGGGGCCAAGCCCACATCTGACTGAGGGGGCTTAAGATCTCACCGCCGCTTCGTGAATCACATCGGGAAGGGAAGGAACCTTGAAATATTGAAAGGCATTGCCCCAGCTAGTCCAGCACTGTGTAAACACTTCACGTGGTGTTGTTAAGAACATAAAAATGCTCAACACCCCAGACTCGGGTCTGGGATCTTGTTCTGAGATCAGCCTCTGCGTGTGCCCGTTTGGCTGCCAGCAGGAGCTGCCGTTGAGGACCCCGGCCCACCCTCCCCCCCCCCGCTTCCCTTTACCTACATTAGAGCCTTCTCTGGCCGCTCGGTGGACTTGGGAGGCCCTGGTGATCCCAGAATCCATGCTGAGTAATGGCCCTCACAGCAAGCCACTGATTCACTCATCCCGTCATTCATTCAAGCAAGCAGCCTTCTCCCAGGCATGGGCCCCAAGCCAGGCTTTGGGGGCCGAGAGATGAATCAGGGAGCCCCCAGGAGTCCTCACAGCCCCAAATCCAGTGCATGTGGTATTTTTGGACTCAGTGGACAGAGGCTAAGGGGTGCCCTGCATGACCTGGGGTCTCAAGGTGCCAGTCTACGGGGAGGCTTAGAATCCCTGAGCACTTCAGCTGTGCTGGAGGAAGCTGAGCTAGTTCCCTGCCTACAGCTGCCTCTCCTTCCACAAATGCGAAGGGATAGATACGGGGGTGTCAGACGGGCAGCCCAGGGCTCTTGGCGTGTGGAAGAGGCGCTGCCGAGCCCCCTCCCGTGTGGTCTGGCAGGTGGGGAGGATCTCTTGCTGGTGGTATTATAGGTCCTGGGAGTTCGGGGCTGCTCCCTGGGGACTGGAGGGGCTGAGGAGGGTGGCATGGAGGGGTGGGGGTAGGGAGCTTCAGGGAGTGGGGAGGGGAGGCTGTAGGCAGGAGGGTCTGTGAGGTCTCAGGCAGGTGAGAGGTTCCCATAGGCACGGCCAAGGCGATAGCTGTGGTGGTGGCTGATGTGAGCAGGTGTCTGGCATCATAAATGTCAGTTTTATAATCAGCCTGGGCCACTCTCAAACAGGGGCCCTTGGAAGAAGATGCTGCTGGGAGATGGTCGAAGGCCCGCGGTGTTGACTCCGAAGCAAGGCTGTTGACCGCGTGTCATGGGTAATGACTGCCCACCTTCCCGGAACCCCAGCCAGGCCTGTGTTCCAGACACTCGGGGGTGAGGGAGGGGAGAGGTGTAGGGCACAGCTCCAGAGCCTGGCAGAACGGAGCCCAGGAGGCATTCAGAGGCCCTGGGTGGGAAGCCAGGTTGCCTGGGGCACATCAGTTCACCTCTGTGTCTGCAGGGAGCCAGTGGGGACCTATGTGGGTGAGACTGTTTGGGGCAATCCTGGCTGGGGAGGCTGGACTCGGCCTGGCTGGACATTCCCCTTTGAGGTTTACCCACCCTAGGCTTCTGGGTCGGGGTCAGAGCAGAATCGGGGTGGGGGATGGAGCCTCTCCCGGAGGCAGGAGGGCCCCAGGAAGGAATGCCAGAGAAGCCCCTGAGGAAACTGGGTCTTCTCCAGCCCCAGGGCCTCTGCTTCCCACCCCCCACCCCATGTGGCTGTCCCTTGTCAGGACAGTGTTAGGCTGTGTGAGGTGCTGGTGGACACAGCTTTCAGGGAGGGCTGACATGGGGAGGGCCACCCTTAGGAAGGGGTGGGTTGAGGACCGGCCTAGAACAGAGGTCCCCAGACCCCAGGCCATGGGCCAGGACCAGTTCTTGGCCTGTTAGGACCCGGGCCGCACAGCATGGGGGGAGAAGTGGTTGAGCGAACCCAGCTTCCTCTGTGTTTACAGCCGCTCCCCATCGTCCGCATCATCGTCTGCGCTCCACATCCTGTCAGATCAGCGGCAGCGTGAGATTCTCATGGGAGCGTGAGCCCTATTGTGAACTGTGCGTGAGGGATCTAGGCTGCTTGCTCCTCATGAGAATCTAATGCCTGATGATCGGTCACTGTCTTCCATCACCCTTAGATAGGACCATCTAGCTGCAGGAAAACAAGCTCAGGACTCCCACGGATTCTACACTATGGTGAGTTGTAGAATTATTTCATTATATACTCTAATGTAATAATAATGGGAATACAGTGGACGATATATGTAATGCACTTGAATCAGCCCCAAGCCATCCATCCCCTGGTCTGTGGAAAACCTGTCTGCCATGAAACCAGGTGCTAAAAAGCCTGGGGAATGTTGCCGTGGAAGATCGGTTCCCCCAGCACCTCCAGCAAGGAATGCTGCGTCCCCCGGAGGCCTCGGGGCAAGGCCTGTGGGGTAGGCCCTGGGTCCTGTGCACCTGGAGGCAGGCACAGCTGGGGGACATGCCTGGAGGCTGCTGCATCTATAGGCCATCATGCTTGGCGGAGGGACACACCTGGAGGTCACCGTGCTCACTGCAGGGCTGTCCAGGGAGTTGATGCCTTCCTGAGCTTATTCTTTTCTGGAAAATGGGAATAGCCAGGAGTCTGCCCTGGAAGATGGAGGGAACAACGCTCCAAGGGCATCAAGGCCTGGCCCCGGGACTCCTCAGTCAAGGCCAGGGAGCCTGGACCTCGGCCAAGTCCTGGCTTGCGCCTCCTCTCCCTTCCACAAGCCTGGGGCCTCTCCCTCAATGAAGCTCGCGGGCACCGAGGCTTAGAAAAGCACACAGATTTATTGCATATCAATCTCATGTATAAATTCATTGGAGCATTGGAAAGATTACATTTGGTATACAGTCCTATTCTACAGCATTAACCTCAAAATCAGCTTCTCCTAGGCCTTCTCTTAAGGAAATGTCTCTACACAAGTACATTTGTCTTTATCACAAGCATCAGAATGAAATTTGCAAAGTTGTTCTTTTCATGATTTCCTACACTTCATGTCTCATTTCATTCTTCTCCCACAGCGATTTCCGTATTAATTGGGAACTGTGCCTCTTTTGCGTCGGCAGTTCAGGACTCCTAGTCTCGGACGTAGATCCTAATCACATATTCAATAAGTGCATCTACAGAATTTTCCTTTTAATAAAAATTTCACCAACAGACACGATAATGACCGCTACGCAGGAGTCATGCACAGTTTACTTATAAACAGAAGCAATTTACAATCAAGGGGGACGTGGGGCGAGCGCCAGCCTCCTCCTCAATGGTCTTTTTAAACATTATATGAAAACCGGACATTTACATTTGATTTGTTTTTCAACACTGTACAGTTCTAAAAGAAAAAACAAAACAAAACAAAACAAAACGAAACCAAATCTATCATGTAACAATGGCAAAAGGTGGCGGGCGGCACAGGTCTGTGATTCTGCGAGGATTCTTTATATAGACCTTAAGGGACAAAGTCCGTATACACACACGCTTTAAATTACGATTCTGACACCAGGGCTCAGCATCCCTTGTGCTGAAAGAGAAGTGGCAATGCACGTGACGCCAAAGGCAATTGTTAGAATGACTTTTGTTCACGAGTGAATCGCACGTTTGGAAACTCAAGCTGCCTTTTATTTATTTATGTAGTTTTTTTCCAAAAGTGGTGATACGAACCAGTGACAGAGAAGAACAAAACAAACACAAGTATGGAATGGAAGGAGCTGAGGAGCTCTTCTCAGAAGAACGCAAGAATGTTTTCGTCACAGTATCACTCATTGCTACAGAGACACAGTTTCATGGCTTTTGATACCCGGCTGACCTCCACTGACCAGGAGCAGCTACGTCCTGGCATCCCTGGCTGGGAGGGGAGCCTTGCCCTCCCCCCCAAGGCTGCAGTGCAGGGGCGAGCTCTCCTCTCCCTCCCCTAGGACAGCACAGTGAATATAGCTCAGTAGGTTTCAGTCACTTGGGCAGGGGGACGGGACAGAGGAGCAGGGGACCACAATCCAGTGCTTCGAGGCTTCGAGTCTAAAATACGTGATATGTATTCAGGCAAGTGCTTTGCAGACGCTCACGGGGAAGCGGGGAAGGCAGAGGACACCAGGGCCCTTGGAATTTCCAGGGCTGGACTCTGGGGATGTGGAGGTCTTGGCCCGTCGGGGTCTGGATGGGACAGCTGCAAGCATGGCCTTGTAAAGGAAGGCCTCTCCAGCTGGGTAGTCTCTCAGGCCACGCCATGCCCATCCCAGCCACTGCTCCACACCCCAGGGCCCCATGCAGGGTGCAGGGGCTCGCTTCTCTGGGTTGGAGTCAGTGACATCTTGGGTCCCCCTCATGAAGGGTCTGCCGGGCCCACAGAGGAGCAACCCCATGGGCCCAACCTGGGGATGAGAGCAGGAACTGGTGGGGACGTCGGCTCGCTGGGGGTTGGGTTCTGAGGAGCAGCAGAGGGCAGGTGCGAGGAGGCCTCCTTTGGAATTTCCGTTTGGGGGATGGGGGTTGACAATCCAAGGAGTTAGCATTGGGGCAGCATTTAGGCTGAACGGAGGGGCCCTGGACCCCTGGCTTGCAGCCCTGACCCTGGCCACCTGGCCACAGACACAGCCAGTTGCCTTGTCGCGTCCCTGTCCATGCTACACAGCGACATGGGCCCCTTATAGTGTGGTGACAGTTGAAGGCCAGAATCTCTGAATTCTCACACCTGGGCCGGGCTCCCTGGCCCATGTCATCTCTGGGCACCAACACTGCTGGGCGGAGCAAAGCTGGGAGGGCAAGGCTCGCTGGGGCCTGGGGCCACGCTAAGTGTCGGCGCCATGTTTTGGGGTGCACCAGCCCAGGAAATAAGTGCTGTCTTTGTCAGGGGCAGTAAGAACAGGGCCTCCTGAAAATGCCAAGTGCTGGGACCTGGGGGCTGGATGCTCAGGAGAAACTGGGCTTGCTATCATTTTCAGGGGGACAAAAATATGTGACTTAAAATGTGCAACCAGGACTCTTGGGAAGGGTGGAAGGAAAGAGCGCCGAGAGAAGACAGGATGCTTGGGAAGACAGCTGAAAACGGTGGGATGGGACAGGGAGATCCGGAGAGCAACGGTAAGGGTGGCCCTCATCGGTTCTGCTTCTGCCGAAAAGACGCGCTGAGGGCTCCATCCGTCCGAACGTCCCACTTCAGAGAGATGGGGCCGTATTGCAAAAAAAAAAAAAAAAAAAAAAAAAAAAAAAAAAAAAAAAGCACACACCTTACTCTTTCACAGAAGAAATCATATAATTTGGGTTTACAGAAATGGGGTGTTTATGTCCGAGGTTGAATTTTTACAAGAATCCCATCTAGATCAAGGAAAACTGGAAATTCCTATGCGGTACCTGGTGGGTCTGACCCAGGGGATGTTGTGGAAATGCATAAGGAGGCCTGAACGGTTGTGTTTGCAGATCCTGAATCCTTCCCGACACACCAGCTGGCTCTTCTGCAGGCAGCTCCCCCGCTGCCCCGGGGGGCCACCCAGGCCGCACGTGGCCCCAGCGCACGCACAGGTGGGTCTCGTCTTGTCACGCCGTGCAGATCTGGCGTGGGAGGGGTCCCTTTCACTGTGATACATCAGGTGGAGCCTCCTGCAGGAACCTCCCCATGGCAAGTCTTCAGTGCAAGCCTGGACCGCCTGGCACCCACAGAGACGATTGTCTTTTGGCCTGGAGCAGCCAGGACATCTCCTGTCACCGCTGGGGACAGCTTGAGATGTCCACGCGTGACACAAACCCACACCAAGGTGGCTTGCACCACTCCTGTTTGTATTTACGCTCTTTTTTTTTTTTAAGGGCAACGTGGGCGTTTTTTTTCTCTTCTTGTTGGGACACTATCATGATTTTTTCTTCCAAACAATACAAGAAATAAATAGAACACTTGTCTTAAATGCAAATGCAACTGAAACGCAAATTTAACAAAAACATATGATTGTCTGGTAAACGGCAGCAGGGACAGCAGGATTCATGGGGGGGACGGGGGTATTTGGCACATAAAAAATCGCCCCACTCCCACACGACACACAACCTTATTACACGGTTTTGGTCCTTCACCAGATACTTATATTAACATTATTTCTTCACAATAAGAATGTCTAATGCCAAAAATACTGTTAAGGAGGAAATAAAATAAGAAAAGAAATGAATTAGAAAAAAATTACAAGTTATATACAGATTAAGGTAAATTCCATCAGGGAAAAAATTATTATTTGAAATTGGCCCCTATGGGAATAATTTAAAGCCCATCCGAGTGGGGAAGAAGTTGCATCCCGAGAGAGGGAGGCGGCCGGGCCCCGGGGGTTGTGCTGTCTCTGCTGCTTGCGGCAGGCTCCCCCGACGCCCTTCTGTTCTCAAGCTGTGTCTCACCAAGAGCGCACAGGAAGAGCGACGTGGTGACTGTGTCGTCCATCCGGAGTCTCAGGCACAGGTACGGCTTGGTGGCCCGGAGCCATCCGCTGGGATCGCTCCCCAGGGCAGCCACGTGGAGGACACCGGAGAGGCTGGGGTCAGGTGGGAGTTGGGAGACCCAGGACATGGCCAAGGCCCTGCCTTCAGAAGACGGCGGTGGGTTCCGGCGTGGGGTGGCCAAGGCAGGGACAGAGGAGGGAAGGAAGGTGGGTGCCCGGCCACATCTCTGCATGGTGGACTCAAGCCATGGGCCCTCGACTTCCCCGTACAATTGAGGGGTCTTAGGTGGGGGCCTGTGGATTCCTCTGAAGGCCACGTGGCGGCCCTGGCACCAATTCCATGTCACATGATGGCAGGCATGCTCCCCATCCCAGCCTCGGGCAGGCCTGCAGCCCAGGGCACCCTGTCTAAGACTTCCTCAGCAGTCTGCACGGCTCGCGGGTGTGGTCCCATGCCTCTTGTTCTGCCTCGGGGCACCCAGCGTCACCTTGGTGTATACAAATAGGGACAGAGATAGAAAATTTCTCCATTATCTACAGTATAAAGAACACGCCCAGGCACAGTGCGGGTTCCCAGGCAGACTCGGGTTTGCAAACGAGCTCAAATTTCAAAGCAATGCAAAATTACTTTTAAAAAACAATTTGCAAGTCATTTTTTGATTTTTAAAAAATACTGTCTATTTTTAAAACCACATGCTTAAATAGACTCTGTAGTCAATACGATTACCAAAAGGGTTATTCTTGTCATTTCATTATAAAAATCATTTGAGTGATCTCTCTCTTTTGAGCACACCCGTCTATCCACTCCCTTCTGCGACCCCACGCAGGCACCCAGCAGTGGCCACCAGCTTCTGTCTCAGCGGAGCGTCCACCTGTCCACGGGTGGATTCTGTGTCTCAGCGGAGCGTCCACCTGTCCACGGGTTGATTCTGTGTCTCAGCGGAGCGTCCACCTGCCCACTGGCTGATTCTGCGAGGCAGCTCCGTTGGCTGTCTCTGGACGGCCGCCTGCAGGACCATCACTGAACAGTGTTCTCAAGACCAATCGTTGGAGATTGTGAGATTCTACGGCTGCTTTAGGGACTTTCGGGGTCTGAGTTTCCACTGGAAAAGTCGGAATGAAACATGGTGGGTGGGGAGGATGCTGAGGAGTGGCCACACGCAGGGACGGGGTCCTCCGCGGCCCCGTCAGCCTCCGTCCTCCGCGGCTGGTGCCCTCACTCTGGCCGCCGGCCCCCGGCCGCCCAGCCCGTCAGAGGTGGTTGATGGGGTGAAATGCTCCAGACTCCGACGTGGCTCCAGTGATGTTCAACCAAGCGTCCAAAGAGCCCTGGGAGGGGGTGTGGAGAGGAGTGTCTTCGGAAAGGGACAGCATCATTGCATATGCCTGGCGGGGAGGGGATGACACACACACAGGACAGGCAGGTGAGCATGTGGGCAGGGCGGGCCATCCCAGACAGGCAGGTGAGTGCGTGCGCCGGGCGGGCCATCCCAGACAGGCAGCGCATGGGCAGGGCGGGCTGTTTCACACAGGCAGGTGAGCGTGCGGGCAGGACAGACCATCCCGGGACGGCAGGGCCAAGCCTCGTCTGTTCCCAGCCTCCCGCAGCCCTGGCCTGGCTCAACCTCGCCCTGGTCCACAGTGGGAAGAGGGAGCAAAAGGGACTAAGAGACCCAGATTCTCTCCGCAGCCTGGAAGAGGAAGACATGAGCAGCCGTGACAGTGGGAGGGAGGAAGGCCACCCGCTGCTCAGAGTGATGCCGGGACACTGGAGTGCCAGTGCGGGGCCTCCTGTGCACACCAGTTCCCTTGGCTGCTTTGGGGTCCTCCCCCTCAAAGCCTCCTCTCCTTCCCACCCCTTCCCCCCAAGTTTTCTCCACTTGGTGATCAGCAGAAACTACAGACACGTGTCTGGTCTAGGAGGGCCCTGGGGGTCAACAAGAGCCACCCCTGCCAGGGGATGCCTGTTTTGGTGACCATGGGGACACTAAAGAGCTGCCTCTGGGACAGGGACGTGCAGCATTTCTGGGCCGATGGGATTCTTAGGAAGTGCAGGTATGTTTCCAGGCATTAGCTCATGGGACATCCTTCTGCCCCCAGCACAGGGCAGGTGGGGATGGGACTTGGGGAGCGTCGTGTGCGGGTTAAGGGCAAGGAAGGTGGGGAAGCCCAATGCTGTCCCACCCGAGTTAACACTCCAGACAGAATTAGTAAAAAGACAAAGACAGACACGCAGACGGCTTTTGCTGAGACCTGGGGCGGACCTGTTTCCTCTGGGAGGGCTGTAGAGAGCTGAATGAGACCCCCAGTCCCTATAGACTGGAGAGATACGTGGGCAGGGCCCTGGGGCCACCTGCCCTAAGGAGAGAAGCTGAGAAGCACCTGGGGCCAACCCTGGTGCCCTTGCTGACCTCATAGCTCCAGCCGGGAAGCAGAGACCGCCCGGCTGGACAGCTCTTCCCGTGGGAAAAATCCGGACTGCAGGCCACTGGGGCCCAGCTCAGAGAGGGAGTGAGACGAAGGCGGCTGGGCGGGCCAGAAACCTGCTCACAGACCTTTCCCACTGAGGACCACAGGAAGGTGAGCTGCCCATGTCCACGAGTGAGCTCCCTTGTGAGGGTCCCGCCAGGGTCATCGGCTCTCAGCCCCTCCCTGCTGCACCCCAGCTTGCGGGAGGGCGGTGGTCACTGGGGCCTATCTGGAGGATGCAGCACGGGGGCGTTAGTAGTGATCAGAGCTTCCCCAGGCCTGGGAGGGCCACGGCGGGAGGTGAGTGCTGGCTGTCCCCTGGCTGAGGAGGCCAGGTGGGGTGGGGGCGGGGCTCTGGTGGGTACCTACCTGGTTCTTAGCCTGCCTGCACAGTGTATGTTTTAAAGCCTCAGAATCTAAGGTGGAATTAAGCACATCTTTAACTTCAAATGCTTCCTCAGCTGCTCTGCGGAGGTCCAGCCCCTTCCCAAAAGTCGGCATCGGCTCCAAAGCTAACAGACCGCCTTCATGGTCCTCAGCACACCTGCACCAATGACCGGGGAGAGGGAGGGCCTGCTGTTAGCAGCCTGGCCTTGGCCGCCTCTCTGATGCCGCAAGGCCTGCTCCGGGCCTGCATGCACGCCACTGCATCTCTGCCAGCCACATGCACAGGGAGACAGACACACGGACACACAGACGCCTGGACGGGAAGCCACACGGATGCAGGAGAGTGACAGACAGAGGTCAGGGCGGGGGTGAGTGCGTGCACACACATCAGGCAGCAGGCAGGGGGCTCAGATCTTTCGAGTGGAGGGTGGAGAAGGAGGCTTCAATGCTCTAAGACCCCAGGCAGCTCCGAGAGGCCCGGGGCTCCCTCTCCCCGGGGAGGAAGCACCGCCTCCAAAGGGCCTCCTGGGGGATCTGGGAATGCTGGCAGTGTCGCCCAAGCCTGATACTGGCGGTGAACACTGAGGACATGGGGAAGTGGCTCTGGCTGGCACAGAATAGTGGGTGCTTGGCCCCTGTGCCCACGGCCCTCTAGGGGCTGCACACGCTGTCCCAGGCTGACGGGCAGCTCTGCTGCAGGGCTGGGGGCCTCCATGTCTGCTCAGTGCAGGGAAATGCCTTCCCCTCCACACTCTGCTTCCAGCCTCCAGGGCCCCTGGGGGTGGGTGGGGGGCTGAGAGCCCCTGACCCTGTTGCCCGTGGCTCAGCCTTGCCCTGGCCTGTGTGTAGGAGCCCCGAGAGCCCCGAGGTGGCTGTGCTGGAGTAGGGGCTGAGCCTGGGATAGGCTCACAAGTGGTTGAAGAGGGAGGTCCCCCTCCCGATGGACGCCCACGTTCCCCCCTTGCCCCGTCCAGGAGCACACGGCTGCCCCCACCTTCGGGTGTGGTCAAAGCCCACGGCCAGGGAGGTGGGTGGTTCCTCGTCCTCCTCGTCCTCATAGGTGGCCTGGGGTTCGGGTGCGGGGGACACCGTGTCGTCCTGCGACTTCCCGGCCAGGCTGTCCTCATCGTCCTCCTCCAGGTCATCGTCATCCTCCTCCTCCACGTCCTCCTGCTTCTCGCTGGCTAGGCCTGGACACTGGGAGCTGCCGTCCACGTCCTGCATCTCCGGCCTGAAATGACACAGGAGGAGATTGGCCAAGTTCAGGCGTCTCTCTCCTTGCCACGGACCCCCAAAGGCTGGTGACTTGGCTCTGCCCCCACTGCCTGCCCCAATGACCCTCAGCCCCCTTCCTGAGGGAGCTCCCACCGGTCCCCGGGCCCAGCCACTGAGTCTGCAGAGTGAGAGGCACGGAGGCCTTGGGGCGGTCCCAGGAGAGGAGGACAAGTGCTCAGGGTGGTGGGGGCGGGGCAAGGCCCAGCAGCAGGCGGCTGTTGTGGCCGTGAGGGCACCAGGGCCAGGCGGTGTTGGGGAGGAAGAGGTGGGCAGTCCTGTGGGGAAGCTGGTCCTGCACTGGTGCGGGGACTGCGCACTGCACGAGAGGCACCCTCAGGGCAGACTTCGGGGGGAAGGATTTCAGGCTGACAACTTGAGGACGTGAGCACTGGCCCGAGAGCCGGGAGCCCCGGAGGGCTCTCTGGGATCTGGAGAGTGAGGGCCCAAAGCCTGTTGTCAGCAGTCTGACAGCACCAGGACAAGCTTGCTTCAGAGCCTGAGGGGACTCTCCTGCAGCCCAGGGCTCTCCTGACTTCCCCCAGGGTCACTGCAGCCTGGCAGGACCCTCCACTCCGGTTCCTCAGTATTAAGAAAAGAACAAAGTGTGCATGGGCGTGGCTGAGCGTTCTCATTTCTTTCAGGAAGAGCCACTAGAGTTTGGCTCATCTCCATGTTCATGGCCAAGAGCTGTGTCTTGGGTGGGCTGGGCCCCAGGGGAGCCGAGGGCCCCTGGGCAGGTGCTGGACATGCTGGTAGACGGGCCCAAGCAAAGGGCAGGGCACGCAGTTCTTGGACTGCCCACGCCCAGAGCCCCAGGGCCACTCTTTCTTGTCCTCACTCTGCCTGGGGGCACTGCCCCCCGCCGCCCTGGGAGGTACCCACAGTGCAGGGGAGATGCAGGAGTCCTGCTCTTGGCATCCAAGCAAGAAAGTGACAGCGTCTCCCAGTGACTGACTTCCATGTCTCAGACTCGCCTGTGTGCACAGGAACTGGGCTTGGGGAGGCCGTAATCCCCCGGCTCTCCACAGATGCCACGTCTCTATCTCTTGTCTTTCTGCCTTCCAGGATGGACAGAACTCAGCAGGCTTCAGGGCTTGAGGACAGTTCCTCGGTCCTGGTCGCCTATGTTGGGTGCTGGGAGTGTCTTGTATACACACCCATCTCCTCAGCCATGGAGCTGCTGGGATCTGGGTCCTGGTTCTCACTCTGGTTGTTGGTGAGGTGCCCTTGGGTGGGGTTGTCTTTGGGGCCTGTGCCCTCTCGATGACCCGAGGACATGCCCCTCCCTGTCCACTCTGAGGACGGGATGAGATGGCGCAGGATGAGAGCCCAGGCTCATCACATGGGTGCCTTCCTGTCCACTCCGAGGACAGGACGAGATGGCGCAGGGTGAGAGCCCAAGCTTATCACATGGGCATGTGCCGTGAGATCCATCTGGTGGGCCCACGTGGGTTTGCATGGAATCCCCGCCAGCTGGGGGCAGGGGCTCTGCCCTCTTTATGTCTGCTGCACACCCCCTGTGCACAGAGTATTTGCTTTCCAGTGTTGGGGAATGGAGTGTCCGGCTCGGACACAGAACAGGGCCTGGTGGCTGGTTCGGCTCCAACAGGGAGGACAGTCAGTTTCCCAGAGCTGCCCAAACCAAACCCCACAGTATGGGGGCCTGAAGCAGCAGCCGTGGATGCCTTTATAGCTCTGAGGCCAGAAGTCCAAGATCCAGGCGAGGGCAGGCCGGGTTCCTTCTGAGACTCTGGGGGAGAATCTGTCCCTGGCCTCTCTCTAGCTCCTGCTGCTGCTGGCCCTCCTTGGCCATCCTTGGCAACCCTTGGCCTTCTTTGCCTCTCCTAGGTGACCCTTGGCCCTCCTTGGCCATCCTTGGCGACCCTTGGCCTTCTTTGGCTCTCCTAGGTGACCCTTGGCCCTCCTTGGCCATCCTTGGTGACCCTTGGCCTTCTTTGCCTCTCCTAGGTGACCCTTGGCCCTCCTTGGCCATCCTTGGCGACCCTTGGCCCTCCTTGGCCATCCTTGGCGACCCTTGGCCATCCTTGGTGACCCTTGGCCCTCCTTGGCCATCCTTGGGGACCCTTGGCCCTCCTTGGCCATCCTTGGGGACTCTCGGCCCTCTTAGGTGACTCTTGGCTGGGAGGCGCATCACCCCGACCTCCGTCTCCGTTTTCCCTTGGCCTTCTCCTCCATGTGTTTTTCTCCAAGTTCTCCCTTTTTTCTTTTTTTTTTTTTTTTTTTTGAGACAGAGTCTCACTCTGTCGCCCGGGCTGGAGTACAGTGGCCGGATCTCAGCTCACTGCAAGCTCCGCCTCCCGGGTTTACGTCATTCTCCTGCCTCAGCCTCCCGAGTAGCTGGGACTATAGGCGCCCGCCACCTCGCCCGGCTAGTTTTTTGTATTTTTTTAGTAGAGACGGGGTTTCACTGTGTTAGCCAGGATGGTCTCGATCTCCTGGCCTCGTGATCCGCCCGTCTCGGCCTCCCAAAGTGCTGGGATTACAGGCTTGAGCCACCGCGCCCGGCCACTCCCTTTTTTCAAGACTGTCAGTGCCGCTGGATTGGGGCCCACTTTACTCCAGTGTGGCCTCTGCTTAATCCCTCCTTAAAGACCTTATCTCTGAAGAGTCCCATTCTGAAATGCTGGGGGCTGGGACTTCCACCTGGGAATGTTGAGGGACATAATTCAACTCAGGGGTTCGCTGGGCTGCAGGACCAGGACGCCCGACAGGCAATGGATCCTTTCTGACGGCAAAGGACAGGAGCTGGTTCCGCAGGAGGCCCAGGGAACGCCCTGCCACCCCAGGGACTGGCTGCCTATGTCCCTCTTGCCCTATTCTCATTTTCGACAGTGACGTGGGGGCTCTCAGGACGAGGCCAGTTGGACCTGGGGACTTTGCCTCTGCAGGACGGGCCTTCCGAAGGCCTGGGTCTGTGGCCAGCTGTGCCCATATGTTCTGAGGTGTTGAGAGCCTCCCTTGTCCCCATCCCCAGGGCTGTGAGGAGCAGGGCATGGTGGGCCTTGGCAAAGGCGATGGGGAGGCCCAGCCACACGTCTTTCTCCTGGAGACAGCCCTCTGTCCTGGTGGGGCTTCTGCAGTATGGCCGGGCTGCCACCCTAGCTTGGGGCACGGGGGCCTTGCTGTCTTCCAGGTGGTTCAGCCTCTGCACACACTCCTGCTCCTGGGCTCACCCTGGCAAGGATGCCATTGAAGAATCCTCGCCCGTTCCTCACCTGGTCTTGCTCTGGGAGCTGCAGTTTAGGGGATCGTGCCTGAGGACAGGGCTGTGGGGCGTAGGTAAGGCCTGGCCCATGGCACTTACGGGTCTGACATGCAGCTGCAGGGAACACGAACAGCTCCCGTGCGGCTGTCTCAGCATGGCCAGAGCTGAGTTCCCTTCAGGCCGTTGTTCCTGGAGCCCAGCGGGGAATGCAGGGACAACCTTGGGGCTGCAGAGCAGGTGGGGTTGCAGCAGGGTGGAGGTGAGGCTTTTGGGACCATGGCCCATGGCCAGCTTCTCCCCCTGACCTGGGCTCTGATGGAAGAAGATGCTGAGGGCCCTACAGGCGAGCTCACCTACCTAGGAGGGGCAGACTTGGAACGTGGCTTTGCCAGAGCCAGTGTCCAACTGCCTCCTGTGTTTATTGCTTGGACGCCTCTTTCCAGGTACCCCCACTCTCCTAGAAGCAATGACAGGAAGACGCAGCCCTGCCCTGGAGGAGCAGATGGACTCTTAGGGAGCCCGGGTTTCAGGGGGATTATTCCTCACCTGCTGGAGGTGGTAGGGAGTGAGCTGGGCCCTGCGGGTACACAGCCTTAGACCACCCATGGCCAGTGCGATAAGAGCGTGGGCTCTGGCTCCAGGTTCTGGGCCTGAGCAATGCACCTCACTTCCGTGGGCCTCGTTTTCCCTTCTGTAGAATCAGGGGATCACCCCCTCAGGCCTCTTAGAGTTTGGAACATCTTCGGTTCTCTGCCAGCTGGCCTGGCTTTAGCTTTTACACAGGAAGCAGCTCTGCTAGGGTGTCTGAAGGCTCCCCCAGAGTAAGTGGGGCACATGGAGCCCTGATAACCCAGGTTGCACAGAGCACGTGCCAATATTCTTGGATCTGAATTCCCCCCTTGTTCTGCTGCTCTGTGTGTTTATATACACATGTGCACATGCATGTACATGTGTCTCTATGTGTATGCACATGACTGTCACACGTGTATGTGCACACACTGTCCATGTGCATGTACTTGCATGTGTGCACATGCATGTGTGTAGATCTATGCAGATATGTTTACGCATGCACATGTTATGCACACATGTGTGTGCATGTGTGTACATGCATGCCTGTATTTGGGCACCTGCATGCACCTGCATATGTATACATATGTATACACACATGCATCTCTGTGTGCATATGTGCATGTGAATGTGTACGTGTACATGGGGCATATACGTATGTGCACGTGTGCATGCATGTGTATTACACACGTGTACACATGTGTATGTGTGTGCATGTGTGTATTTCAAGGTGAAGCATTTTGGTTTGGAAACTTTTAGTGCCTCAGATTAAATCAAAATGTCCTCGAGTTTCAGAGGCACAGCTGAACTTGTGGTCGGCTTGGTCACCTGGCTAGTGTTTTGCGCACATATCTGTTAATAGTGAGGTCAGTAAGCCCAGGGGTGCTTACTCTCATGACTCTCCAGGTGGAGGAACTGAGGCAGACAGCACAGCTTCCCCAGGTTCCCAGAGCCCGGGGGCCTCACCCTCTGTGGTGAGGCCCCCACTGTGCCTTTCTGGATGTGCCAGGGGCTGGTGCTGGGGTCCTCTGAGGGTGGCCATGCAGGGCTGTTGGCCGGGTCCACACCTTACCCAGCCCGAGATAGTTTTCTTACCGTTTCTCTGTTCGCGTTGATGCTTGGTTCATCTCACTATTGGCAATAAAGTTTCTGATTTCTGAGAAATAAGAGTCTTCTTTCTCATCTAAAAGTGCGTGGTTGTCCGACTCTGAGGTTGGAGAGGAGGCGCTGGTCCCCAGGTGGTTCGTGAGGACCCCAGGGTGCTGGCTCACTGCGGAGGGGAGAGAGTGTCAGGCAGTGGCCTCTCGGTGATCCCCTCCCTCCATGGGGCAAACCAGCTGCGAACAGTGCACACTTGGGGTGCTCTTAGGGAGGCAGGTTTCTTAGGGACACTGGAGAGCTCTGGGTTCTCTTGAATGACTACGGTTTGAGGGGTGCCTGTTGGCTTCCTGAGGTATCATCTGTGGCCCTCTTCCCTGCCCGGTGCCCCCTACCCTCCTCTTCCCCTCCCCCTCTGTGGGGCCTGACCTTGTGGGTGGCCCACCTGGTGCGTTCTCGTGCTCGTGCTTCTTGAGGTGCCGGTCCAGGTTGGTCTGCTGCCCGAAGCAGCGGTTGCACAGGTGGCATTTGAAGGGCTTCTCCTTGTTGTGGATGTTCCGGACGTGCCGCTGGAGGTTCGAAGAGATGCTGAAGGAGCGGTCGCAGTACTTACACCTGGAAGAGGCACACGCGCTCCTCAGCGCAGGCTCTGGCTCTGCCTGGCAGGCCGGGCCACAGAGGGTGGGGGGAAGGGAGCTCGTGTCCCTGCCCTGCGCCCCGTGCACAGCTTTGCCCCGCTGTGTCCCGGAGGCTGCTGGATATCCCAGCTGGAGAGCCAAAGGCGTCCTGGGGAAGCTGTCCCTAGAAACAGCCCTGACTTCAAGAAGTAGGGGTTCAAGGGCCGGGCACAGTGGCTCACGCCTGTAATCCCAGCACTTTGGGAGGCCGAGGTGGGCGGATCACAAGGTCAGGAGATCAAGACCATCCTGGCTAACACGGTGAAATCCTGTCTCTACTAAAAATACAAAAAATTAGCCGGGCGTGGTGGCGGGTGCCTGTAGTCCCGGCTACTTGGGAGGCTGAGGCAGGAGAATGGTGTGACCCCAGGAGGCGGAGCTTGCAGTGAGCAGAGATCGCGCCACTGCACTCCAGCCTGGGTGACAGAAAGAGACTCTGTCTCAAAAAAAAAAAAAAAAAAAAAAAAGCAGGGGTTCATTCTTCTACTGTTCTGTGGGTGGTGGATCCCCCCGGAGAGTGTCCCACGTCCCCTGGGCAGGCGGTGCCCCTGATCTTCCAGCGTCTCCCGCCCTCTGTTGTCTGGTTCTCCCTGGTCCCCAGGCCCCGCGGTGGGCAGGTGGGCCGCCGGGGACGACGTGCTCCTTGCAGCCTCCGGAGGGCGGCCTTGCTCCATGGAAAGACGCATGGCAGGGCCAGTCTCCCAGGTGAAGGCTTCCACAGACCAGCACCCAGACCAGCTCCCTGTGACCTTCCGCCTCCAGCCCTCGAGGTGGCTGGGGGCCCCTGGGCAGGCCCCACCTCACTTGGAGCCTCAGTTTGCCGATCCATTCATGGAGGGCTTGGGGGCTGCCCTGGAGGCTGCTACCTGTTGGCTGCCTCCTCTATTAAGGACACAAAGATCACACTGGCCCCTTTGAGCACTACCAGCTCCGGGCTCGGCTTATCTTTACTCCCCCAGGGTGGGCAGGGCTGCGGCCAGCCTGCACCACGCACACGGGAAAGTTGGGATGAGACCCCCTTCCTCCATCTAGCCTCCACGGCATCAGGCAGAGCAGGACTCTAACACCCTGAGCTTAGCAGAGCAAGGCCTTTTGCTGCTGGAAAGTCATCACAACGAGCGATCGAGGAGGGCTGTGTGTGGAGGTTCCCCCTCAGCGTGGGGCCCTTGCGCTGGGAGTGACCTCCACAGCCACACGTGGTGACCCTGCAGGCAGGAAAGGGGAGGGTTGTTCGCTCTCATTTTGGAGAGCGGGGCTGAGAGTTAGGGGGCCTGAGCAACGTGCATTGAGCAGCAAGAAAATCACGCCTGAAACGGAGAGGGAGAGCTGGGCATGAGCTAAGGAGGAACCCCACGAGCTCTGCAGACGCACGTGCGCTGCCTCTGTGAAGACACAGCCTCCTCCCTGGGGGCACCCAGGGCGGGCAGGGCTGGCTTACTGACACCCGGCTGGGCTGGGTGACGGTGAAGGGAACCCTGACTGCTTGGTTTTCGGTTGCACGTGTGTGCTTGGCGTGTGCATGTGTGCCCCGCCTGTGTGTGCACATGTGTGTGTGCTCTTGGCTATCAGAACGCCCGCAGGGGTGCTTATCTGATCCCAGAGGCACACACACACACTTGAACATTCTGTTTATATGATCGTGCATTTTCATATTTTGAAAACAAAACAAGCTCCATGATGTCCACGGCACAGCACGCAGAAAGTCCATCTGCTGTGGCAGGATTCTGGCAGTGGGGGCTCGGCAGCAGCCAGAGACTGGGCCAGGGCCTCTGTGGGAGCCTCTGTGGAGGCACCAGGACCGGGCAGGGTTTGTTCACCCGAAGGGGGCATGGCTGTTTTAAGCACAGTGGCCTTCATTCCCACAGAGGACAGGACTCGGAGAGGCCCCACCCCGCCCCGACCGGTGCTGGTAGCCCGCTCCAGTGCAGCATACGGGTCATGTGCCCTTGTCACATGGATGGGGACGTGCCTGGCGACACTCGGGAGTCCTGGCCTACCAGACCGGGAAGGGGTGTGGTTCAGCCTTCTTGGCGCAGTGCTGCCCTGTACAGGAGGGGCCTGGACTGGTGTTTGCTATCACAAAAGCCTGGCGAGGGAGTCTGACCGCCATCAACACACCCGCAGGGGCCTCCCCGAGGCAGAAGCTGCAGTCCCGCACCTTCCGGGCCCAGGAGCTCAGCATTCCCCACACGGAGGGGCTGTGGCCGTGAGAAACTGTCCTTGGAATCTCAGAGCCTGCGAGTCTCCCCGGCTCCCCAAGCTGCCTGGTAGAACCTAGGAAGTCTGTCTGATAATGGGTCCCCTAGAGAACGGAGGCAGTCCCGGGAGAAGGGCCCTCCTCTCCCACACCTGGCCATGGCATTTCCACGTCCCACCCACTTCGCCCCTGGCGCTGCCCTGAGGCTTCATCCACTCAGTTCCCGAATCTTCCAACTGTTGCCAGAGGTCAGGCTCACTCTGGCCTCTTCCACGGGAGACAAGCAAAGAACCATTTGTGATGGAAGTCCCCAAGCTCCCCCGAAGTGACCCTCAACCTTCTCTGCTCCTGAACCCAGGGGCCCGGCCTGTGGGCTTCTCTGGGAGCCCCTGCTCCTCCCCAGGTCAGCTGAGCTGCCTCCGGGTACCCAGGTCCCAGCCTCTCCTCCCGCAGCCCAGTGACAGGCAGCGTCCTGGCTTGTACCGGCCATCCACAAAGCCTGCCCTGGGCGGCGCTGCAGTTTTGTTTTACTCGGCCTGTGAACTCACACAAGAGTAAGGTTGAGGATGGAGCCCTTTCGGCAGCTGGGGTGGAGATGCTTGGGTGCCCCCCTACCCGACATGTCCCACACAATCTCCGGGAAAGGAGGGATTTTACACCCCCGAATGCATTTTCTCACATCCCCCACCCTGATACATCCTTAGACTGGAACGGTGGTGCCCGGCCCTGGGACCGCCCTGCTTTTGAGGCTGACAGACTGCCGAGAAAGGACACACTGGACCCTGCGTCTCCAGCCCAGATGCAAATTCAGGCCCTGCCCAGCCAGAGGCTTCCCACCCAGCTGGGGCCATGTGCCCCTCTGGCATGTGGACGCAGCCCAGTCTGTCTGCCTGCCTGATTGTCTGTCTGCCTGCCAGTCTGCCTGCCTGCCAGTCTGCCTGTCTGTCTGCCTGCCTGTCTGTTCATCTGTCTGTCCATCTGCCTGTCTGTCTGCCTTCCTGCCTGTCCACTCTGCCTGTCTGCCTTCCTGCCTGTCTGCCTTCCTGTCTGTCTGCCTGCCTGTCTGTCCATCTGTCTGTCTGCCTGTCTGTCTGCCTTCCTGCCTGTTTGCCTGCCTGTCTGTCTGTCTTCCTGTCTGTCCGCCTGCCTGTCTGTCCGCCTGCCTGTCTGTCTGCCTTCCTGCCTGTTTGCCTGTCTGTCTGTCCGCCTGCCTGTCTGTCCACCTGCCTGTCTGTCTGCCTGTCTGTCTGCCTGTCTATCTGCCTGTCTGTCTTCCTGCCTGTCCGCCCTGGCTATCTGTCCACCTACCAGTCTGTCTGTCTGCTTTTTGCCTGTTTGCCTGTCTGTCTGCCTGTCTGTCCGCCTGCCTGTCTGCCTGCCAGTGTGTCTGCTTGTCTGTCTGAATGTGTGCTCACACACAGCTCATTCAGTTCCTGGTTTCTTTGGAAATGCAGTGACCTTTGCAGAAACTCCACCTAATGGCTCCTGTGTAAACCCCGCAACTGGGGATCCGAGGTGAGAAACGGGATTGGAAAAGAAGCTTGTTCATGAAACTGGTGGAGAGCAAGTCCCTTGTGTGAAGTTCTGGGGCCGGGGAGAGCCACGGACGGGGCTGTGCATTCCATTTGGTTGCGGAGAGCCCTGAACGTGGCCCTCTCTTGCTTCTAATCTAAATAAATGGCCCAGAGAGAGAAGTCCATTTGAAATTTAGGGGAGCCGTGAGCCCAGGGCTGCAAGGGAGCAGAGTTCTCCGAGCAGCTGGGGTCTGCGTTGTAAATAAGCTGACAAGCGGCCGGTGAAATTGATGGCCTCACTGTGTAAAATAACACGCCTGTGAGCTCCAAAAGGAAGGAGAACGTGCAGGGTAGCCTGGCCCCAGCACACTGCGGAAGGGAGAGGACCTTGCTGTGACAGTGCCTGCCGCACTCCCAGGGAAGCCATCGGCAGGGGGACAACAGAGCATGGGCAGGTCAAGGGGAGGTGGCCAGGGCCCCCGAGCCCCTGAGCCCTGGGCAGCAGCATCCTTCCTGGGATCCAGTGGGGTCTCCTGCAACCACTACAGGGGGAACTGCTTTTGGTGACTGTAAAAGGGAGGGAAGAGGAAGAAAGAAGGTATTTTGAAACCCAGCAGTAAAAATAAAACTAAAAAGGAAAGGACAGGCATGGGCCACCGGCAGCCCCCGATGGAAGCACAACTATGGCTCCCTTGCACGCTCCAGCTTCACACAGAAGGCAGGACTGAGCCTGGGGGGATGACGGAAGCACACGGCAGACCAGGGAGCCAGCAGCCCTGAGGCGGGAATCTCAGGTCCCGGCAGGAGTCCTGGGCAGCCCGAGCAGGCTCGCATCCAGGGTGTGACTCCAGGCTCCACTGGGCATCGTCCCAGAGAGACCTCCAGGCCGGCCGTCAGGATGAAGACCAAGGAGCAGCCCCCTTCCCCATTCCCATTTCAATGTTTATGCTTCTCCAACCCAAATCCCACAAAACCTACATGCTTTATTTTTATTTTTAAGAAATAAGAGTGACATTAACTGAATCTCACCTTCCCACTTCACTCAAAGACCTCGAGGCCAGGAGAAGCTAGGGGCCAAGTTACCTCCAGGAAATGTATTTGGTGCACCAAAGGCTCTACGTTCCCTACCTCAGGGCTTTGAAACACATTCTGAATGATTTCAGGTCATTTGAGGCAAGGACCTAAACGGAAGAGGCTTCCAATGTCATCTGGTTTGATTACCCGATCGCTCTAGGCAACCCATGAGAAGCCCGCTTCCTCCTGCTTGCGTGGGGCTGCGTCAGCCCGACCTCTCCAGGGCACACACATACGCACATGCAGCGGGCACACGCGTGGGTGCTGGCACCGGGAAGGAGCTCACACTGGGGTGGGCATGGGGGGCTTGGGCTCCTCTTGGCGGGCTTCTGGGGATGGCCAGCACTTTCCCTCCTCCAACTTAAAATCCTTCTGATTATCAAAGCCAGTCCAGAAACCAGATTATCAAAGCCAGTGGTATCAAAAGGAAAGCTACACGCTCCAAACCCCTCGGCACAGACCTGCCTTGAGCCAGATAAAGTCAGGATTTGCAACACAAACTTGCAAAGCAATTATTGTTACCAAAGTCGAAACTCAGATTGGAGAGAGCAAAAGAAATCAATGATAATTAAATTCTTCTATAAACACCACCCCAACCCTCTAGGGGCTCTTAGCACACAACGCTGTCCAGAAGTCGGCTCTCATTACAGAAAAAACACACAGCTCATTTTCTGGGAGGGGACCAGACCAAATAAATCTTTCTGTTGCTAGCCTTTGTTAAGTTGTAAGTCACTATTTTTTGAAGGGTGGGCAAGGGGGGGCCTGTGAGTTGGGGAGGGCTGTGAGCATTGAACAGATGACGTATAAGTAGTATGAGCTGTCATTTACCCTGCGAGTTGGGACACAGCCCTGGAGCAGCCGGGGATGCTTGCTCTGTCTCAGAGTGGGGGTCAGTGACCAAAACATGCACAGGTGCCTCAGCTGGTCTCCTTCCCCAGGGATGGAGACACAAACGGAGTCCCCAGTGCTTGCATTATCATGTGGTCCCTCTAGCTCTGTGTGGCCAGAGGAGAGAAATCTTACGCTGTCAACTTAAGTCGTGTGAAACACTCTTTATCCCCAATGGCCTCTGTGAACAGACACACCCTGCATGTGTCACTAAACCAACCTTGGCAGAAAACCAGTGTTTCCTCCTTCGCCTCCCAGTTACCATTGTCTGGGGCTCTCGCTTAAAATGCCCACTCCCAGGCACTGACCCTGGTGATTCATGGGACATCTCTGAGCCTCGGGCCCCTCATCTTTGAAACGGGATGACAAGCCTGTTGGGA